>NC_048896.1:16340719-16708596 GCF_011077185.1 Oxyura jamaicensis | reverse complement strand
TCAAGGGCTGCAGCAGTGTCCATCTAATACGGATGCAACGTTTCCTAGTGGTTAGAGCACAGCATAGGTTCACAACTCCTTTTATTCTTGTTCCTCCTTGATATTATTTAAATAACTGCATCTTAGTTTTCCCATAATAAATGTTTCCATTGCCTGAGGGTGTTACAGAGTTGAAGTATTTATGAAAAAAAATGTATCCTAAACTGTAAAAGAATAAAATAAATGTTAAATGTTTGTAAAGGTAGAAAGATTTTAATAGATTTCTTTACGTATCCTGTTTTTGGGGGGAACTGCTGCTCTGTTTCCTTTTACTAGTTGTCAGTAACGTAAATATCTTCATTTCTTTACCTAAGCTGCAACTTAGTCCTGAGAGCCCCTGGAAAAGTGCTTTGATGGAGTACCAAATGCTTCGCTTCTGCAGGAGCCTCACCTAATGCATGGAGGCCACAGGTACAGTGGAGTCTTCAGGCTGGGGCCCTTTCTGGACCAAGACAGATAGCGGGCACAGCAAGCGTGGCTAGAGGTGGTGTAGGCACACCAGGTGGGTCCTCCTTAGGTGGTGCTGGCTGTTAGCTCCATCAAAGCCTTTGCCATGATCATGACTCCAGACCTTGTGCCTTGACTCTCCTACAGTTCTAAGCACCCAGGCTGATGAAGTTGCTTTCCATGGCACTAGGGAATAACCTCTGAAAATGTCTAGCTGTCAGTTTCTCTGGTTAGCAAGCTCGTTAGAGGACTGCTGCAGCGCGTGTTGCTCAGATACCCTGGCTGGCAGGTCATGCCTCTGCTCTCTGGTTGAACTTTAGGAAGAACATTCATCAAAATTATTTACTAGCCAAAGGAGCGGTGCATGAGCTAAAAGGGAGCTTGAAGCCAGCTTTCGTTTAAAGACAAGGGTAAATGTGAAATTTTTCCAGAAGGGGGGGGGGTGGGGAAATCCCATCTGCCAGAAGTCACGCTATTGATTATTATTTAATTCGGAAATCTGTCCCGCTGTTCCGTGACTGACAACACCACCAGAATTAGGCTCGACAAGATGAAATGAGGCATAGTTTATAGTGCCTGCCTGCCTGTCTAGGGGAAGGAACACTTCTGAGCAGCACCTGTTTGAGTACAGCAATGCTTGTTTTATTTCTGCAGCTACAAAATGGCAGCCTCACCGCTCCATCCCATGTGGGACCCCAGCCTTACATTTAGGGATTTTTTTTTCTTCTAAAGGTGGAGGATATTTCCTACGCATACTAAGACAGTAAAGGCAGGATGTTTGCTGTCCACTGTTACTTATTATCTGGCAGCATCAAGTGGAAAATACTAATAATATTAGAGACTGCAAAATTATAATGTTTTAATAGGCCTTAACCTTTTGCAGTGTGACACCCTTTTAATACTTTGATCTGTTTTCAAACAGCAAAGGCCATTTTTTCCCCTATTATGTTTTGTAAGTTACTACAGCCATGGGGCCTTACTGAATTATTTATTTATTACTCCCATTTCTAACGGGTCTTACAGACTACAGTCTATAATCCAATTTTAGATCCCCCAAAACTGATCTAATTTACCTTCTAGTTGCCACAGCGGCTATAGAACTTGACGTTAATAAGGTTAAGGAAGGAATTCCATTGCCTGAAGTGTTCGTTCAAGAACTGGGGAAACCTTTCTAATAACAGAAATGTGTGATTGCCAACCGGTGGCCATAAAGCTAAAGGGTAGGCATTTAAAGAGGACCAGAGCAGGCTGGATGGGATAGAAATGAAGAGCAGGTCTGAAATTCTGGCAACGGGGAAGGGAAGGAGGAGACAAAGTAAAACAAAACAGAAGGGAAGTGGGAGCTCATGTTGTGCTTAAGCAGATAAGGGTTATAATTAGTGCATAATTTCTGTGCTGGTATAGAAATGGGAATAAGAGACGTTCCACTAGGCCCTCTTCAAGGAGTAAAGCAAACCTAGGGGAGAAAAAAAGGAAAAAGAAAGACTTGGGGAAAGTTTCTAAATATGCCAAAGCCTTTTTGTTTTCTTCAGGCTGAGCAAATTTTACCTAGACAAGTCTTCTACTTTTCATCTCTTCCGTTTTCTTTCCCCCTCCTAGAACTGTAGTTATGACAAGGTTTCGGTACCTTTCATAACGTTTTATGGACTTGCAGTTTCATTTGAAACTAATTCACAGCTCAGCAGTCTAGTCTGTCTTGAAATATGCTATAGCTGATTTCCCATCAGGAAAATTGCAAATTGTCTAATAGGGACTTGATTCCCAGCAAGGAATATTACAATAATAATTACAAATATAATCCAATCTTGTGTCCATAATGCAGTCCTTAGAATTCCACATGTCTTTTTTAGAAAGACTTTGGCGTCGACTGAAGAACCTAGAGTGGTGGAGACTTTGAGATGTTCCTCAGTAACCTGTCTTCGGTGTTCAAAATTTCCATCCTGTTTCCAGTTTGAATACAGCTGACTTCCAGAGTTTGGATCTTAGTATGTCTTTGCTAAGTGAAAGCCTTCTTACCTTTTTCTTATAGAGGTAATTCTTGGAATACTGTGTTGAAATCATTTCTTTCTTTTTTTTTTTCCTGTGATAAACTGGATAGATTGGGTTTCTTCAGGTCTATTATTATGTATATTTCCTGAAGTTTTTCTCTTTAGTTAATGAAACTCCCTTCTGACTGTGGACACAGGACCAGCTTCTTGCACGTAGCAGCAGCGGACAGCATACTAGCCCACGCATTAGAGCGGAGCCAAATTCTCTTTTCTCTTAAGAGCAGCCTGCTTCAGAAGGCAAAACAGCAGTAAATAAGTTATGATTGTGGGTCTGGAGAAACTAAAATTTCACCATAATGTGGTGACAGAGAGGAATGTTTCAACCTGTTTCTGTGAGTGACAGAATTATGTCGATAGCTCTCTCCAGAGCGCGCTGAGCCCTCCTACCAGCTGCGTTACCAGCCGCGGCCAGGCGCAGCGAGAGCCCCGGGGGAGATCATCAACCAGTCAGATCTCTGTGGAAAATTCAAGGGTCACGTTCAGTCTAGACCAAAGGAAAGCTGCTGGGAAACATAAGTGGCTGCAAACATATTCAAGTACTGTTATAAAGAGGACAGGGACCAATTATTTTGATTGAGCAATGAGGCCAGAACAGAGAAAACTTAGGAAAAACTGCCTAAGTCTAAGAAGGGTTAGTCAACACAGTGAGATGCCAAGGGAGGTGACCAGTCCTATCAGCTGGCATATTCAAAGCTAAGTCTGACACACATCTTCGGGGGATTGTTTAGGGATAGTGAAATCACTCCTGCTGAGGAGGAGGATGATGGACTGGGTTGGCCCAGCTGAGTTTCTTTCCAAGCTTGACAGTCTTGTGGTTCGCAGTCTGCCAGCACACCTGCTTAGACACTCAACTTCTCAAGCAACTTCCCAGAACTGAAATCTCTTAATGGTGTGTGTCTATGCACGCGTGTGTGCAAATGTAAGCACATGGCAGTATCTTATGTAACTGCTTGAGATCTATCTGTGCCTTGCAGTGTTTAAAGGGCAGCTGCCTGGTTGTGGTGTACAGAGCACGGTGCAGAGCTCGGCTGCTTCGTCTGTGCTGCTACTGGCTGTGCCATAAACAAAACCAAGGTAATTCTCCAAGAGCATCATGTGTTTTTCTGCAGTTCCAAGTCCCTGTATGCATGCTCCCAAGTCTTCCTACGCTTTTATAGCAAACATCACAGGAAGAAATATAAAATGCAAGAGGTATTGTGAGTCATTCAGCCTTATTTTTCTTAAACATCCCTGGCATTCTCCTAAAGTCAAGCGCACATCTGTTCATACTGGAAGGTGTTGAGGAGAGTGTATTTGGGTCCACCTGATTAAGTGAGAAGGCTTCAGTGTTACAGGTGCATGTCTTGGAAATGAAAGCACTGTGAAAGCGGCTGTGAGCATCTAGAAGATATTCTTCCTTCATCTGCTGTAGGCCATCATTCCCAGGGAACTGGTTGTACAATACTGATCTAGGACCTCGCTACAGGAATTTCGGCAGTCCCACACTTAATAAAAGGAAGGATAGAGAACGAATTTAAGGGGGAGGAGAAGGGAAAAGAGACAACTTTAAGTCAAGATCAGGTGCTAGAGTTCATTTTTGATCAGGATCATTACATCTGGGAAGTCTTGATGTCCCATTTGTACTGAGATATTTCAGTGGTTTTATTCAATAGCATCATAAATTTGTAAATCTTTAGAAGCTGGATGTCTAATAGCTTGTTCTTCAATAGATCCTTTGCAAGCCTCAGGCACTGGGCAGGTAGGTAACTGCCTTACAGCAGGCCAGACCTTTAATTGGAAGATTCTGCTGCTTCCGAGGATGTATGCTGCTTGCTTGCTGTGTTCCACTAGGAAGAGAAGGGGAACTAGCCCACTAGTTCTTCAACCAAGTCTCATGAAACTTGAGTTCAGATGGGGCAATTCATTGAACTTGAGTTCAGGAGTGCTTGGCTGGCACTCAAGACCGGCATCTCTGGACTCTTGTTTCTTTCTGGTAGCAAAGCTTAGGTAGAATTCAAGCCATGATCGCTGGGAGGTGAGGAGGGGAAGTGTCTTCTCATTGTGCTTTGGTCATACAGCAGTCTAGTAAATAAATGCTGCCATTCTCCTAAAGTGTGTGTTAAACAGCTTGAGTATAAGGAGGAAAATGTTTCCATCTTGTGTGATTAGCTCACTAATACCACGTTTATAGGTCTGTCAGACCTATGCCTCTGCAAAATAAATAATTTCCTCCTTTCCAAAGCACTTTGTATATGTTACTTTTTGTTTCCTCTCTCTGCTTTTTAAAAACAATTGGTTCAGTGCAGAGACAAAAGAATAAAGGATATGCATTTGTAAACCTTGACTGGTGTCTGAACAGGTTTAGGGCAAAGTAAAATCTGAAGTGATTCAGTGTTGTGTGTGAGAGCTGAGTATAGTTCTGTGAAGATAAGTCTGTGCAAACATTATTTGTCATTGTTACAGGTTGTCCTGTAAACAGTGCAATGGTTATTGTAACATGAGATTTAATAGAAATGATATCTTCTGTGTTATAAAACAGAAGTTACAGTCACAGAATCTAAACAAACTGGCACATTCTCATTAAATTTAGTTTTATTAAGAAATCACAACTGTTCCCTGAGTCAGTATATCTCATGCTGGTGAGCCAGAGCAAGATCACCTGTTCTTTGCTTGAGCTTCCTACCTCCGTCAACTGAAAACAAGTTCTGCTAGTGGTGGTGAGTTCTCCTGAATTCAGGAGACGAACAGTGCGCTAAGTATATGGTACAGAGCCATAACAAAAGTTCCATTACCCTGAACTAACACCCTGCCTTAGCTCTCCCCTCCAGCCTGTTTTCCTGAGTCTAAAGTGGGGGGTTCAAATTCTAATACCCTGCCCCACCACAATGGTATAAATCCCAAATAATCCCCTTTAAATCAGCTGAGGTACCCTGGAGTAACCAAGCACATGTTGCAGCTTCCCAGAAGGCAGTCTCTTTGGCATTACTGGGCTACTGAGTGAATAGCTGCGTAATAGAAAGTAGCTTTTATTTGTCCCCTTGCTCAGCAGAGCTGTGAGAAAACAGTAAACTGGAGTGGAAATTCTGTAAGGCATGTGATTCTTGAAAAAAAAAAAAAAATGAATTATTGCATATAAATGCTTTCAAAACAAGGTAACAATACTTCATGTAGGGATTTATGTCCTCCTAACCCTGCTGCTACATCTATACGGGTATGTGCATGTGCTTATAAAAAGTCTGAGTTCACGTTGCTGTAATTCCCCTCTGACAGGAAGAGCAAACAGGTAGCCTTCTGGTGAAAATGTTTAGATTCTTTTTATCACACATTATGCCAAAAGGAGACTTAAATATATTTAATTCAGCATCTTTCCCTTTGCCCAAAGCAGGTGTTAATCAAAGCCCAGATCCCTGACCGAGTGTGAGTACAGCTGATGAGGTGCAGGGCACCTGAGAGGTGTGTGGAGGAGCAGGATCTAGCAGAGGCATTCTGTTTATGTTTATTCTGCTATTTAGGGTTGACCTTACAGATAGTTTCAACCCTGTGTAGGCCAGCCACCGATACTGTAAACTTAGCTCAGCCAGGCCTCATTCTAAACTTAGTTCAGAATGAAACTCAGTCCTCCCCTGGTTGCGTTGCTCCAGTGTTTTCCTGCAAGATGTTTGGCTTTAACCACTCGTAAAGCTCCTGAGCATAAGAAGTCCACGTACAGCCGTCCTACAAGACAGCCTCTGACTCCTGAAGCTTTTCTGCTGCTTCCTCTTTTTAAAGCACGTGGGGATATGGCCAGAAGTGAAGGCACGCAACGTAAGGTTTAGGACTGTTCCCCGCAGGATAAGGCCAACAATTTTGGTGCAGGTTGCAATAACGATGTTGGCTGGATGAGGTGATATCAGCGCTCAGGTTGACTAAGGACAAACAGAATTTCTCTGCGTACCTGTATAAGGAAATCCTCTCCCTAAAACAGTACGGAAATGTTAATTACTCTCTTCTCTTTATTTACTGTCTTCTCTTATGCTTTGATTTTTTTAAAGGTGGGTTTCCTTTAAGGCAGCTCAATCATTTATCTTTCCAAAAGCGCAGTACATATACTCACCTACAGTTCAAATTCCTGCACATGACAACCTGTTGTGTACAATACTTAATTTTACATCTCACGTTAAGCCTTTATTTCTTAGTTTGCCTTGAGTAGCTATGAGGATTTAGTGCTCTTATATGGGTACTGCAATTTCAGTCAGTGCCAGGAAAAAAGTAATAACTCCTCTTCAGCAGAGCTTAGGTTTTAAAAGTTAATGAGGGACACTTGAAAACTGGCAGCTTTTCAGTCTAAGAAGAATGAGACTAAATATGATGCAATGAAAAGGGAAAAAAAATAGAAGACCCTTCCATTCGTCCTGCCCCCAGATACTCTTTGCATGTATGCAGTTGCAGGTGTGATGCTAGAGCAGTAGCAGGGGAAGGTCACTAATGCTCCCTGGTCTGTTTTCAAGTATCTGACAGTAAATGTGGATTTCCAAATGGGCATGTAATGGTAGGAAGGGCAATAAAGGACACACAAGCATCTTCTCGTTTCTTATCTCTCTTTTTTTTTTTTTTTTTTTCTCATTTCCTGGATATTTAGGAGGCACTATTTACGTACGTGGGTGTAACTTAAAATTAAAAACCCCTCAAGGCTGGAAATCAAAACAAGCGGAGTTAAGTCATAAATATTGTTTAGTCACTGCTGGACTGCCTGAAAATCACAGAAGTATCATAAAGTCCAATGGGAAAGGATTAGGAATATTAGTGGGAGAATTTCTGTGGGTTATAGAAGTGTTATTGCAGAGCTTTTACCAGGGATTATGAGCATTAATCTATAGTTACATACGCAATTTACAGACCCCCTGGGAATTTTTCAGAATGTGCACATACATTGATAATAAATCACAGCCATGGGATTATTAAGAGTTGTGCTTCTGACAAGGACGCTGGAGCTTTAGGAACCCTCTTCAGAGGTTAAGGCCCTTAACTGTTTTTATCTCCATCCTCTAGCACCTTTTATTCTGCGTATTCCGCAGTGGATCTCTACCTTGCCTAATGCAAACAGCAGTGTACAAGTGGGCAGGAGCGCTAGTCATGTCATATTTTAATTGAATGATTTTTCTTTTGCTATTACAGATTTTTTGCTTATTTCTGGCTCTGCAGTCCTGCATGTAGCACGTGGCTTATCCCATCTAGAGCAAGCCATTGCACATGGGTTAGAAACAACATACGGTGCCTGGATGCAGTGGGACTTGGGGTAAGTGGATTAAATAGGTATTGAGATGTTTAACAGTGTTGTGTGCCTGGATTCCTCAAGTGGAATGGGTATTTCTGAACTTGGGTAGGAGGTAGAACGTGCTACGCAACCTGGGCGGTGGCACTGACATGTTGCTAGCCAGGGTTTGTCAGAGTAAAGCAAGCCCTGGCCATGTTCAGCTTTCCAGTGACTAGGATGGAGAAACATCACTTGGGTGATAACATTTAGATGTGCTTTGAGACTTCTGGTTAAAAATATAACATGGGAAAAAAATGTTACAGGTTTAGAACCAGCCATCAGACCTTTATGCAGCGCTAAACCCCGTGGAGGGCATCAGCTTGCTCCTGCAGTCGTTCCTTTCCCCAAGGAATACTCGTGCCGTCTAGAAGACTTTTTTTTTCAGAATATGTTTGCTGAAAAACGGTAAAAGTTTTCACCACAATGTTTATAAAATTGTAGGAATTTAAAAATTTTGTCCAAGTCGTGCAAAAGGCTAAGCAGCCCGTTTTCCCTTAACCTCAGCTGTCAGCCAGAACGCTTTGGCAGAACTTTTCCTTTCGCAGCAAAATGTTTCCAGAACCCAACGCTTTTTTTGAAAGCCAGGTTTGAAAAATGATTTTTTTTCATTGAAAATTAAATCACTCCGTAAGAAATTTTGATGGGAAGGTTTGATTAGTGAGTGGAGAAGTAAATGCTCCATTTTGGTTTTGTTATTTTTAGGCAACAGATCCCAGCAACTGCCCCGTTTGATTTCAGTGGATTGCCTCTAGGAATGCTATTAATCAAAATCAGTTAGAAAGACATGGTTGCAAAGTGCAGTCTTGGGGCAGCTGTAGTTGTTTCACTTGCAGTCTGGATTTTACTTGCTGGTTTCAGAGTTTTCCTAGGCTTGTGATTTACCTGAAAACAGGCTGGGAAATGTTACAAAGCGTAGTTGTGTGAACCAGTGTGTAAAACTGGTAATGGTGAGTTGATATTAAAATATTTCTTCTCTCAAAGCTGATATGCAGCTTACTAAAGAGTTTATCTCCCTACTTGGTTGTACAAGTCGTAAAAATACAATTACAGAGTAAGAAATAATAATTAAAATGGGATTTGCTACCCTTAGAAATATGATGACTGGAAAAGCATGTGCAAAATCTAAAATGAAGAAAAAACACTTGTCTTCAGTTGTATTCCTGCCTTTATAGAGATGAATTCACTTTCTTATTTTATTTGTTCTTCCTTTACCTAGCCTGATCCATTTCCGTTTAGATCTGGCTCGTTCTGTAAGAATGCATCTTGTCATTTAAATTCATAAGGCAAATTCATTGACAATGTTTGTCATGACCAAAGAAGAAATTAAAACCAAACATTTCCATAAAAGAGATGCTCGTTCTCTTGAGAGAAGTATCTGCAGGTGGAACAATACATACCCTGTTTGTGTGTGCTATTTTTAGTTTACAATTTAGGAGCAAAAGGACTTAACCGCATGTGAAAAGATTGAAACCTTTCATATTTATTGACAATTTCAGGGGTGTCTGATATAGCCTGTGAATGGCTGGCTGCGTTTCAGCTGAACGGGGAGCGTAGGACAAATCGGGCTTCAGCACAAAGTAGGATTGTGGGGGGAAGCCTGCTGCCCTTCAGACTGTAGTTACGTGGCACCTAGCAGATCTTGATTCCTTATGTAGTAACTAAGGAAAGGCATCCTGTATCTGAAAACCAATTCTTAGGGGAAGTCAGGAAGCACTGTCCTTCATAAAAGTGGGCCCAGTGTTCAGCTGTAAATCATTATAGCTGCCTTTAAATCAATGAAGTTATGTCAATTTATAGCAGCTGAGAATCTGTTACAACAAGGAAAAGACTTAGTAATTGCCTCAGCCCTCTTGTAAAGGCTCAATGCATAACAGATATTGTGATGCTGGTAGGACTGAAGCTGGCTCTACATTTCCTATAAACTGCTCCCTGCTCTTCCTTCTCAGCCTGTAGAGCGATGTGAGCAATACAAAAACTGAGGGCTGTGCAGAGTGCCGAGCATCCTCTGGGACGTGCCCACGTGTGTGCTGATCAGGTATTTCCAGCAGCTTTTAGAAGACTGTAGAGAGCAGTCGGCTCTGCAGTCAGCTAGCTTGGTTTGCTGCCAGATGCGCGAGTGTGCGTGGGAGCGTGGCAGGACAGCCTGACACCCGTGACGGTTACCAAAACTGGTTTGGGTGGCTCATTGTGCTGTAGGGAGAGGGAACTCAAGCTGGGTCTGATTCCTGCCGGGATCAGTTTACGAGGAGAAACCTCTACACGCTGTGAAAACGAAGAGGATTGATAGATCTGTGGCTGCAGGAGGAGTTGTAATCAGGTATGAAATAAGGACTTGGGAGTTACCAGATCTCTTCCCCCCGAGCCATTTGGACATATATATGTACATTCCACTGCGCTCTGTTCCCTCTGCACACAAAATATGTGATATTTTTACATCTAGCCAGCAGAGTACATTGGGGAGAAAAATAATTTATTTTTAAGATGCTTTTTATGATATCCAGTACTAAGCTGCTTCCAGCTAGGCTGAGGTTTTGTGTGGCTTTCCCTCACTTTTTATTGACCCAAGCCAATTCTCCTATCACAGTGTTATTATGAAGAGCCTTTTCCCTTGCTCCTTCCTGGGGATGTTCTCCTTGCAGATGACTTTCAGAGCGGCACTCCAGAATGAATGGAAGGAGCCAGTCAAGCCATGTTTTAAAAATACACAATTTTCACTGTTTTTTCAGACTTTCTTGGCAGCTTCTGGCATTCCTGTTCCTGCAGCCCGAAGACCAGCATACAAGATTTCACAACCAGTACCTCAGCAAGGCCGTTCTCTGGTTGTTCAGAGCAGGCCTTCTTACAGAACAACTTTTAAAGTTGGACTAAGTTTTTATTACTTTTCTGCTATTCCTCCTATGTAAATCATGCTACCGCTCACCTGTGCGTCTGCCACATGCACAAGGTTACTGGACAGAAAGCTGCTTTGCAAATTTTCCTAATTCCTAACTCTGTGATTGGAGAAAGTCGCTGTGGGAATTTTCATCTGATGAAAGGTCAGTTGGGAAATGTGAGGTCTGACATTTCTGTTTTGCACAGACAGCTATAATTATCTTCATATTTTTTAGCTCCATAGTTATTGAAAACAGATTTAAGAGAAGAAAAAAGAAAGCAAAACTTTAATTCAAAACTCACTAGAAGAAAATGCAGGCTATTTTCATGAGCTTTCCAGCCAGAGTTGAGCCCTTTATGTTATTCCTGCCTATAACCTACTTGTGTCCATCTCGCTGCACGAGGCTGCATTCTGCAAACTTAACTCCTCACTGTGATGCACCAGCCAGATGCTTAAATGAAACCACCAGCACGTAAGAAGCTAGTGCTTCAAAATGATGCTAAGTGACACTGGAGTGACCAAAAGGTGGTCCTTCCTGCGTGACAGAGAAACCAGATGCCTGCCTGTGGAGAAGTTGTCGCTATTAAATCCTGGTACTGGAGTATATCTATCTTGTTGAGTACGCGTGGGTGACCTGTCAGATACTGTGTGCAGGGCCAAAAGGCAGCAGTTCCTGGGAAGGGACACGAGCAAAGCTCTGCTTCTCATTACACTCCCCAGCGCCTTCCTCATTAATTTCCAGCTGTCAAAAAAATCTTTTTGCTTGAAAAGTGAGGATATTTTTTCTCACTTCTCCCATCCATGTTCTTTGCTTCAGTGTAAGAAGCTCCAGTTCCATTGGAAATGAGGTTCTGGATGAAAGGTCCGGGACAAGGGGAGGAAAAAACCCGCCTTAACTGCAGCAACCTGTCCTCAGTGTGAGATTGATGCGTCAGCTTGATTTGTCTGGAAGCTGATGGTGTCGCCAACACTCCTGAACTGGCACCAGATTTTACACTCTGGGTAGGTAAAATAAGCATAACTGCCCTCCATACATAGCATGGTTCCCTCAGCCTTACTAGGTTGTCCTCCTTCTAGGAATCATGTGGTTAAAAGGAACAGTGCTTTGTGACAGGAGGCTGCTTCATTACAGCTCTCCGTTAATTGCTTTCTCTGCTAGACTGCCTTCCTGTTCCTGCTGTGTGTTTTGTTCCCAGATAGTGCCAAACACCAAAATAGATGTTTGTCAGCTTGGCCTTTCCACATTGCACTTGGCCCAGAGATTAAAAACACAGGAAGTCTGGTTTTCACATTCCTAGTACCTGTTCAGAAGCAAGTTTTCTCCACGTGTAAATTCATCGAAATGTCTTCAGAGTATCTAAGTAGGTTAAATTAGTACTGATTGACTTTGTTCTGGTTCAGGTTTTCTCTGCGGCACTGGTGCGCTTTTATGCTAGGCCAGGAACTCTCTGTTGCCTTGCAGCTGGCAGGAGGCCACATAAAGCTGGCATAAACTCCATTTTGGGGGTTCTGGTTAATTTTAGAAAAACTAAATTGTGTGCCCACACCTGATCTGGATCAAACTGGGCTATTGGGTGACCTGGTGTTGGTACTTGTGTAGGAGTAACTTTGGACAGCATGACGATGAACCTGGTATGTTCCAGCTGCAACTGTTGGTGTTTTTTTTCCTCCTGAAAACAAGTCTGAAAATGTATTTTTTCATGAGAAAAACCTCACATAGGATGAGATAGTTGCAACACTATATTTCTCTAGCATTATTTAAACAAAATATCTACAAATACTGTAGTGATAGCACTGACTAAGTAATATAAAGCCACATCGTGCAGTTGTTCAGCTTTTGTCTCTGCAGAGTGCAATGTGTGCATCTTTTTCTTTAAAAAGAAGTTTTATCTCTAGGTTAAATCAATTTGAAACTGTTTGAGGGATCGACACACAGCAACCATAGCAGGAGGGTCTGGCACAATCAATGGGGTTGGACTAGGATCCTTGGGAGAAATCACAGGCTGGCGCCCTTCCAGCCCTCCCTGCTCTGCTCAGCTTCAGGTTTTAAGACCTTTATCCTGAGTAAAGCCTGAGTAAAGTATGTGTAGAAAGAAAGGATTGTAGCTGACAGAGGGTAATTAAAAGGACGTAAATGGAGGATGGGCTTTTCTAAATGACCTTTCTTGAAAAGCCACTCGCTGTCACCATCTCCTCTTTGCACCGATTTAGGCCAGTTTGCCAGGGCGAGGCTGCTATCCTCATTAGCACGGATGCTGCTTCAGGCCATCACTGTGCTCGTTCGAAGCATTCTCCAGACTCCTGTGGGAGTGCAGGCAGCTTCAAAGAGTGCTTGGAGAGTACAGTGCGGTTGTTGGTTCATTTTTAAGCTCCATGTAAGTTTGCAAGGAAGTGCGTCTTTCAGACTCTTTTTAGAGAATTGTAAACATATTTTCCTCCTAAGAGTATTTTTGCATTTCTCCCATCCTAAATTTATTCTTGCTTTTTAAAGTTGGTTCTGAGTTTAATTCAAGCAGAATGCTTTCATCTAAAAATAGTTTGCCTGCATTTTTTATCCATTAGACCAAAAAGAGGCCGCGGTGCTGTTCTCCCACCTCATCATACTGTTCTTCCTCAGAGGGCAGCAGCAATGCCAGGCTGTAAAGATCCATTCCAGTGCTTGTATACGGCCTTGTAGAAAAGTCACACATAGTTCTGCTGGCAGTGTTAAAACAGCCTCTGGGGCTGTGATGTGGTTAAACCTATTGACAAGTCTCTGAGCTGTCTAGTGATGGTGTTTTCAGTTATTTCGTTGTGTTCATTCACACTACTGTAAAAGCCATCGCTGTTGCGGCACCGTTTCATGGTGGTATTCCCTAAAGACAAACTGGAAGGTGGGATGTCTGGGGGAAGACTGGGAGACAAATACCGTAAGGAAGGAAATCAGTCGCTAGGACCCAAAGATACTGATGTTTGTACCAAATAAGATTTCCCAGGAGCGTTGTGACAGGTTGCCTGGAGATCAGGGAACCAGGAAACCCATACGGCAGACAGAAGAACGGATGGAGGGAATCTGGAATGCAGATGATCAGGAACTTGGAGCAGAAAGCAAGCAAGGCAGGAGCAGGCTTGGAAGAGGGGCCTACAGAAGGGCCTACAGGGCCTGCACCTTCATGCGTAGGCCGAGTAGCAGGTAACGGCTGCTAGGTTGATTTTGTAATGGAGTAAACAACCGGTGGAGCCTGCTGGTCAGTCTGTAGCTCCGCTTTGGTCTGGTCTCAGTTTATTAGGTACCTTAGTAATGGGAAGTTGGTTGTTGACAGCTTGTCAGATGCAGGGCTGAGAGCCCAGGCAGACCCTGACAGAAGTTACCTTCCTGCTTGTGGGGCAAAACTGCTGGTAGTCTATATCCAGTTGTAAGAGACTCCCAAGTCAATCTGAGGACCATTTACTGTCAGCCTCAGTTTCTATTGATATGACAGCACAGATATTGCTCCAAAATTCCTGCTTTTCTGCAAAGTGATGCTCTGAGAAGTTGCATTCTTTTGAAGAATGTTTGTTTGTATTCCCTGGCAATGCAAGTTTGTCACAGACTTACATGAGGATTCAGCTTAGGGTTTTTGAGGGGGGATTGTTCCTTTTGTTCTGCTAGTACCAAGTTTTCCAGTTATTCCCCAGTTGCTATCACTAATGTCTTGAGGCAATACCCAGTTCATTGAACCCACCGGTTTCTGTGCTGCTCTGTTGGCCATGGCTGCCAAAGTTGTACCTCTTCATAATTTCAGCTCATGTGAACCCAGAGTCATCTTTAGAGGATATCAAGAACTTAATGAATTCAGACCTTGAGACATGAAAGCTGAGGTAGCGTGAAGGGTAATTCCAAGGCTAAACTGTCTAAACAGCTTTGGCTCTGCCAGAGCATTTGTGTTTCATTGACTAAGGGGCAGCTGCAAAGGTGTTGAGCAAACCTGAGTATAAATTGACATTTAAATGACTGGGGAGGCAAATGATAACACCAGAAGGTGGCAGAGGAATATCCTGGATGGCAATGAGATGTTGCAGGAGAAGCTTCCAATAGCCATTGCCATGTCAGGTCTGTGGCCGTGTTTCACGTGGCTCCGGTCTGTAGAGTTAAGCAATCATATTTGTGGTCTTGCTAAACATGTTAGTGCAGTTGGTTGGCTTTGTTATGACTTATTCTTTTTTGTCACAGCATTGCAAAGCACCTCACCCTAATTTAAACCATATGGACTGGGATCATGTCATACTTGGAAAGAAACCAATCAAACAAGACATAAGAGGGTGGGCAGGCCTCGCTTGTTTTAACAAACTTAAAGAAAACATTTCAAAGGGGATATTCCAGAAAAACATGCTTGCTTACCAAAAGGCCTTGGAACTGATGTTTCAGCACATGGATTGTGCTGCTCAGATATTGTGGATCCCTCATAGGTATGACTAGCTTAGAAAAAGTTTAGAATGACATGACCTTCATAGTTTTTTGTTGAAGATTCCTGATTTCTGGTTCAAAATATTGGAATAATGGATAAAAATACAGGAATAAGCCTGAGCACCATAGCCTTCACACATAGTTTACAAACTATTCTGTCAAACAGAGATGTCGCTATTAATTCTGTTGATGCATATGGTCTTATGCCCAGCTGGCTCAGAACAAATGGAGAAGAATCCTCAGAGTTTTTCTGCTGAAATCACTGAAGTAAATAGATGCAAAAAGAAGGAAATTGGTGCTGGGGGTTCTTGAGGGCCTGATGATCCCACCAGCAAATAGTGGTGAGAAAGAAAATGTAGGCTAGCGTTGTGTTTACCAGGTTTAAAATCACTATTTATAGAGAACTTTCTGTATATGCAGAGGGGTTTGGTTTGGTTTGGTTTTCAAATCATAGCTTTGTCTTTGAGGCCACACCATTACCCAACATTTGAAAAGTCTCTTTCACCATTTCTGAGCATTTTGCCTTGATTTGTTCTCACATCAACTTCTTCGTCATGAAGGAATAAAACTATTTATAAGATGCTGTAAAATTATTTATGTAATACTTGGCAAAGTGATGTCTAGGATTTATATGTAAATATATGTATACGTTTATAGGAAATGTTATTTACCATTTGACAAATCACTAGAAATATTTCACTCCTGGGAGGGACAGCAGAGAAATTCACCACCAGAAACAAATTTTATTACTTGTAGATTTCCAACTTTTTCAATGTTAATAAAATCTACCTAGTATAACAATAGCATTATATAAAATCAGAAACTAGTAAATTGTGCAGGTATTTTTGCCACGAATTAGTTATTTTTTAACTAAACTCCCATCATACAAGCAAATTACTAGGTGGTTTGGAATGTCAGGAATATGTTTTCACATTCAAATCACCAACTTTCAAGTGTGTTTTTGCATTTATTTTATTTTTAATGCTGAGATTTTTATCTTTTACAAATTCATCCTTTTTTTTTTTCTTACCACTTCTGACTGCCTCTACAATATACCAGGTGCAATATGCCAGGTGGTTTATAGTTACATTTTCACTCTTTTGAGCTGCATCTGTCTATCCCTTGCTATCATCTGTGTTCTTTTAATTTTGTGGGTTTATTATGTCAGCTTACGACTTTGTAAGTCTTATGTCTTTCTTCTTAGGAGTTATTTCCTACAAATGAGTAGCCATACCTTGATTTATGTTGCGTACTTCTTGGTAATGGCTATAAAAATGCACCTTTTGTCTCACAAGTTATAATTCCTAGTCTAGTATATCTGTAGTTAAATCTTGAACTGATTAGAAAATAAGTTTAGATGTGTTTTTTTTTGTTTTGTTTTGTTTTTCTCTTTGGGTTTTCAGACTCAAATATCTGCTCCATAGCTGTTTAATGTTGCTGTTAGCTTATATGCAGGCTCTTGTTAAAATCCTTGAACACAGCTTGGTTGTTAGGAACCCCATTAGAAAGTTCTTCCTATCATTGTCAGGTCTCCGAGTGTCTGCTGCAGCCTGACCCTGAGCCTTATCAAACTTAGAAATACATTTGATTGTATGAAATGCGATACAAGACTGCTGGTAGCACCCCAGTTTATATTAGAGGACTTGAGCTTTCCAGTTCTGACAATTCTTTAAAGTAATCAACAAAACAGAAAGGGTGATCCCACCCCAGGTGGTGGTACAGTAGCTTGATTTTTTTTTTTGGTCCAAAGTAAAGCCTGTTTTGACTTGTTTAGATGGGTGCCAACCAAGAGGAGTTCCACTGATGTTGCTGGATTTCCATCAGCATAAGCAAAATCAGGAGGAGGCCCGTTGTGCTTTAGAGCTGTCATGAGCACAAGGCATGGCACTGCAGTGCTTCTTCACTGCTTCTGCCAATTTTTAATAGCATTTCTTGGCAACTTGGTGAAACTGGATAACACTGAAGTTCCAACAGGGACATTGTAATGGCTTTAAATGTTGCTTATATTTGATATCATCAACAGATAACCAGATTCCCCAAAGAAACATGTTCAAACATAATTTGTTATCCTGTCCAGACCTAATCACCGTAGAGCCCACGTGTTTGAGCAGGAAGAGACGATAGCTTAGAGAGAGAAGCCACAGCCCTTCAGCACAGTGTTAAGCAGCTGTATAAAGGTGTGTTGGTATTGTGCTCGGGCTGCACATCATGTGGAAAACAGTTCTTGTTTCCTGGAGTCCATTTGATATTTGGTTTTGCTTGTTTTGTGACCAAGTAGAGGTAATTATTCAATATTACTCGTTCCAACAGAATGTGCATTATGAAGACCTTAAGATTTTTTTCCTTGGTGAATATTCATTCCCCTTTCCCATATTATCTAGGAGGCCTTGTTGGCAGTTCTTTTCTAGCTAGAGACGATTCCTTGTTAGGTATTAGCCCCAGGTGTGCTCCTTGATAACCAGATTTGCCTCCCCTGAGTGCAGTGGCTGGAATGACGAAATATTCATTTTGGTGACAGAACTGAAGAATTCTTGGTCACCTCAAATTGTTTCACGATAAACTGGCAATAAATTTTGCTGTATCCTTAAATGACCTAATCCTTTTTATGTCAAGCTCAAAGCATAAATATCTTCAACAATAAAATGTCAAAATACTTAATGTTGTTATCCTGACCCTCCCTCCTCTTTTCCTTTGAAGATGCATTTTTCAGCCAATTTACCATTTGCTTCTCTTTCCAGGTTCAGAATATAGCATAACTATATAGTTTGATTAATTTTCAACTGGCAAGACTATATTTCATTTTATGTATACACTTGAGCGTGCAATTTCTATTCACTTATGTCTGAGCTTGGACCAAAATGACGAGAGTAAATTCCTGTTCACAACTGTTTCAGCGCTCCTGCCGTATATATTCATGTCACTGAACCAGGAGCAGCATTGGTTTTTTCACCTCTCTCTGGGTCAAATACTCTCCCCAGTTAAACATAAGTTTAGCAAATACTTTTTTCCTCACCTTTGTGTAACAAAGCTGGTCTTAACAATGAGTCAGAGAAGATGAAGTACAAACCCGGTATTACCTGGCTTATTCTAAGGAAAGACTGGGTTGTCGGGATGAGCAGGTAAGAAGAAAACTTAAAACATAATGTTGAAGTCTTGCCTCTGCTTTATGTAGTCAGAAGTACATTAACTGAAAATACTTGCATGTACGTGAAGCTCAGCTGAAAGTTCCCAGAGCGATTCCCACAGAAGTGGAGTTTTCACAACGTTATCTCTGCCAAAAAGTTGTTTCCCCCAAACGTTGTATGATGTGTTTTCAGTTGCCACTGTCTGCCACAGAAGTGGCTCTGTTTCAGTGGCACCGTAGTGGTTTGTGAGTGTTGGAATGAAATGCTTGGTATAAAAACACCATTCTGGCACCAGGCAAATTAGTCATTGACTTGTTTGGGAATGTGGTTATTGCCAGTTCGCACTCACTCACGGGAACTGCGAAGGAACTTTATGTGCTGCCTTAACATTTCAGCAACGCTAAGCAGCTAGCTTGCTGGGGTTTGAGCAGGTGGAACTAGAAGTTTTGCGTCTCTTGACACATCTCTTATGCTGCCTTAGATAGAGGTGAAGGCATTTTCTTTAAAAATTCTATATTGATTGTTTCCAGTACAGTCCGTGGAAAGCTTTTGTATGTTAAACATGCACTTTCTGGCTAAAGGCAGGACTAGCAAGATGGTGTGTTAAGTGGTTATTAGTGTTGGGAGGGGGGTTATCAAGGCATTATAAGAAATCTTTCCTAAGAAAGATTTTTCCTGAATCTTTTCCTTTTCTTTCTGTAGGTGCAGAACTTTACAGTGTAGGTATTTCTGCCTCCAACAGTGTTTTCCACTGCACTGTTAAATGGTACTTATTATGTGAGCATGATCCGAAAGTTTCTTCATTAAATGTTTCTTTTTGTAGTCCTTGCTATAAGGATGTCTTCCTCCTATCTTTGCCCTGGCTTTAGCATGTAATGGGGGCAGCATTGCTGACCACGTTCTCTTTGGGTATCACTGTCAGTGAAGGAGTGAGAGCACACCAGCATCTCAGTTCTTCATTAAGAGACATGAACCTTGTAGCTGATGGTCTGTAGCTGTAAATGTTTTAATGATAACTTGCCAGCAAGGTAGAGAAATTTAAAAACATATTATCTGGGTGCCAACTAATTTAAGAGCCTGTTTTCAGGCTGTGTTGGAGCTGGAAAATACCAATCACCAGAGCAAGCAGTCTCTGTCACCGTTCTGTTTCCCAGCTGCTTCTCTCGGGCTGTAAATGGCAATACAGAATTTCCTTGCAAAGCCTGAAATCCAAAGCACTAGCTGTCTTTCTGTGACTTCAAATCTCCTAAGGACTCAAGAGGGAAATTAATTAATTTCAGGCTACGTGTCCTCACCACCTAAAAGAAAGAACCAAAATCATAGACAACTCAAAGGCCAAGTAGCTGTCACTAGGAGAGATCACCAGAACTCCTGAGAAGAGGCAAAAGCCATTTAATGGTTAGAAACAGCAACTGCTAAATAAAGAAGGGGAATAAAAATCTTCAAAGCCTTCTCTTCAGCTTTGTGCTTGAAAGCAGCCTAACACAAGGCCACCTCTCTGGCTGTCACCCTGACCATTTCCACCTGTGCCTGGTCATTTCTACTGCAGATTAACGGAAGTTGAAGGTAATGGGAATAAACTGCACAGTACAGCTATGGAGGTTTTAGTCCTGTCTGCACTCTCATTTTCTCTCTTGTGGATCTATCGTATAAAAAAATCAAGATATTTCAAGAAAAAGTAGAAAAAGAAGATGTTACAAAAAATTCAATCTGATACAGCTCTAAGTGGAATGAAGTTACTATGACAACAAAGGGAGTAGGGTTTTATTTTGAATATTTTGTCATCCCAAGCAAAGTTTATCCTTTAAGTCAAAAGATGGTGTTTCATTTTTTCATCTTTTGCCATTGCCTTCAATGGCAGTTGTGGTCTATACGTCTGCTTCTGTACGATGGGGCTCACTTGACAGGTGTGTTTTTTCACTGTTGCCATCTTAAAAGAAAATATTCCTCTAATTCAGGCTGCTGGAGTGGAGGATATGTCAACAATTAGCATCATGGTGGGTTTTTGAGTGCTGAGAAAGCACTGAAAACGGCATGGAACAGACAGCTATAAAAAGCCACTGCTGCCACTTGGCTTTTGAACTTCATCTCACGACACAAGCGCAATGCAGTGTCTTATAACTAGAAATCCAGCTCTGGGCCCTTCTGATGTCTGGACAGGTCCAGCTCCGGGCTGTGCAGGTAACTCCCCCTTCGTGGGACACCAAACTGAAGCTTGAAGTAAGATGCCTCCGTTGACTCTGGAGTCAAACAGTTACCGGACCACCTCTCTTTGTACGTTTCCATTTAATATCTTCCTTCAGGCTGCAAAACCTTGCTAAGCCGTAGCGTGTGCACGGATCTTCCCCTTCTGGTTTAGCTGTAGAGCAGAACTGCTCACGTTGCAATGTTGTCGTAGAGCGGTGCTATGAACTTCCGCACCTCACCTGGCAGGCTCTCAGGCTGTAGCTTTGGAGTTTGATTTTCCCAGTGTATTTTGGATAAAGCAGAAAGAAGCGAAGGAATGTTCGGACATGTTGAAGCTTTGTGTCATTTGCTGAGGTGCTCGTATGCCTGATTAATTATTGCCTAATTGTAAACCCTTGGGATCATACTTCTCACCAGCGAGAAGAAAATGTTACACAGGCTGCCAGGAAATATCAGATTTTCCATCCCAGCTGTTTTCTGATTAAATGGCTACACCATGAGTTTAAAAGAGCTTTTCAGCTGCACTTTGGGATGTTTTGCCTTTTGTTTATCCCTTTAGTGCCATGCCAAACAGAACCTCTGCTTCACCTCTCGCTCTCAACAGAGCATTTTTGGTATCTAGCAGCAGCAGATAGGTACAGCTGAAAGGACGTGCTTGGCTTTCACTTTTTCCATCTGGGGATGTTGCTGTGTCCACTCCAGGGGAAGGGGTCAGAAATAAAGTCATGTTCATACTATGTAGCTAGGCAAAGGAACAGTGAATTCAGTTGCATTTCAAAACTTTTTCTTTATATCTTTGTCTTCCATTTAAAACAAAAAGACTGTTCTCGGAAATAGTTTAGATGGTCAAACTAGGCAGTATTTCTCCTGTTCTTAATTTCACGTCTTTTCAAAAGCAAAGCAGCTCAGTCCTTGGTTCACAAACACCCAAAAGTCTTTTGGTGATGCACGTGTGGTTCGTGGAGTGCCATTTGGGAGCCACGAGTAAGACGGTAGCAGAATTACCATTAGCTGCATGAAATGTGGGCACTTGCTTTGGTCGTGGCCTATGGAGACCCACGTGGTTTGGGGCCCTTGGGGACAACCTAATGGTCAGGTTTGGTCCTTTTTGGTGTTATATTCAAGAGTGGAAAGAGGATGCAGGCTGGAGAATGGGTGAGTAGCTGAGCAGCTCTTCTGGCCTGCTGGAGGTAGAGGATGGCTTCCAGCCAGCCGTCTGGCTTAACACTACTTCTGAATGCTGCAGGTGTTGCAATCAATTGGCACATCAGGGGTGAGCTAAATTGCTCTGAGACCCAGATCAGAGGCAGGTACATTAGGAGAAGATGCAAGGGAAGGGAGGGGAACAGCAGCGATGCTACCATTGAGGAGTTAGCAACCAGAGCAAAGAGCAGGTGAATGTGGCTTTTAGGAGCAAAATGTGTGGGACTTGCGTGGGCCTGAATGATAGAAGCTCAAACTGCAGTTCTTGATTTGACTGCAGCCTCTTAGGAAGAACTAACAGAGCACTTGAGAAGATGGAGAGAAGGTAAGAGAGATTGTGGTAAGAATTTGTGATAATAATAATAATAAAGTAACCCTTAACAGCTCTTAAAAGCTCAGAATTCTCGATTTCTCGTTGATCTCTGTTACCTTGCATTGATGCAGAAAGTATTAATGATCCGGTCTGTAAGATGTATCCAAAGTGAGCTAGCTATGAACCAGGACTTGTGGTGGTGGTGTTTCCTACCACCATGTGCCTCTGTCCCAGCAGTAGAGTTTGCTATGAATATATGGAAGCTGTGAATTAATGTTTTTGTAATTAGTCTTTTTTCTATCACACACAGAATGTTTTCAGTGCAAGTAGAATGTGCAGCTTAAGTGAGTTGCTGTCCTTTTCTGAAGGGAAATGCTGTTGGGATTGATGTGGTTTTTAGGCAAGTTTATGGAGGTGGAAGCAGGTTGCAAGTGATTTAGTGATTTTTCTTTAAGAAACAAAAATAGTCCAAAGAAAAGGTAGGGAGAAAACAACACCAAAAAAAGAAAGAATTATTTTTCTCATAGCAAAAATAAACTATTTCTATTAATAGATAGCATGTGATTCCTCAACTGAAATGTAAGTATGTAGTTTATGTTTATAGCTGAGCTTTATGCTTTGAAATAAAGGAATTTCCTTTTGAGCAATAACTGCGCTAGAAATAAAATGGCACTGTAAATATCAATGCAATTCCTTTTTTTTTTTAATCAGAGTCATGACAGTGACTTGGTATTTCAAGTGTGTTCTGTGTGTTGCTTGCCATATAATTTGTGCTTTGTTCCAGACGTTAATTCCGTAGTGTGCTCCAGCTTTGAGGACTGGCAGGATGGGGACCAGCTTAAGGGAGGTTGTAAGGAGACTGATGGATTTGTCCCCACATTGCTGTTACCACTGGATCCTGCAGAGAGGGTGATCAAATGCAAAAAGGGCTGCCTACATGCGCAACACTGTTAGAGACTGCATCTTTTCTCCTTTTCACCAGAAAGGTGAGACTTTTTTGCTGATACTCAGTTAAGAAAACATGCCAATTCCCTGTCAGTTCTCTGTGCCGTCACTTTGCCAAGCACCTTCTTTCTTGTACTTAAATCTGGTAAGCTCTTCAAGAAAAAATATTCTATCCATACTTCTACATGAGCCCTTACTCATATATTTTTGCTTGGAACCCATTAGCGGGAGCATCGCGTGTTTGCCGTGGGAGCGGAGAACAGCTCCCTCCATGCGGTTTCTGCCGCTGAGCGCTGAACAGCGACAGGGAGCACGGGCAGCAGTGCCTTTTGTAAGCCATCTTCAGCCATTTCTTTACAGCTGTTCTTCTCTCTTACCAAACTGTTAACGAAGATCCTCTTTCTGCTCCTTAACAAGTGTAAAAAGTTCAGTGTTGGCTCCAATATTTGCTCTTAATTCCCTTCATCTTGTTCTGAATTTAGTCACGGTGTTGTTGGTAGCTTTTGCAATAGAATTAGGACAATCCAGGAGGATACCTGGATTTACCAGCATAGGGGGGTCGTTATTCCTGGGAGGAGATGGGGTATGCTTAACCTCAAAACTGATGCAAAGGAAAATAAATTGCTGAAATGAGCACTGGCATAGCTAGGTTGTTCTTTTGTTTGGCCAGTGTGCTTACTAGAGACTGCAAGTAAAATAATTCTGTTACAACGCCCTCACTTTTCTTTCCCTTCTTTTTCTTTTTTATTTTTTGTAATATTTCAATGATTTTTTTTTCCTGAAAAGAACAGTATTTTTGTGTTAAAAGATTTTAAATTGACCTGTTCCCCAAAGGTATGAGCAATAGGCTCGTGGTTTCTTCCACATGAATTTGATACTGCAAGCTGAGCTCATCTAGAGCAAGTCCTTAGTCACAGAACAGTCTGTTTTGACAGTCCTAAATGATCCATACAAGTCACCCTTGCTGTACAAGAATTAAGTAATGTCTCTGTGTCAACACTTTGTACGAGTATGCTGAAGTTAATTTGCACCCCAGGTCAGAGCCCAGATTCTTTCAAAGAGTGACATGGAGCATAACTTTTTGGATTTCTGTAGACCTTGGCTAGGATCTATAATAAGATCTTGGCAGCACAATGCACAAGTGTCCTATACAGGACCAATGAGAAATCATAGCAGCTAGCTGTTCACAGACTTTGGTTTTTGACTTATGACTAGTCACAGAAATTGTCCAAATTCATTTTACTGCTGCACAAATCAGCAAGTTGAGATCTACTTAATTACTAGTGGTAATTGCCATCACTTGTTTCTGACGCTCTGTATTCAAAAAGTAAAGTAAAAATCCTTACCCAGAACTTCATTCTTCTTCCAGTGTGCTACATATGACAGTTGAGATCCACATTTATTCAGTTTTCTGGTTTTGGTGTCAAACACATGAAGCCAGAGGCTTCATGTAATGAACTGAATCAAATTCTCTGCAAAAAGTAAAAATCAATGACAAACATCACTGCTGTAACCTTAGTGCAATTTTCCTGTTATTTACCCCCTTCTGATGCTTGGAACTAAGATGCAAGCAAATACGATCTTGAAAGGAGAAAATAATTGTGCAGAGTCAAGTCTCTTACATGAATCATCTTTTAATTACCTGCATTAAACAATTCACTTGGTATGGAAAATATTATAAAAGATTTCAAAAAGAAGAATAGTGTTAGCTATACACCCTTCCTTCCTACTGCAGTACCTGCAGTAGCCAGTTCCAGCTGCCTAAATTGTAAATGTTTAAAATTTATCTAGATAAAACATAAAAACTCTGAATTGCTACTGCTGCTCACCACAGAGAGAAGCTGGAGTTGATAAGAACAGGTCCACTCATATGTCTAATGTGGCCTTACCTAAAACTGAACGGGTAGATAAAGAGAGTCAAAATCAAGTGCTATTTTTCAAGTCTGCCTTCAGAATAAAAGATGCTTAGAAGTAAAAATAGTTGGAAGAGAAAGGGTATTATCTTCTAGACTCATACTATGTTTTTGGGTAACTTTCCATTCTGCTTAATAGCGTATAAGGCAGGAGCGTTAATGGCCTTCTCTTTGTTCCTTCCATTAGCTAAAGTTTCAGATTCTGGACACCAGCTTTTGGGTGTCTGTTCCAGATCATCTTTCTGGATCATTTCATTTGTGACCAAGTTTAACCCAGGTTTCTTTGGGTAAAAAAGATAGTGTTGGGTCTCAAAGGTTCAAAGCACGCACCTGTTTGTTGTTCTTGATTATTTTTTTAAATCTCTAGTAAATGATACTAACAACTTTCTGGATTGATACAGGTAACCACTAGTGCCAGTGGTACTGCTAAGAGCCCCTGCATTGTTACATTTGTTGAATATTCTTCAGACTTTGTATAGGATCTGCATTGCCCAGAAGCCCTGCAAGGAAGTTAGCTACTGTTAGTGATGTTTTACAGGTGAGAAAACCGAGAGAAGGGACTTCACATAGCCACAGTCAATAGACACTGACATCCTGTTGTGCTCAGTTGCTCTCCTTCAGTGATGTGAAGCTTGAAGGACTCTGCGGTCTGTTTCCAAATAGCTCTTTGGCACTGTCATTTGGAGCTACCCACATAAATGTACAGATGGACAGTTGCTCCTCGGCAGAACACAAAGAGGATATTTAAGGTATTTCTGTGTTTATTATGAGCTTCTTTCCTTCCTCCTACTCTTCAGTATCCTTTTGAGAACTTGTTGCTCTAGGACTGCAGAAAGCAGGGTGCTGAAATGGCATCGAGATGGCAATTGAACCTTGGCGATAAAAGCATACCCTACAAGTAATGATAGGGTGAAAACTCATCCAGCCTTGAGTAATTGGGTGTATTTGCAGCAAAAGCATGCACATACACCGAGATCACACCTCTTAAAAGAATTCCAGCTAGTGGTATGTAACTTTCTTTCATTTAGAGTAAGTTTTCTTAATGTACGAGGGGTCATAACCACTTAGTTATGGATGCCCCTTCCTTTGAAGTGTTTAAGGCCAGGTTGGATGGGGCTTTGAGCAGCCTGGCGTAGTGCGAGGTGTCCCTGCCTGTGGCAGGAGGATTGGAACTAGATGATTTTTAAGGTCTCTTCCTACCTAAACCATTCTGTGATTTCAACCCCTTGTACCTATCCCTTATTGACTATTTCCACTACATTACTTCATCATCATTCCCCAGCTCTGCTGGACTGGAACACGTAAGATCATCCATCTCATCCTCTCCTTGCTGCTCAGTGATGCAAACATTCTTCTCATGGTTAGCACAGCTGTAGAAAAGAGGAGCAAAGCCAGAAAAAGAAAGGATAAAAAAAAAAAAAAGCAAATAGGAAATCAATAAGATAGCAAAAGCTGAAGACTAAGGAAGAAAGACACAAATAAGCAAAATAAGGTAGGTGGGGTTAGACGATCACTGGAAATAAGGGATGGGTGGAGAAGAAAATGATGGTGGTCCTAAAACCTCTGCTCCACACGATCTTTTCACAAAATAATTGAGTCACTGCAACCCAGGGGTGATGCTTCCATGCATGACACAAGAATCCACCCATGAGCTGAGCTGGAAAAGATGTGACCTAGGAAAAAGGTAAAGTTCTGGTGGCAAAGCAGAATGTTTTATTTGCAACTCGGGAGCCTTGCTGGCTCTTAGGGGTAAGGAAAAACAGGCATGATTCATGCGCATCTCCCCACCACCAAGTACTTGCCACCCAGATCTCGTTGTTGATGAGTTTTAGGACAAAGCAGTTCAGATGTCTATGTCAAAACTCTGGAGGAGCAGTTAAGATTTTCTGAGATCAGATGGAAAACAAGCATGTTTTGTGTTTTGGGCAATATAACACACCCTTAATAAAAAAATGCATCTAGCTTACATCCCCAGTGCTTAATATATAATAAAATATTACAAAATATTACTTAATGAGCTTAATATTTACTTGCCTTATATGCTTTGGAGTTATACTTTGTAAAACAAGTTTAAAGCATTCTAATATAATATTTAGGATCTGCTTTGTTCTGATTTAAATAGCTCCCTGACTTGCCAGCTCAGGGGAGTAGCAGGTCTTAGCACTATCCATCTTTTACCCCAGAGGACCCCAGTTGACTTAACAATATTTTGTGGACTAAAGCAGTGGAATAAACAATATTTTCAGGAATCCCATCAACTGTCCCTTAAACCAGTGCTTTCCTTGCTCTTTACTCAAAATTTGTCATAAGCATACAACCATGCCATGGTGGGATGAGACTAGATAAAAACATACATATATATATAGGTAACGACACATGGAAAAAAGGAGTATGATTGTGTTGGATGGATGGGGACGTCCCTTTGGCCATCCATGAGGTGTGGGCTGTTTGACCCTCAGAAGAAACAATGCAAATGCTACTGCTTGTGAGGTGGGCTGTTGTACTTTTCTTTTATTAGCATCCATAAAGCTTTAATTACTGGGGGAAAGGGCAGGCTTTGTTAGGAGAAGCAATCACAGAGACTCACTTTTTCCAAAAGGTATGTTGTACTTACTTGCAGATTGTTACACTGTGTGGTGATGAATAACACTTGGAAGCAGATGTCAAAGGCATCAGTGTTGAGTGGAAATGTTACATTTTTTCCATTTTGTGTCTACTTTAGGCTATATTAAAGAGAAGGGAAAATTTTAAAAGCTGAAAACATGTTGAAACACATTATGGTTGTGACAGAATTGACGACAGCCAGGAAATTCCATCGTAGGGTCCTCACTCCATCTCTACTGGGCACTCAGACTAGGAGTTCAACATCCAAGCTCTTGAGTTAGTGTTGGTCACAGAAGTTGTGTCCTTGCTATTTGTTATAACGTGTGCTTGTGTGATGCTGGCTGCTTTCCTCTCTTCTTTTGATCTTTCATAAAAATTTATAAAGTCTGCATCGTGTGCCCTCATACCTACTCAAAGCTGTTAGGTAACAAGGAACTTTTTTTTAAAAAAAAAAATTATTTTGAATAGTCTGCATCCCAGAAAGGTCACAGAAGATTTATTCAACAGACAAGAATGAATACAAATACGAACTTATATCACTGTTTATAAAAGCATGCGATATTCACATAAACCTCACATTAAAATATTTTCTTTGCATGTGTTAGTAATAAAACCTTCTGTATTATTAAAGTATGAATATTTAAATCAAGTATTTTCTTTTTGTCTTGGAGCTAATGCCAAATTATATTTTGCTCAAATGTTAACAACAAAAACAACTCTGACTGAGCTCCCTTTGATCCTCCTGTCTGAGATGTCCAAATGGTACAGAAGTGTGCTGTGTAGACGCAGTGAGGCACAACCCAGACTACATATTAAAACATAAAATATAACCATGCTAACCCTGATGCTTATGCTTTGGGTACCCTGCTTCTCTGTAGTGCCCAGCTTGTGCATTTCTCCCATGTGTTAGTCTGGGGCAGGTGATATGTCCCCGTGACCTATAGATCATAAAGATTGTAGTCAAAAGTGGGCTACTGTGCTCATGCAGAATGACCGTGGACCACAGAAATTAATTCTTAGAATTGAACTAGAAGATTCCCAGTCTTACAGTAAACATAGTGTATCTTCAGTTATTCCAGCAGTTGGTTACCAGAGTGTTTGAATTCGCTGCTTAACTCCTGGTCTCCATTTGCAGACTTTCTACCCAGTAGAGCTGCAAGTGTCCTTGTCTCAGACTGAAATGCTTCTGCTCTTCGATCCCTTCATTTAGGTACGTACAAAGTTAGCTCTGAATCCTCCGCTTCGGAAGTTAAACCAGTGTAGCTCCTAAACACCTTTCCCCAGAGCATCTTTAATAGTCAGTCCTGAACCAAAGTCAGAAAGCACATGTCGGAACGTGTAGGTGCCAACCGTGTGATGGTGCTGGAGTAGCACCTGCACAGGTGCCATACCACAGGTTAATGTCACCACACTTTCTGTATTGGATGTGTTCTGGCTTTAGCCATGCCGTTGCATTTCAGAGTTCTTGTTGCACTGTTTAGCCACTGAGCCCCGCGCAGGTTTTAGAGCCACGATGTAGCAGATGAAAGCCCCTGAAGTATGGCTGTAGACAAAATATATGATATTACCTTTGGCTGTAGTTTGCCTGAAGTTGATATTGTTGGCCAGGCTACCAAGTGATGCAGATCGCTCTTTATCAGTGACCAAGCTCTTTCCATTTTCTGCTCCCACAATTTTTTTTGCATTAATCCCTGATGAATATTGTTTTTGTTTCTTCCTAGTCACCAATGCGATATTTTAATGTAGTGCCAAGATCTCTTTGTGGTTATCAGCAAGCAAGTACATTTCTGACTTCCTGTTTATACGCAAAGAGTTGTCATTTAGCTAATTTTAATCCTAATAAGTGCGGTGTTGACTTTGTATCTCTCTGGTTTCTCAGTAAACATATATTTCTTAAGTTTGGCCAGAGTCATTTTCTGTAAACCCATGTTGATCTGGATTAAATATAAATGTTCTTTAATTGAGTTGAACAGGTCGAAGCCCTGTGCGTGTTACTATCGCTATACTTTCTTGTCTAGGAAGTGAAGCTGACCAGGCTGTATTTGGCCACGCTGTCCAACTTATCCGTTTTACAGAACTGGCATACCATCAGCTTTCTTTTAGTCCTCTGCAAATTCCGCTGTCTTTTAAGAATTCCAAGTATTCCAAGACTTATGATGTCGTGCGATCTCGAATCCAAACTCTCTACCACATTTCCCTTCACAAAAATAACTATGAACTTTCTAAATTCAATTTATTTCTTTAAAGCATTTCCAATGGTATAATGTTTTGTAGAAAGCCTTTTATTGCAAAACCTAAATTTGAAGCTGAAAAGCTACTTTAAAAACATGTTTTTAAAAGATCCTCATTGTTCTACGCAAGCCATTGCAGTCTGCGGTGCAGTTAATTGTTAGACTATGGTGCTATGAAGTAGTGCGTGAAGCATGTAAAATTCCAAGTGGGTGCATGCAGATAACTAATTTTAGGGTGAGTTGTTTCCCAAGTGTACCAGGGCTTGAATCTTACTGGATTTTCTGTTGGAAGTAAAATCATTACTTAGCTAAACACAAAGAACTACCGAGTAGTCAGCGGAGGAAAGTGATCAAAAATGTGCTGCGGAAGAGGTTAGTTTTGAAATACAGAGAACGTTAACATCCGTGGGGTGTTTGACAGCAAGCCAAAAGTTATCAGCTCCAAAGTGCTGAGGGAAAAGGGAAGATCATAAAGGGCAAGGGTTAGAAGAGCTCTGGGGTCTGCTGGAGTTATTTGTTAGACCCAGAGCAAGATTGTGGCCATTCTGAGATCTGGAGGTTAAAAGGAAGAGATTACATCTACCAGGGAAAGAACAAGGTCAGTGTGTTGAGGACATCCAAGTTCTGTATTCTTGTGGACCAAGTCGTAGAAAAGCATGGTCAGTGGTTTTCAAGGCATACAGCGGTTTTCAAGACATGTGCAAAAGCATCTCATTTGGATCTGATCTTGTTCTCTTGTCCTCTTGATGTGAATGGAAAGTATTTTAGGGCTCGAGTACCTGTCAGGACATGGGCTGCTGTTTGTCCAAGCGAACTGATGGATCTATATGCATTTTGGCAACATAGGACTGGTTTTAATGTTGGACTATCTAATGTGATTTGACAGGAAAGCTTAGGGACCACCCTTGCAGAGCATGCATCATCTCCAGATTGCGCTTTGGAAGGCAGAGTTGAAAGTAAAATTGAAGAACAGTATCTACCAGCAGAAATGTTGTCTTGTGCTTGATAGCACTGTTTGTTCCCCCAAAAAAAAGAAAGAAAAAAAGATTTAAAAAGGATTTTAGTGATATAACAAAGGCCAGATGCTTGTTCCTAGTAACATTGGTTCATGCTCTAAGATTTTAGTCATTTTTCCAAACCTTGATACCTTCAGTGGTGTGTTTTTTCTAAAATGCCAATATAAATTTTCACACATTAAACTAATGGAGTTTAAAACTGAAACCACCTCAGCAGCACATATATATATATATATATATATATATGGCTTACATGTTTAAAGCTATTTTAAAAACACTAACCTATTAAATACAGAAGAGTTTCGTAGCATGAGTATCACTTTCTCTGTTTTACAGCCAAGGGAAACTGATGAAAAAAATAAACCCGTGGCAGAGCTGATGTGAAAGCTGTGGAGTAGGGAACATCAGGGTACCTTCAAGTACCCTGTTCTTCCCCTCAGCTCATATGGCTTCTATTACTTCTAACACTTCACTTTTTTTTTTAATCAGTGGTTTTAATATTAAAAGTTTTTTTTTGTGTGTGTGTGTTTTCTGTAAACTTCTGTTTAGCAAATGTGCTTTCTGGCTTCAATCCTTTTTGCATGCAACCAAGAGCTCACAAGATTATGGCCAAGTTATAAACCCCTATGAAAATGGGCAAAACAACCACCAACAACCAAAACTACAGCCAGGCTCTGTCTTCCATGCTCCCCCCCCTTTTCTTTTAGGGAACATAGGGACTGATCTGACCTTAAGGGAACATTTGGAAATGCTGTCTTACAGGGAACAACCAACCTCCAGTATCCTGGCCTGATCGTGCTGCTGGCTATATGTGGCATTTGTGGGTGAGAATGAGTTTTTGATGCTGCCTTTTATTAAACTGGAAAAAAAAATAGCTGGAGACTAATGGAAACCACTTCCCATCCCATTATCGGAGTGGGCAGCGAAATGGGATGTTTGGGGTGGGTGTTGGGCATGATCAGGGTGAATGTTTTGTTCATCCAAGATATGTGGAATTCACTTGGGGTTGAGATTTGCTCCCAGTTGTGAATTTGGTTCAAACTCACTGAGCAGCTACGGGTGGCAGCAAAACAACCTTTTGACTTCTTTCGGTAAGGCCTCCCATCATGTTTCCTTTCCATACAGATGCAGAAACACTTCTAAAATTCAATACATTATGAATAATGATGATAATAACCCAGATGGAAATTGGCCTTGACTCATAGCTTTAGGTTTGAGGCTTTGTTACCAATCTGCAAATTTAAAACCTTTGTACTTGGGTGCCTGCAAAGCTCCCTTTGCTGATCTCGCTCCAAAATCCCGACCAGCACTGCCAGGGCAGCAGCCTGGAGCTCTGCAGTGCTGCAGGGTCACTTCCACCCCTTTCTCTGGTTTGTAAATCAATGTGTAGCCAGTGTGCTTCTTGCTCTTAGTCTGATACCACGTGTTCTGACTTCTTAGGAAGTCTTAGTAGATGGTGTATGAATTGACGCTTATGACTATTGACGCTTTAAATTGGATGCTTTCATTTTTGCTGCCTATGATAGGTCATAGAGTAAAGCAATTAATGCACAGAATGAACAAGCCCCTGGTGTTGTTATCTGTAGGTGGTTTCCAAGATGACTTTACTCCTTTCTAGAGCATGAAGTCTTCCCGTGTAGTTCTGTATGTATTTGCAGTCCCCAGGATAATGCTCTGCACTATTACAGTGATGCATTTTTCCAGGAACCAAGTGCAAATTCAGTCAATCAATCAATAAACAAATCTCTCTTTTGTTTTTATCTTTGGTTCTTGTAAACGCTACGGTCAAAATGCTGCCTCTATTGGAAACTTCTTTTACAAGTGCTGTAAGAGTTTGGGAAATCTGTCAAACATTGCGAGCAGCTGCTGAGCAGGGCCCTCCGATCCGTGTGTGCTTTGGCATCGGCGGGATGCACAGGAGCAAAGAGTGAGTGCAGGAACTGGGCTTTGAAGTCTGCTCGGTGATGTTATATTATTCTTGGCTCTTTGTGCTTTGGAAAATACACTACATCAAGTTCTCATCATTGCTGTAGTGCACAGTTTTTCTTGAGGCTGGGGAAGGGTGGTTTTAGCATTACGTTCAGCTATGAAACACCTCAGACGTTTCACTGCTGAGATTGTTATTTTATTAAATTCTTGTTCGTTTTTTCCTTTATATGATTGCACCGGCTCCCCGGTTTGTTTCTGGGGGTGTTTCATGCGTTCACCGCAAAACTTATGCGTACCCTCATCTGCATTTGCGATAGTTTCATAATGACTAAGTCACAGCTGAATTTCCTGCTTTTGTAGTTGGATTCACCTGCACCCCACGCCCCGAAACCACAGTAATTTCCCCATGTTCCATCTTCCACCCACAGCTGCAAGAGCTCTTTACGACCTTTAACGCTCTTGAGCTCAAAAACCCCAAACCACAATTCTGGGATACTTCAGAATTGGAACATGAGATGTTTTTGCGGATGTATCCGGTCCCAGTCCTGTCCACCTTTCGGAAGGCAGGAGCTTATGGGTTTTGTAGGAGGAAGATGCTCTGCTACCAGTACTGTTTCTGCATTCATGCAGGTAATAGCAACCCGTGCTCTTGGAACAGGTGCATCTTAAACGCACTGCCACCCCGCAGCTAGCTAAGTGACCCTGGTGACAGCCACCGGGTAAGGTGTTAGCTCTACTGGGCACCCGTGTTCTTCCTTCAGTTAAAATTAAATCAAGAGCAGGCAAGATTCATTAACTAGGGGCAGGGGTGGGAGAGAGGGGAGAAAAGATGCCTGTAACTTACAGGAAAAAAAGTTTTTTCAAGACAGACTTGAAAACCCAAGTGGCTGTTCAAGAGATTCTTACTCCCTCCAGCTGCATCCAGAAGATTCATCCTTCTCTGGTACAAATAGTATAGTTTGCACTCTTAACTAGAAAAGCATGTTGATCCCAAAGTGCCAAATTCTGCTTGCCAAACATTGCTACAGATCTAGAGCTTTTTTCTTCTTCTGTTTTAAATTTTTTGTTTGCTACTCCCTGGCCTGGTAATGTTTTCCTACATGCGGACTTGCATTCAGATATGTAAAAATGCAAGCCTTTTGTCTTTTGTTGCTGTTATTTCAGTGAATGCCTTACAGCTAAATTCCTCTACACTGTGACCTGTCGCACAGGATTAGTAAGCCCATTACCTTAGGTTCTGACCTGACCGAGTGGAGCAAAGTATCTTCTTCAGAGCCTGACAACAATCTTATGCCTCAAATCCCAAACTGAGCTCTAGATAAACACGTGATCACCCAGAACTCGGCTTAGGTAGTGCTTTAAGACAAGTGAAATTAATAAGGGCTGAAGGAATTCTTGTGGACTTGTAAATCTGTAGTAACTCTTCCATGTCAGCATAAAGCACAGCTTAATTCTAAACTTGTAGCTAACTCACAAAAAATTTTGGAAAGACTTAAACTTTGTAGAAGGCTTTACAATCTGACTATTTAAGCATTTAAAGTGTTCCTGCAAATGAGCCGTATCCAATGTGAGCAAGGGGTGTTGAGGCAGGCTTTAGCAGATTACTTTTTCTTTCTCTCATTTTGCCTTATTTTTTTTTGTCACTCATTAAAGTGACCAGAATTGGTTTTCTTCCTGGAGTACTGAAGATTTAATATAAGTGCCGTTACTGATAACGGGCTCTGTGATTGTAAAGCTGGTCACCAGCTCCGTGTTGGCATTAATTGTCATCAGAGGGAGGTTCAGCACCTGCTGGTTTGACCCGTGGCTCCAGCTGAAGGAGCCTGGGTCGGGCAGTTACCGTCCTGCTGCTGCCTCACCAGGGTTTACGGAGCTCTGCTCAGGTGAGTTTAAATAGCCCTTACTGGCGGGCCTGTGCCTAGCTAATGGGCAAGGAGAAAAAGAAGGAAAATGGGAAAAACAGCATGAATGAATACCTCCGAGAAATGACAAATTTGTCTTTGACTTCCTATTGAAATTGCTTCTTCAGCTCGTTGAAGTCTAATTGGTTACTTCCTTTCCCAGAAGAAGCAGGGGCAGAAGTAGAGGGGTTCCTAGGCCTCCAGGAGGAAAGGAGTTAAAGGAAAACATGAGCAGGTTGTTGAGAGATGCTGAAGGCTGCAGATCCCAAAGGTGAGAGCACTCCACTGCTGCCCCCAGGGGGGTGGCAGGGGCTGATGGGGAGGTGACACAGACCTTGTGTTACCTCTGTCTGGGCCAGTCTCTGACCACCTGCAAGAACAGGTAGCTGTTAAACGTAGCTTTGCCACCGGCATCGATTTTTAAATAAAGCAGCTAAACTTTCATGTCCTTCTAGCATCGCAGTGTCACTGCGGTGCCCTGCACTTGCTGGTAGCTGGTTGTGACACGCTGTTTGTTACAGCGAGTACGTTTTATAGGCACGCTGCCTATCTTTTTAGAGGGAAGAGTCAGAATAGCTACTAGATGCCAGGCACTGGAAGATATGAATGAATTTTAGTGGGCCGTTACATCCAGCAGGAGTTAAGCAAAGGAAACATCCTTCTGATAAATACCCTTACATGTTTCGTTTGCAACAACACTTGCAAAGTCAACTGTAGAAAGGGGAGCAACTGTTAGTGGGAAGAATGCAGGTTGATACCAGGTTGCTGTTATTCGGCCAAAGCCAGCAAACAGGTGTTAAACAGCTCCTTTGCACTGGCTAGCAAGCTGCAAGAGTTCTTCCATCATTGCTCTTTTAACTCCATTCCTATCAGTGGTACTTTCTTCTTGCAGGAGTGGGGCTGTTGTCAGAGCTCAGCATTTGTTAGACTGCTACACGTGCTTAGTGTTACACTACTTATTGAAAATGCAGTGAGGGTAATGTAGCTCCGCGGGAGAGCGGCAGAAAGCTTTCTCTGGTACCCGGACCATTAGTGGGCTACGTGGAGCTGTTTGGACGCTAATTCCAGGTACTGTGTGTGCTGTCTTCACTCATATGTTACTGGATTTACTCCCTCTTTCTTCAGTCATCATCGAGCACTGGGCTCTCAGTTACTGAGATTCTACAGAAAGGAAAAAGAGAAATGAAGGTAGAAACTATGACAGAAGGCAAATTATCACCGTGTTGTTAAAATGGTTTCATTCACCTTTCAGTTCGTTATTTGAAGGACAAGCAGTGTGATATGAGGAGTGTCAATAAGTGGCAGATATAAAGTGGCAAAGCAGAAAAGAATATACGTTCCTTCTTCACCTTCTACTCGTTCATTTGAGAATTCTCTTCTGTCACTGCCTGTTCCTCCTCCATGCAGCAGATGCTGAGATATGAGCAGAGGGCACATCTGAGTGTCTTAGGTGACAGAAAATAGATGAGCCAGTGCTCACAGTGGGAACAGAGGTTTGCAAGCATGCCACCAGCATCAACAGAACCGATGTGTGCACGACAGCATCTGGCCTTTCACCAGCAGGTACAACTGTTTCTCTGGTTCCCAACGAGAGGTTACGGCCAGACTTCCTCAGCGGGCTCAGAATGCCAAGCAGCCGCCGGTCAGTTCCTCTGGGATTCACACCAGCGCCCTCATCACCTTCCCCTGGTTGTCTCTGGAGCAGAGACTCGTGCAGCCAGCCTGCTTCTTTTAATTTCGGTATGCGTTAGAGACGGCCTCGTCCTGCGCTGCATACCATCCGGCAGTGGTCCTGTGCTTTCTCAGGTCCTCTTGCAGACTGGAGCGTAACCCTCCTGGAACACCTTGCATCTCGTTAAAGTCTGCGGTTATTTCTGAAGGGCCTCTTCTGCTACTGAATGAATGCACCTCGCTGCACAGAAACTCGGCAGATGGGGTTTGCTGCTTGAGGCAGTGAGACCGTGTAATTGAGCGTGCAGGAGCACCTCTCTCCGAGCACGTGAGCCAGGCAGCCAAAGCCCCAGAAACTCGATGCTCCACGTGAAGGACACGATGTTCACCTGGATCTCGCTGCCAAGCCTTGAACGGTGATTTTCAAGGCCAGGGCAGCCTATAAACTAGCACATTAGGCTGAGTCACTATTCTGGCAGGATAGGTCTAATTTCTCTTTCTGTAAACTTATCTCCAGAGTACTTTATCATCCTGCAGCGATTCTAACACAACAGCCTTTGAATGACTGGACATTGCAGAAGCAGTGATTTACATCAGGTAGGGGAAACAACTCTGTGGTAGGTCTTTCAAAGAAACAAAGCAAAAAACAAATTAGATATTTTATTTTTGTGTTTTGTCTTAATACTCAACTCCCCTTTGGATCATTAAGATCCTTCAGTTTTCCTCACCAATTTGTCTTATCCTTCCCAAGAGCTTTGGGTCAGTTCATGTAGCTTTTAATAACAGCTCTGTCTCTTACGTAAACACACACGTACTGACACAACTCAGAAATCACCACTGGTAAACAAGAATGTTAATTGCTGGGTAATTATACTCTACAAGGCAGGGGGGTGGGAAGCATTGAAAAGAAGCTGCAGGCTTTTCAAGACGACAATTTGTAGTTGGATTAAGCTGGAACAGACCCAGGCCCCAGAAGTGAAAAGACAGCGCTTCTAAGCCTAAAGCAACACTTCTTTGCCAGTTAGCTTTAAGTATGCACTACCCAGTCATGGTTCCAGCCTCTCTGGAAACATTTAACACTTTAACATGAAGGGGACAAAAGCTTAACCCTTGCATTCTGTGGACCTGAATTTTATTTAACGCATATATACATGCCTGGAAGGGTTTTTAAAACATTGTAACCTAACTATAACAAAAACTATTTTTTCTGTAGCATCTCTCAAGCATAATTTCTAAAACTGCTGCTTTTAACAGTTAAAACAATTAAGCTGAAGTTCTTTGATTTCCCTGGAAGGGCACCCAGTCCCTATCCATCAAAGTCTTGGGCTGCAACAGTTTTGCCAGAGGTTTTGTTCCACGGAATGATGGATGGGTGAACGCTGGCAAAACTGTTCAACGTAGGTTTTTCTAGCTATTTCTTGGTAGAAGTGCATGTTGGCTGCAGTGCTCATCGTGAAAGATGTCAGAGGAGGGCCTTATTCCGGCAGGTATACTGTCATTTTGGAGGAGCAAGTGCTTTGCAGAACTTCTCTTTTCCCTCAGTGTTTGTATTTCCAGATCCATAGGGGACTGCTAAGGGTCAAAGTTTCAAAGAAAAGAATCCCTGTTCTGGACTGTCCAAGTGTCGATGTGAAATGGCTCAGACCATTTTGCAGTGCGTGGTTCGTGCAGTTGGCTGGTTATCCTCTTTCTTCTTTTCTGGCTAGGAATGCAAATAGTAGATGCAAATCTGAGGTTTCGCAGGATTAAAAAAAAAAAAAATTGTCCTCACAAAACCTGGGCAAACTTTGGAGGGGAATGTCAAATAATTGGCTCTGTTGGCATAACTCAGAACTGTTAGATAAATATACACAGCAAAAGTGTGTTTCAAATCAAAGCCATTTCTCTCTCTCCAGCTACAGCGCCCTGTGTTGGACTCCCTGCAGGAGCTGCTGCCATCGTGGGCTCTGGAAGGAAAATACTCTGTCCCTGGTTAGTTCTTACCAGAGACCTAAGGAACTCGGTGCCTTGGGGTAGCATCCTGTGATCTTCATTCAGACAGCCTGCTTAGTGCCAGGCTTCCCCATCCCCTCGTATCCCTGCTGGGGCTCAGGGCTCAGCCCTGCAGCCAGCTATGTCGGCGCTGCAGGGAGGGAGCTGACCAAGGGCACGCACGGGGTGGGGAGGGGAAGGTGGTGCACCCTCAGCTCCTAGTTGTAAACTATTAGTGATTCCATTAGAAAGATGCAAGATAAGACTTGGTGGAGAAGGATCCGCCTGTCTGAAGCTTTGCGTATTTATCTGAACCTGTGGGACTGTCTGCCAGTGTTTGCACACACAATTTTAAGCATGTGAGTAACCAGTGGGATTTCTTAATTTTAAGCCGTCACCAAATTATGCTGTTACTCTGTTTGCTATCTTTTTTTCCATATACCCCAAAATATTCTTAGATCTACGAGGATTACTTGGGGTCTTGTTACATACTCACTTTCCAAGAAAACGAATGCCACAAATTAAATAACTTCAGGCTTAGCATATTCTGGTTTTCTTTACAGTTGTCTCAATTAAATCTGCTTAAGTTTGCCTTTAAAAACAGCAAGCTGATTAATCTTAGCTCTTTCCCAGTCTAGCAGCCTCTTCCAGGGTTAAAAGAAAAAGCAACAATTGCCAGATCTTTTAATTTCTGGGCCTCGCTGGATATAATGCCTGTTAACCCCTAAGGACTGCTGAAACATTTGTGCTGCGTAGGCCCTTAGCCAAGCTTAGCATGCCACAGATGAAGTAATGCCATACCTGTCCATCTGTTTGGCCTATTGCTTTACAATATTTGGAATAAAAATTTAATTTCATATAATTTTCTGTGACATTGTTTAGAAATAGACCATTTGTATGTGTCAGAATGAAATGCAAATCACCCCTTTAGCGAATGAAAGTGTGATTTCTGACTGATATGTCGTAAGGCCTGATTGTTATGATTGCTACCCAGTTGTATATCCTCGCCTTCCTCCAGAAGAAAATGTAATGGAAAACGTAACCCTAACAATTACATACAGATGGCACCATCCGCATGATTTCAGCGCTGTGTGATGGCTTATGTTTCTCTAGTACAACTGGTGTAAATTAAATTGTAGTCATCTTCTGCACATGTATTATATCGTATCTTCACCAGCGCTAAGAGCTGCACATCTGCTGGGTGAGAGGACGTGTTGGCAATATTCTGTTTATTTGGCTATTGCACATTGCTAGTGCCAGTGAGAACCCAGGGATCGAGCTGAATTTGTTGGAAACCATATTACACTTCTCAGATCACCCCATCCACGATTTATTGTCTTCTCACTGTGACAGAGTGGGCTGTGGTGTAAGTTTTTCTTCATCTCATGCATGCTGGAAGCAGCAGCCGTTTCCAACTGGAGTTATGGGATCTGTTAGGGGATCAGGATGTTCAGGGGGAGAAGGAGTGGGTCTGAAAGAGGAGGAGGTGAGGAGGGGAGACAAGATGAGCGTATGTGCACTTTACCCACCCTTGAAAAACAATACTCTTTTTTTTTCTTTCTCTTTCACAGACTCTTAAATAAGCTTCTGCAAAGAAAACAGAAAAGGCCTCCTAGTTCATTCAGTCAATCGCCCTTCAGAGCTGCAATTAATGTAAGTTGATAAACAGTACCCTTGTGCTTCAGTTCTTAACCACTGTCAGCAAACACAGGCACCCACAAAACTCCCATGCTGGGCGACGCAGACGCGAGCTCTGCCCGGCCTCGGAGCTGGCTGCGGCCCAGGGAGCGTGGCTGCCTGCCCACAGAGCCACGCAGGCCTGGAGAGCTCTCCTCTGCCTGCACCTGTCTGTGCAGACGTACCCTGAAATTGCTGTCGCTCCCTGGGCTGGAATGGTCTTCCTGTTTTATATTTCGTGCTGCACCGGCTGTAGGAGAGTGCAGCGTGGCACTAGGGTGCCTTAACTGCAGTTGGGATGCAGCTGATAGCTGTAACACGTGCTGCACTTGCCAGATGCAGTGCTGCTGTCATTGCCCCTGTTTAAATCTGGCATAATTCTGCAACTTTAGTGGACTTAGTCTTGATTTAAGCTGAGGTAAGTGAGAACATCTTTTAGAGGCAATATAAAATGATTTAGGGCCTTGTCAGAAGAGTCAAAATATTAGCAATAGGCCCTTACCTGCTTTATTCATTGGCGTTCCCAGGGCTCTTGCTGCAGTGATTCAGCTAATTAAAATTCCTTTTACCTACATTTTCCTTTACAGCTTCAGGTGGCTATAAGAACTTTCATTTCATGTCCCAAACCATTATAATGTATAAAACAGATGCTGTGTTCCACTCTGCGGTGGCAGCATTTCAACGGTAGATCAAGTGATCCTCCTGCATAATATCTATTACTGGCTTGTGCCGCTAAGATTGGAGAGAGATTTTTAATCAAATGTCTGAAAAGAATGTGCATTTTTCAGCTGTGAAGTCTGCGTGAAGTACAAAGCACTGCTTTCATTTTATCTTACCTTCTTTCCATTCCCCGTGTGTGCCGTGCGTGTGTTTGTGTGTATATATGAACAGATTAAATTAGGAGTTCTTTCTGAATATCTAGCCGGTTGATTCATGCATGAAATACAGACAATACCAAACATGTGAGTTGTTAGTTACTGTGAGATTACGGGCCCAATCTTATTCCCAGGGAAGTCAGTTTAAAGCAGGGCCTACGTCCTTAATGTTTTCTACAGAGAAGCCTGAGACAGTAACCTTAGGAGAATGAAATGTGAAACCCCCATGGCAATTTAAGTAGGGCCACAGTTGAAAAGCAATGAGAACAGGTTCCCTTTGTACTTCTCTGAGCTGCACTTGGCATCCCTTGGGGCAAATTGGGAGTTTCAGCCTTCAATGTCTACACAATCCCTCATTTTTCAGGAGCAAAGAGGCTTGTTACAGAAGAATGCTTTCTGTTCCTTGTAAGCCTAGAGTGGAAGGAGATCACTGATTAAAGCAGAGGCTTTTGATTAAATGATGAGGCTACTTTCAGTGATTAAACAAAACAAAAAAAAAGGTATTTTGGGGCCCACTTTCTGCCAAAATGGGCAAAAATAGCCATCTATTGAAGCACATGGGAGAAAGCAAGCAGCTCAGTGGTCATTTGGAGGTTGGGAAGGTGCAGAGCAAGGAAGGGGAAATAGCAATTTCGGGATTAAGCTAGTATTCATCTGTAATTGGATCACTGTTTATTTTTGTTTCTTGAGATGCTGTCACAGGCATGTATTGTATTTATCTTGGTAACTCAAGACACACAATGTTCTGTCACTCATCACAGATGAAAGGCTTCAGTGTCCTCAGATAATTATGGAAATTTTATTAGCTATGATGAGACAATCATAAAAGGTATCAGGGCTTTGATTTCATCTCTTGGACGTGAGCCTATTTTTTAGTCCCTGTTTTCCATTTATTTGGACAAATTTTAAAGCACTGTTAATCTTTTAAGTCAGTCAAACTGCCCGTTTCTTTGAAGCTTTTACCTGCGTTCCCAAGACAGGCATCGGTAAGGATAATACATGGCATCACAACACACCCACTGCAGCAAAATGATTCAGTGGCAGGCCAGGACCAAAATCTCCTATTCCTTCATCTTTGTCAGTCCATGCAGTCACAGCCAGTCTGCTTATCCGGGGCTCTGGTTTATGTGCAACTCTGCTTTGCTTTGCATCTGCGTTCCCAGGTCTGTGCAGCTCCTATAAAAATGTGGAACAGGCTGGTCTGTTCGGATCTGTTTCTATGTATTTCCCAGAGTTGCTATGCTTGCATTTTTTAGTGTTTACATGCTGCAGTCATGTAAAAAGCACAAGGTTATGTGGAAAAGGGCAGGGCTTGCTTCAAATTATCATTGAAAGAAAGAAAAAAATGCAGAGAAATGTCAGGAGATCTTGATGAACATGTTTCTGCGGGAACTGGAAAAGAGACCAAGCCACAAAATTAGGAACTAGATCCAGATTCCAAATCCTTCAGCCTCACCCCTAAGGGAATGAAAAATTCAAAACTGAAATACCACAAGTTTGGATTAAGTTTTTATTTGAACCTCTCTCTCCATAGTCTGGTTACACTGACGGTCTCCTGATAAACGTTAGTGTGAGCTGTACCCATACCTGACGGTTATACCTGAGCACACGCAATCATATGATGCGTAAGTGCAATTTCTTCCTAAATTTTTCCAGGATTTTAATGCAGTGGTGGAAGCTGGCAGTTCTGCTAAATATTACTGAGCTGCCTACAAATATTGCAAGATGTTTCCTGCTTTTAAATGAAGTCTGAAAAAATCAGAGAACTCGTTTCCACTCTGGCCCTTATACTGAGAAAACATAAATTACTGGCTGAAAGAGATGGGCAAACATGTCAACCTTTGCGCTTAACTTAAGGCTTTTTTAGTTTGAAATGTGAATTTGATTCCAAATCAAGTCAACCACAAGGTAATACCAGAAACTGCCTTTAACTAAATAATTGAACCCTTTATCCCCGCTATTGGGATTTCTGTAGTGATTAATATTCACGTCAGAAACTTGTGATACGCCTTTTTGGTTCTAAATATCACTGACATTATGCGAAAGCAAGTTGTAACACACCTTTTTGGGGGTAACACAGTATCTCCCCTTCTTTCCTGTGTATCAATCTTGAAGATAAAATACTTCTTGTAATTGTAAGAGACACTTTAATATTGTTATAATAACTGAATTAAATTGGTTTTCAGTGGCGATATATTCTGCCTGCCTTGAGCTGGCAAGAAGCACATGCACCGTGCGATAAAATGTGTTTATGCCAGAAGCTTTTTTTTATGATACAGCGCCAGTTACCTGTTGTGATTTAAGCAGTGTGATTAAAACAGAGCGATTTAAACTTCCTTGTCCTTCAGTGTTCTTGCAAGTAAAATTTTACTCCCTCTGAGCGCTTAGACTTTTTGCTAGGTCACCTTTTAACCGTGACTTTCAAGAGCTATAGTCATTTAATTTATTATATGAAACTGTACTAATTATCTTCACATTCAGAACATCTCTTCCCAGTTTTCCTCTTCTGGCAGAGCTCCCCTGATACAATCGAGCTGGTACATCGATTTAACTACGTGATGATGATGGGAAGGAGGAGCCGCGTTTATTGGTGTAAAGGCAGCCAAGATGTAAAGGCTGAGATAAAAGGAGTCACGCAGAAGGATACATTTACATCAGCCTGAACCTGGCATTCTGCCCTGCAGGGTTTTTGCACTCCTTTTGCATATCGGTACCTGCTTGTCTCTCCATTATCTTTAAGTCAGAAGTGGTGTCACTGTTCTGCTGTCAGGTCAGCTGTGATGAACGATTGCTTTCTTTCTGTAAAGAGCAAGTAACTGCTGAACAGGCTCATTACATATTTAACAGCGGTCAATTAGTTCATGGATTTGGCCTAGAAATATTCTAGCCTTTGAGGAAAAAGACTAACAGTATTTGTACTCTGTTCAAATTCTTCATTGCATTTAAAGGGACTGCATCATCTGGCAGATAAAAGTGATGTTTAGGTAAGGTTGACCTGATTTATGTAACGCTACCTTCTCTTCATTTGTCTGCCTCAAAAGCAGGAATACAAAACTGTTGGTGCATCGGACCAGGAGTAACTGAATTCTGAAGCACCTGAAGTTCCTCATTATCTTCAGCCTCTTTCTCTGGTTTGCCTGTGTTTCGACAGGACTCCCACTAACATATAGAAACTGCCCTCATCACGAAAAACAATCAGGATTTAAAAGGATTTTTTTTGTGATGTATCTTGTGGCACTGTATTCAGTTGGAGTTGGCAGAAGTACTCAGCAGACACAGACATGTCATTTGACTTCTGTGTTTAGAAGTTCCCTAAGACAGAACATGAGGGATGGAGGCTGTAGGCTCTGCGCAGCGAGAGGATCCCACTTGGGTTTGGCCGGGTGAAGCACGGCTAATTCCTAATTAAGCTCACAAGAACCGTATAAACGATAAGGGTCTTGTGATGCCAGAAATGGCTGCTTGGGAAAGGCTGGCTGCCGAGGCAGCGTCCAACCCCTGACCTGAATGTCACCCACCAGAAACTTCCCCTCCTTTGCAGACGGCCAGCTTTGCCACGACTCCTTCTGGTGGCACCAGTCCCTGCCTTCTCTCTCGAGCCAGGGCTGGCGAAGGAGGAACGGGTACGGCATGTGGGGAGCTGTGCTTCGGCTCGGCAGCAGCAGGCAGGGAGGCGGCGAGGTGTGGTAAGCCGGGTGTGGGCAGGATGGGGCGGCTGGAGGGAAAACACGCTGGAGAGGGTCAGGGAAGACAGGATCGCTCCCCTTAGCAGCAGCCAAGAGAGAAGAGCAAGGTCCAGTTGGTGGGGCACAGGAAGGGAAACGGCTGAAGGTGTTCGGAGAGTTAAATCATCACAGCTGCCTTTTTCCATCCGCTTTTGTTTTGCCTCTTCTGAATTCCGACACCTACACAATACTCTGTCTTTTAAAAACAATGTTGGAGTTCCCGACATTGAACTCTGCAAACAAGTGTGTTCTCAATTAAGTGAAGAACTTCTCCTGCCCCCCCTCACTTGATATGAGTGCTTGGCTCAGATGTGCTGGCCTCTAGAGGAATCACACGAGCACATTTTTCAGAAGGTTTCCCCCTCCCAAAATCCTATCGAATGGCTGTTTCTTATAAACCAATGGAGGCAATTTCATGGCTTTTCCCTTTCATGGCCACCCACCTCCTCTTCCCAGCTAGCTTTGATACAAAAAGACAAATCCTTTCCCATTCACATCAAAAGCAGGAGGGTCGCTCTGTGTCACCTACCCTGGGATTTTGACTCAAGCTGTTCGGAAAAAAAAAGCTGGAAAGAGCAGCTTGGTTTTAACTCAACCGCAGTGTGTGTCACCGAGAGTTTTCAGGGTCACTGACTGATCAGTTTCATAGACCAAACAGATAAATAGGCACAAGTTATTCTTTATTATTATTGTTTATAATTTGTTCATGCCATAAGTGTGCTGAGTGTACTACAGAGGATACAAGCCCTTCCCCAGGGAACATACGGTCTAAGTTAGACACATGGTTTGTATATTTTCAATGTGTGTTCAGGCACCTCCAGCACTGGGTAGGCACTTTTAAAAACAAATTTAAAGTAATAACAATAACATGCTGAGTGATAACAACAGGCAGGGGGGTGAGAGGAGGACGAGGGTTACAAAAATAAAGATCATGTGAATTGTTTTCTTTATGTCACACATGAGGCTTGGGATTTCTCTGTTTTTCTCTTTCTTTGAACGCTCTTGTAATTCCTTTCTCTTTGGCAACAGAAGATGGCAGACTTCAGAGGCCGAGGAATTGCTGCTGGAGAAATGAGGCAGAGGAAAGGGGCTGATCCCCCCTTAGTACCTGAGAACCCCTGGGGCTGTTAAGGAGAAGCATTGCTGCCCGCTAAGGGACTGAAGTCAGTCCCTTAGTGGGAAGGGGAAAGGAAATCTGTCCCGACTGACCGAAATTTACCACCACCTCTGGTGTGTGAGGCTGTCCCTAGTACAAGGCGTAACGCTGATTTTCTTAGGCTAAATCCTGAAAGACCTTCCTTAATTCTTATTTCAGCTGTCTCTAATGATAGTGGGAGTTTGTGAATTCAAGAGCAAAAAGTGAGCGAGGTTCCCAGGACTTAGTGAATGAGATTCGTGGTTAGAGTTTAGTGCTTGTTCTCGTGTTAGCTGTCGTGCACCCAGAGCCTTTCACTTCAACTAGTTGGTGTGCCCCTCAGTGCTTGGAGCAATCACTGCCAGCACTGAACATTTCTGTAACCCTCAGGTGATGTCTCGAGTATTACACAGCAAGCAGGCTTCTAAAATTCAGCAGTGGACCTAATTTTGGTCTGTAGCAAAGAAGTTGACTTGTGAGAGTTGTTCCAGATTTGAGGCAGTGCTTCTGATATCCCAGTTTACAGTGCCTGAAAGCTCCCTGTTTTAGGGAGAATCCAAGGATTTGTAGGCTCTGCCACCCCGTGTTTGTTGTACACGGGGTCAAGAGGCTCTTAAGAACTGCCTGCAAATTGGGGATATTCTGGGGAGCACGAATCTGACTCAGGCAGCTTCACACCTCCCTCTGTCCTCACAGAGGCAGAGGGGAAAGCCCCAGATAAGCACGTATTTGTGCTTACCTTGCCATTTGCCCCGGTTGCTGGCACAGCTCTGGGTTATAGTACTGCCTGTTGGGGTTCGGGAGAACCCAGAGGTAGTTGGACTCGCAGTAGGAATCTCTGGCCCTTGTCTCGAGAAGCGGGCTGTAAACCTACTACTCCTAAATCCAGAGAAAGGAACGGTTTGGCTAAACTTATGAAAATGGCCTCCTTGGCATTGTCAATGCCTCTTACAGCAGCCCTACAGCAAAGCTTTCATTAGCACCGGCACCTTTTCGCCTGTGTTTCATGTCCTGCAAATCCCTTCTCCTAAATCCCTTCTACTCCACCGTCGTTCTACCGCCACGTTGCCCGTGCCAAGCTATGTGCCTGCCGGGAGATGTGGTCTGTACGTGCTTTTGTTTCCAGTTAAGCCCTTTTCTTCCCTGGTAAGCATTTGAGAAATGCTGTGGCCTGTAGAGAGAGAACAGATTTTGCATTTTCCCTGTTGTGTGAGTTGTAAGTTGGTTGTTAATAAAGCCAATTCCTTTATCAGATGCTGTTTGCAAAAATACGTTACACATGCTGGAACTAATTTTTCAGCAGTTACTTGCTTCATGTGGGGATTACAATAGGCTGGGTTTCATCCGATAACTTTTGCAGCTTATTAGATGTGAATTTACTAGCTGTGAACAGTTGAATAATATGGAGCTCACAGAAGAAACGAGCTCCACCATCCACCGTACACCGAGCTTTCTAAATCAGCTCTGGCCAAAGTTCGCATTTCACAATCCACTAAATAGCTTTCTTATGGATCATAAGATGAACGTATACTGAGTGATGCAACTGAGTTTATAATATCTTCAGTATAAGGTGAACACTTTCTAATAGATCATGACATTATCAAAGTGCTATTTGAAATTAGCTCCATATGCTGTAGCAGGGCTGTAAGATTTCACCCAGAATTTCATTTTCAAATGTTTTTCATTCAAGTTCACTGAGGGTAAATTGGAAACACTTGGGTATATCCCACTTATGGATCTGTTAAGACCCACTTAATTTTAACACGTGGGTGTGTGGAGAGAGAGGCAGGAGAGGAGAAGTGTAGGATGGGGTGAGTGGGAATAACTCTGTCTACTGATGTCTTCTGAAAAGCCGGACAGCGTGTATTTGCTAACGCTTGCACGAGTGCTGCTGTGCAATCCACACTCTCTGGTCCCAGGGCTTTTTGAGAAAGGTGAGATCTTCTCGTGGAGAGGCTGGGAGCCAGCCTTCGGTCTCTGCCGGGTTGTGGCAGGGGGTTAAGTGAAGGAGTTCACTCTGTGCTCCGCCACGGCGCGGGAGCCAGTTGGCAGAAGCCACCGGAGAAGAGCCAACGTAGAAATGCGCTGGGTCTGTGCTGTTGCTGGCAGGGCTCCTGGCTGGGTTTAAGCTGCCTTGCCAAGCAGAGGTCTGCTCAGGAGGGTTTGCGAGTGGCGTGGGGAACTTCTCACTTCACCTTACTGGGCTCTGCAAGAATCATAGAATCATATAAGAGAAACGCGGTGGGGTTTTGGTGTTTGCTGGGCAGTAAGTGCATCAGAAATTCTAACTGGGTTTAAATTATTTATTCTCTTTTAAAGATGCTTTTTGAAGAGGACGTTGAATTGAGGAATTCACGTTTCTTCCCTCAGCAGCTTGAGCTGGGTAAGGGTTCAGGCTATAATACTTAATTATGAACAGAAGGACTAAGTATTATTGGCATGAAGCATCTTAGTACCCTTCCAGTCCTATTAAATATACTCAACTTCAGTGGTGCTGATAGTATTTTTGTAGGTTAACCAAGTTCCCAAAAATTCTGGGTTTTCATCAGATTATTTCTGGCCGATTTTCTGTTCTAGACAAGATATTCTCCTAAGGGGAAAATGTAGAAGAGAGCTATCAAAGGCATAATCTAGCTGTTTTAGGGAAGCACCAGGAAATGCTGTGCAACAGCTATTGCAGTTCCAACAGCACATCAACTGGCAGAAACAAGAATGTCAAGGGAGTTGATTGCATAGCTTATCCATGTCTAGAAGGATATGGTTTTCATTTTGAAAATGCTATTCATCTAAAATCTGAAATTCTCATACCCACAGCATGAGTGTTTCTGAGTTTTGCATCAGAGCCTGGAGTTAAACACACGTGTGCACCTTTACATCTGGTGCTTTTATGAATCATTTTGAGGAACTGTTACTAAGCAGCAGCAGCTATAGCGGGGCTCCATTTTATAAAGAGGAAGGGCTGTGTTACTCATTTTGTTTCCAAAAAATTCATTTGTTTTGCATTCCCAGAAGGTACTTTTATTCTCCCAGAAAGGTCAAGCAGAAACATTGATGTAAGTCCTGTTTATGGCAATCTTGTTAGATTTCCAGCAATTGCAATGGAACATATTTATAACAAGTATGTTTCCCTCTAGGGTGATACCATTAGTCAAAATATGCTTTCTCATATTTCCACTACATAAACACAAATACCTTTCAAGACTCAAACTTACTGGTCTTGAGGATTCCCACAGCCACATCTCATTAGTGGTTCAGAAGGCCGCACTAGCCATGGTTTCAATTTGGGATGAAAAGGTTTTGTTAGGAGAAATAATTTCAACCAAACTAGAAGGTTGAAAAACAGGATAATATTCCATGTGTGGGCTGTTGTCCTGAGCAAAACAGCAACCCTGAGAAGTCTGAGACTTTAAACATCCAACTCATGATTCAACGTGCTATGGATCCAGCCAGGTTTGATGCTTCAGTCTCAGTTACGATATTGAGCCATTTCCACAGCATTTAGCATCTCGCAAACTTATGCTTGATGCACTGGTAATGTACCTGTCATCCCTGGTGCGGTGTAGCCACTGACTCTGTATTTGGTTCTCTAGAAGCATTCCTAAATACGTTGGTATCCTAGCAGAAACTGTAAAGAAGCAAACTTTCCATTGATACTACAGGAACAGATTTGACAACTATAACCCAAACTGCGTTATTGGGAAGACTGCAGAGTTTCTAGTTAACATAGCCATGATGACGAATGAGCTCTGTGTCCCTGCTTGCATTTCGTTTCTTCATTCACAAGACTTCTGTTGAAATAATGTGACAGCGTTAATCTAGAGAGTGTCCAGATAGAGGCAAATACCAATTGAGATGAAATGAAATTTTAGATCTCAACATAATAATCAACTGAGCATGAGCTAATTATTGAAAGAAAAGCAACAGGCTCTTAGCCTCATGTGAAGTCTCAGGAGGATTTCTCTACAGCGTGTTTCAGCTGTCTTCTTGCACTTTCATCTCAGTCTGAACAGGGCCTGGTAGAGACGCAGAAGCTGTTTTGGTAAGAATTTCAGAAACAGGACACCTTGAATGCTACTTTTAAGTCAATCTCATTGATATACGTGGAACAAAAGTGATTACGACTTGGAAGTACAACAATGAGTTTTCTTCCTGCTGCTGCAGTTGAAGTGCAGCTGTTTGAAATGTAGACCCCCTTCTCGGGGTCTATCAGCAAGTTCATTAACTACTTTTTGGCAGCAATAGTGCTAGCTGATCTTCGTGTCCTAGGATTGAAGGGAGTTGAAACACAATTTCAGGATGAAGTTCCAAGGAATAGCATTAAGGGCGTTGTTATGTATCACTATGTTAAAAACACTAACTATAATTCAACAGGAAAAAACTGGCAAAATACTGCCTACTTCAGTCTGCCAATATTTATAAGCACTCCTGGGGCTCATCGGCATTACAAGAGAAGAGTGAATCTAGTGGTTATGTTATGTTCCGAAAAATTTGGGCCAAAACTTGTTTTTCACACAGCATTTCAAGAAAATTATTTTGTTTTTCCCACAGATTATAATGGACAATTGACAATAAATTGCATTTTTCTCAGGGTCATCAGCCATAATTCACAACATCCATTACATTCGTAGCAGTCGGAATCGAGACTAGCCAAAGCTTGCATAAGGCAAGAGAAAAATGACTTGGACGGTCAACAGCAGGCTTAACCACTACACTTGTTTTTGTACACTGAAGACAAAAGGTGACAATCGTAGGTATTTTCTCGTATCCTGTTTTTACATGGAATAGATTTGTTTGGAGATTAATGGTAGGGTGAACAGGTCATTCGACACTGATACAGCTTCATTGCTTTCATAAAGCTGCAGCAGGACTCGGTTGTATCCCAGTGAAAGGAAGTTGCTGTAACTTTGGGCTGAAGCGAAGATGGATTGTATGCCAGTGCAGAGGAGAGAAATAGTCTCTGCTAGGAATTAAAACATGATTTTGAAAATCAGCTGCAGTGCAAGCAGACTTTCACCCGCACTTTGCCAGTTGAAAAACAGAAATAAAACCATGTGGATAACGTGGTCTTTCCTTCTGATTGCTTTGAGGATATTTCATCAGCTATAGACTTCTCTATACCTATAGCTTCTCTGCCACCAAGTCTTTATCCAGATAATCAAGGGGAAGGAGATGTACACTGGAATAGAAGGCAAAATAATAAAGAAAATGGACGTTATCTTCGTGACATAATTAAAATTAATTATGCGGTAGAATACTGTGTAGAGAAAGAGCCAAAGAGCAGTGCAGTTAACTGAAGGAGTCTGCTAAGGACAGCTGGGAAGAGGTACCTCTGGGTGGTTACCACCAGAAAATGATGCCCTGCACGTATCGCAGTTATTGCTGGAGTACGTCTGTTACTGCTCAGGTGGCTGAACATTGTGAAAAGTAAAACAGCAGGGAAGAGCTCATGATTGACTTTTGAAAAAGATTAAAGGATTAAATAATTGTAACTTGGATAAATGACAATTAAGGATGAAAAAGCCTTCTAGAAGTAATTGCAGTTGAGCTCTGGAGAGGAAGTTAGAGCTCTTCAGTATTTCCTATGGGGCTACAGACAGGAAATTGAGAAAGAACTTGAGGGTGGAATCAGAAATTTGGTCCTTTCCAGTCAATCTAGTTAAGGTGGCACAAACTTCATCACTGAGTCCTTTGTATTTCAATGTGGCATATTTTTTATATTGTAGAGGATGATGTGTTGCTGCCTGGCAGGTGAGGAAAAAGCTCATGGAACTGAACGTTCATCAGCTATGTTACGTTTTGTTTTAGGAATTATCTGATAGGTATATCAGTAGATGCTTGTGGATTTTTTCATGCATTTTCTGAATCAGGAGTTAATATAGTTAATATATTACTTATATGAAAGCACCACAAAATTGCTTCTAGGTCCAACTAAAATTCTGTATACCTTGGAACTGTAGTTTTAGAAAGGCAAGCTTTTTAGTAGACCTTTTTTAAAAAAAAAAACAAAACAAAAAAAAACAAAAAAAAAAAAAAAAAAAAAAAAAAAAAAAAAAAAAAAAAAAAAAAGCAATTCCAGTGTCCTAGCAATAGCTACATAGCTGATTACAAATATCAGACTTCCCAGGGTATTACGGAATTCATTCTACTAATCTAATTTAATTAATTCTGTCTTCAAACTGATTGCCAGACTGACACATATTCTGAAGTTGGGAAGAAACATCAGATGCAAATGAGGCTGGAGCCTCCTCCAGGAGATAGGTATGCATTAATGGAGAAAAGAGTAAGAAAACACATCAAGTCAGTAATTATCGTACTGATTCTTAAAAAATACCTAAAAATGAAGCTCATTTTTCTTACAAAGCCTCTCTTGGCAGTTTGTGGAGGAGGTAGCAGTATGTTTGAGAGGTTTCTACAGCACTGGCATTTATCATGTGCTTGAATGCAGTGGAAGATGTGAGGCAGCTAACTAGGGAAGTATGTACATTACTGCTCAAGAGAGCTCAATCTCAGGAATAGCAAAACCTGATAAATCTTTCCAGCTCAGAGGTTCAGGCTGTGCTTTATTTTCATAGGTTGAATACCAGTGTGCTGCTGGGGTCACACCAGATCAGTTCTGTGGTATATCTAGGTGTTTTATCAGTATGAAACCATGAAAAGGGGAGAGGGAGGAAGGAAAAAAAAAAAAGTGCAGTAAGACAAAATAACATAAATAGAAAAAGACAGTTGCCTTTTTCATGTGACTGGTTCTGTAGACAAGAGAACATTGACTTGAGTGTTGAAAATGCCTCCCTTTCAATTCATTATAGGCTGCTCCTTGCAGTGATTAGTCCAAATCAGTGTGTTCTGTGCCAGTGATCATTAATGTGTGCTCATCAGGTCATCAGACTTGAAATCCACATTGCTGGATTTCTGGTATCTCGATCCTGTGCAAGTGACTGGCTCTTCTTTAAGCCTTGGCTGGTAAACATGGTGCTTTTGATGATCTGCCCCTGGACTAAGCTTTCATCAGGAGAGTAGTTACCCAGACAGAAATAAATTTGTATTCTGTATTTTGCAAAGGAAAATACTGCAAGGCCCATGAACACTGTATTCAAGGCTATACCTTCAGTATGAACTAAAAACACAGTTGTGCTATTCTCCTTACTTACTTGAGAATTGTCCTTTTTAACTGCCCCAGGGACAAAAGTAGTAATTTGAAATTTGCATCCATATTATCTGTTGCCTTTCCTATCCATATGCACTGTCTCCAAGAGCCCAGGGCAAAGATGCCATTATGCTCAGTCACCAACAGGCCAGGTGCAGTCAAGAGATCTAACAGAATGTTAATAAAAGACCTGATGAAGAAGAAAAAACAAACAAACCTGCTATTGTGCCTGTAAGAATTGCTGCTACCAGGAAATTAAAACATTACGCATGGCATATGCTGCCTGCCTACAGTCAGCGCTGCTGTGCAGGTCTGAAATCGTGTCTGCCATGTCCAAAGATCGGCAAAACGATCAATTTGCAAAACCTGGCGAGTTTACACATCGCCTGTATCTCGTTCTTGAAAGACAGCATTGATTTAAGTTAGAAAAAAAAAAAATAAATAAAAAAGAAAGTTTTACTGAAGCTTCACTGTGTTCAGAAGACCCAAAACTTCACAATATTTTCTTTTAAAAGGTAAGGAAATAATTAACTGGCTACAAGTGTGTTTATCTGGTTTCAAAGCTCAGCAGTGAGAGGGAAAATAGATACCAGAGGTTGATTGAGAGACATATAAATGAATAAAATAAACACCATAAAATACAGCTATTTTAGAAGCCAGAAACAGGTGTCCTGCTACAGTACTCTGGTATGAACTGGGTCAATGTAAGAATCAAGGACCAAAAGGACTGTACTTCTGTTGGAGATTTGATGACATTGTTCCCATTTCTGTCTGCACATCCTGGAACAGAACTGGGCTCTGATTTGTGGGGCTCCTGGCTGGGATCGCGTGGGCCAACACGTTGTAAGAAGCCATGGGATGCTCTTTTGAAACTTTAGGAGCTTGCTCAGTGTGCAGCATGGCTGGGGATCGGTGAAGCTATTTGGCTTGGGAAATGCTTCTGGTTTGGTTTTGAGAACTGCACTGACACTCAACTGATTTAAGCCACCAAAAAGGAAGCTTTTCTTTTATTTGTATTTCCCCTTGTGAAATTGCCTGTGCTGCAACTATTACGTGCGTGCCCATTTTGAAGTCCAAGGTTTGCAAAGCAGCAGCAGCAGCACACCGTGCTCTTGGCATTGCTGTAGCTGCTGTACAATAGGTCCTTGCCCAGGGTTTGTCCCCAGCCTCCCTTTCCTTCTTCTGAGGGTGCCACACAGGGCAAGGACTCCATATACTGGAAAAATACAGAGATTTAATCATCGCGGTGTCAAATAGTAAATGTCTGTGATAAAAGTTTAGGGTTCACTTGATAATTTAAGGGGAGGAAGGAGGATGGGGAAGGCAGGTTTGCTGTAGGTATCTGGAATTAAATCTGTTTCAGTATTTTGCCCTTAAAAAGATATGGAATGGTTTGTATTAACTGTCCTATTAAAAGGATGCTATTTAGGGTGCAAAAATGAAGAACTCAGAAAATAGGGAATGTCACATTTGTAGCACTTCATGTGACTTTTTAGCTAAAAACCTGTAGCACAAGTGTGTTTATTAAGATTTCTGCTCTCTCTGGGTTATCTGAAGAGAAGAGTTTGGGGGAAAATATTTCAAAAGATATTTGGTCAAGGCTCTAAATGTGACACATGATTTTTCCTTCAAAACTTTCTTATGACTTATCTTTCTGTCACCAGCGCTGAGACCCGTATCAGAGCAGCTACAGAACTGGATGGCCTGCAGTGTGGATCGGTATCGTGCGGACTCCGGCACCCTCTAATGGTGTAAGCACTCTTTCACCATACGTTCCTATATAGTTACAGACAAGCTGACTGCATTTGTAGTAACGAGACAGATTTTGCTGCAAATGGCTGCTTTTTCACTTGGTGATAATTACGAGTTTTGTAATATTCGAAACGGCTTTGCTTGCAATCTGGGCCGATAGACCCTGTTACGTGCTCCGGATACCCTGCACGTATTTCCACATCGAGTTGTGATTAAATGTTGAAGTGGTGGCTGAGGCATCCGAGAGAGCAGGAAGCTGGTGCTGACTCAGGGCAATGACACCAGGCAAAGGCAGGGCAGATACTACCCTGCCAGACAAAGGAAATTGGGAAACCTATGGGGTGTGGGGGGATTCAGTCCACTTTGGTTTTAATATTAGTGGTAGGATAGTTGTCCAAATGACTGCTGTCCCAGAGCTGCAGAGAGAGATCTTAAGCTGGAATGTGCAACCAGGGCTCTACTCACTTCAGCAGAGCTTTTCAGATTTACGTTAGGCCAGTACTTTCCAGCAGTTTCCTTAATTTACTTTATCCACTGCAAGATAGTATCATAATGCTATCTTATTATGTGGATAAATGTACGGTAAGACCATTGTATGTGTGCACAAACTCACATAAAATGCAGAAGTCACAGTACAGAGCTGCAGGGTCCTTCCAAAAGTAATGGAAAATAGGTATTCCTGGGATTTCCAGGAAGGGAGAGGGCATTGATGTGTAAATATGACATCTTAGGACATGTGGAGAGTTCTTACTGAATATGGCAAAGTGCATTTTTCTGGTAGATTAGTACCAATCAATTCTCATTAAACTTTAGCCCTCTCCCACTACTTAGCTAGAAAAATGGGAAAGAGAAGGGAAAGCTTTTGTAAAATGTGACTCTGAGAAGTCACCAGTACAAGTAACAGGATCTCTTTTGAAGTCTGAAGATGATCAGCTGCGTGCAATTTTTCTTGTTAAAAGTGTTCTGTAATCCTGTCTCCTTGGCCCATTAGTCCTTTGAACTTTTTGATACGACAGCAGTCGGACAGAATTGCTGAGTCCCAGCCTGTTTGCAACAAACCATGAAGGCTACCAGGAATCTCCAGCCACGGCAAAAAGCTGCTCCTGCCTTTGTGAACCATGTGAGCTGTGGTTCACACTGCAGTAACTACACACAACAGTCTGGACAACAGCCAAGATGTTAATTAGCAGTTCCAGAGCCTGTATGGGCTGGCCCTGGACCAACACTTTTTTTTTTTTTTTTTTTCCCTCTCTGTAATCAGCTGTTTCATTTCAATTTTTTTCTGAAAAATCCTAGTCTAACTATTCTGTGGAAGCTGGGGTGCAGCATTCCTGATATAAAGCCCAGATCAGATAGGATTGGTCTTAGTGTGCGTTGGAAGATTTATCTAATTACTGTGGTCCGTCAGTAAATGATAAAATAGGCCAGCTTTTGGGCCCACTGGCCCTTTTCAGATCACCAGGGCAGGTGGGAATGTGGGGCTCTCAGCTGACAGCCAGGGTTGTCGTTGGTTCCATTTTAAGGTCGTGGATTATCACAAATTCTTGGATGTCTCTGTTACTGATAAGCAATGGGTAGTATACCTGGATATAAATCTATCTGACAATAACAAACATCTTGTGTTTATTTTATAGACACCAGGTCAAAAGTAGTTTGAAAAGTGAGATCTTCACAAGCTTGGGCTTATTGCTATTTACGACTGCTTTTTAGCTATCTTTCCACATACCCGCAGGGCTTACGTTACAAATTTATGCAAGGTTTCGAAATTAACAGTGGTGAAAGTAACTTACCCAACTTTGATTTTCTGGAGTTGGGTGTCATTTTGAAATGTCTGCTGTAGTCTGTGCTCAGTTTCATGTTCAACACTGGAAATATAAACTGCAGTTTCCAGTCATGACTTTTAAAAGGGCAACACAATTAAGGATTTTCTTCCATATGTAGATTTTCCTCGGAGCTTTTCCTCATATGAATAACAGCCATTTTGGTGAAATTGGTACATGTAGTCCTTTAGAGTTTTCTGCAGTATAAAAGTTAAGTTTAAAGCTTTTTAAAATTCCCCTAAAGCTGCTAGTACTTGATTTTTTTCATCTGTGTTAGTTAGTGCTGCATTCTTTGACAGTTTTAAATAGTCTAGTCATGCAGGTGGATGAAATCACAGCTTTTTGAATTCTAAAGAAGTTTGTTTCCCTGTTTAAAGAGTTGTGTGGTGTGTATTATCAGAAAACTGCTCGTGGTCAGAATGCAACTTTATAGATTATCCTAACCCATGTTTATATTTAATTCCATGTTTCCTAAACCACTCTTGTTAATCAGGCTAGTTGTAGCTGTTGTAGTTGCTATGGAGCCTAATTATGCCGCACATCCAGAGAGGGCTTTCTGTATAAAATTGGCTGTAACTCAACTTCAGATTCAACACTTATTTTGAATAACATCTCTAGCGTTGATTTCTGAAAAGGGCACAAGGTAGCTTGTACCAGTTATAAGCAACTCCAGCTGGCAATTTCAAGTGGGGAGCTATTATTTGAAATACACATGCAAAAAAAAAAAAAAAAAAAAAAAAAGGTATAAAAATTGCAAGATTTCAAGGTCGCATGATTATTTTTGTTTTAAAGAGCTGTACTTGGGAATCTCAAACCTCAGATGAGCTTGTGTTTATATGACTAAGTCTCCCCTGGAACCCCATGAAACAAAAGAATTTTGAAGACAATCCATGTGGATCTTAGAACACAGAGAGAAACTGGCTGTTGAACAAAAAAAATAGTCTTAATTTTATTTACAGAGGTATTATCTGAAAATGTCTGCTCACTTTTACAGAGCTCCACTGCTATCTGTTGGACAGGTTGCCTTCCTGCCTCATAAACACACAGGCATGAAAAATGAACCGTGGATGTGCTGTGCCTCCCATCTATATGACTGGTAGTTCTGAGATTTGGGGAGAGGGAAGATTCTATGCGTTGCTTAAGGTAGAGATTTAGCTCACAACAGTTGTTTTTAAATCTTACTGTTGGAAAAATATATTGCTGGCAAAATTGTTGGCTTCTCAGCTCTGTGCGGTGTGTGGAAGGAGGCAAGCAGGTGTCACATCAAATGATTCAGAATCCTCAGAACATCTTGTTTGCTTGTCTGAAATCTCCTCCTGAATGCTCTGGAAGGGGGCATTTCTCTGTCCACTGACTTTAGCTAGGACCTAGACTGTGGATCTCAGTCGCTGGATGCCTGAGATTCAGTGTTTATGGTAACAGGCAGCTCAGACCAATGAACATTATGATCCCTTCAAATAATTTTTGATAGTAGGGATTATCCAAAAGGCTGGTTAGGCTGGACCACAAGCAGAAACTTAAATACCAGAAAGTTCAGATTTGTACTGAACACAAAGTTCAGTACAGATAGTCAAGAAAAGTCAAGAAAAGAATAATGACCATATAGACTCTGAGTGGGGTAGAGCAGGAGGGTAAGGTAGCTGTCACCTCATTACTGATCAAATTATTTAACAAAGGTTGTAGATCATCTCCATCTTAAAACACTGAAAGCAACTTGAAACTACCAGTGTGGTCCAAGGATTTGTAATTGATGTTTAAACTAGGATTTTGGCAGGAGAATGGCAAATGCAGTATCTACGCTCAAAAAGAGGGAAAATTTGATAGAGACAGACTGCAAGCTTGATACCGACAATAGGCAGTCTATTCTAAGGGGGAAAAAAATAAAATAAAGAGGTGACTGGAAAGTGTGGCAAATCACACCAGGGCTTTATCAGCAGTACATTCAATTAGATAAATCTCTCTTGATGAGAAAACTAATTTCCTTAACAGGGGCAATACAGTGGATTTAATTGACTTGAAGCATTAATTCAGAACACGTTACTGAATGTGGAAATGACAGATTCCTACAGGAGTTCAAAGGTGGTTGTGGAACAGGCTTGGGTGAGGTATGGGGAGTTGAGAAGGTGTTTATGTTTTTTACATCAAGTGCCATGTTATCAGCTTGTAGAGGGGATGCTAGTTCTGTTCCACAGGTTATCTTGAATCTAGCGTTGCTGTGTAACCTGGTTTTGTGCTGAGAAGTCTGAGAATACAGAGTTGGTGGTGTCAGCATAAGGTATCCCACAAGAAAAACTAGATGAACAAGATGAACGAAGTACAAGTTGGGTAATTACCAATAAGAAGAGCTTTTCCTATAAGGACTCATCCACCACAACACAGAGGAATGACGCCTGAGCGTATGAGGCCTATGAAGTGCCACAGGGATGCTGTGTGAAGAAAAGATGTAAGAGGAGCTGCTGAGGGAACTGGAGGGGAGGAGAGGAGGCTGAGGGGACACCTTACTGCTCTCTACAACTGCCTGACAGGTGGCTGCAGCAGGAGGGTGCCGGTCTCTTTTCTCAGGTGACAAGCTACGGGACGCGAGGCAACGGCCTCAGGTTGCGCCAGGGGAGGTTTAGATGTATATGAGGAAGAATTTCTTCCCAGAGAGGGTTGTTGGGCATCCGAAGGGGCCGCCCTGGGAGGCGGCGGAGTCCCCTTTGAGAGACGTGGATGTGGTGCTTAAGGACATGGTGTAGCGTTGGGCTTGGTAGTTAGCTGACGGCTGGGCTTGATGTTAAGGCTCTTTTCCAAACTGAATGCTTCTGAGAAAAGGCTGCTGTGCTTCCCGGGGCTCTCCTTGCAGCACTGCTGGCAGGGGCGAGGACATCTGAGCGCGGGTGCGCAGACATCGCGGTCTGGGCTCCTCGTCTGGCCTTAAACTAGGGCAAAAAAAAGAAAAAAAATACCTGTGTGCAGCGCCTCGTGTAAGTAAGTACACCAGCACCGCCCGCCTCCCTCAGCGCCCCGAGGCTCGGGCCCGGCCGTTGCCGGCGCTCCCCTCCCGCCTCAGCCGCGCCGCCAGGGGGCGCCTTGGCGCCTCAGCGCCCGGTGCCGCCCGCCCAGGCTGCTCGGGCGGGGAACATGGCCCTGTCGCGGGGGCTGCGGTGCTGCCAGCGGGCCTTCGCCTGGCTGCCCGTCCTCATCATCGCCCTCGTCGTCCTCTGGTCCTACTACGCCTACGTCTGCGAGCTGTGCCTGGGTGAGCCGCGCTGGGGGCGGGCAGGGCGGGGAGGGAGCGGCCCTCAGCGGGCCCCGGCCTTCGGGGGGGTGGGGGGCGGGGGGCCGATCCGTGCCAAGCCGGGCTGTCAGCCCCGGGCCCGGTGTGTGGAAATCCCCGCTCCTTGTCCCCTGTCCCCCGGGGGCTGCCGCCGCCGCCCGGTAGCGCTGCGGCCTCCTGGGGAAGCAGGGAGCGAGGCAGGGAGATGCTGGGTTTGCTCCCCGTGTTTTGGGGAGGGTTGCTTGAGCAACGCTCGCCGCTGGTCGAAGCCGGCGCGTTAATGGCACGGCCAGACCTAAGATTTTAGGTCGCGGCTTGTGAATTTGTAGCTTAACGTGGCCGCGAAGCCGCACGGTAAGTTGTGAACTTTATCCTGTTTGTTACGTCCTGGCACGGTGTGGGTGCAAAAAGCCTTCCCGAGGAGGGTATGGCAGAGGTGGAGACAAAAGCTGGGGGCTTGGGAGGCTGCGGGGAGAAGCAGGTGGCGCCCCTTGGGCAGAGGAAAGTCAGGTAATGGGGCAGAGGCTCTCAGAAGGGCACCTTGGGCCGTCTCCGTGTCGCCTTCTGGCATGGCACAGCAAACTGAAAGGCGGTGCCCACAGGGGTGGTGGTGCAGTAAGAGCTATTGTTTCTTCTCCATGGGGACAAAAAAAAAAAAGAAAAGCTTTGGTCTGGTTTAATTTGCAGCTAGGAACTCCAAGTACTCTGTGACATTTTACTCCATCTCTGAAACTGGGGGCTTTTTCTTTGGGGAATTCACATGGAGTCATTTCTCCAAAACACATGGCAATATCCAGTAGCTCTACAACCCTTGACTAAACCACGTGACAAAAAAAAATAGGGTATACTCCTGAAACACTGTGTCAATACAGTAATACTTAACACTGCTTAATTCCAAGTCTCAGTGTAGCCATTAGACAAGACTGCTGAATTAAGTGGGATTTGGATTGGGATTGTGTTATTCTGAAAATACGCCTTAGACTGGCAGGAGCCCAGCTCATTGCCTAGGTTCACAGCTTAAAATCACTGCTTTACCCACAACTGTCTGGTGGTTTTTTTTGCCTCACCCTTCTCTCTCAGGTATTTTATTTGCATGTGGAAGAGATTATCTATACAGAAGTCAAAATGAGTAAATTGAGTTATAGGATTTGAACCTGAACTATTGGCATATGCACTTACCTGAAAATCAGTGCTCAGGACATTCCCTCCTGCCCAGATTCCCAACATAAGGAAATTTATATAAGGGTTTCTCTGGTGGCTTTTCTTTTTTCCTTCAGATTCCCATTGTGTGTTGCCATTTGAGCTGTTGCAGGCGTGCAAATCGTTGACACTCTGTTTTAACTCCTGATCTTCATCTTTAGTAGCGCACACTGCTGAGGGTTGAAAACGGTGCGAGGTGATGTCCTGAGGTGCCTCGTGGTGCTGGGATTTAAACGCTCGGTGACTGGCACAGCCAGCAGCTGGCACTCAGAGCAGGCTGTGGCTTCGCGGCTGCTTGGTGGTTGCTGCCACAGTGGGCACAATGACCTCGTGTCCTGGGATAAAACTTTGGTGTAATCTTTACTTCGGAGTTTGCTCTTCTCTCAGGTAAAATTAGGAGAGCTCTGCAGCAAGTATGGTGTGAACTTCAGGAGGGAACAGAGCAGTATTTGTGAAAAGCTGATGTGCTCTTTGTAGGTTGATTTGCAACAAATGAAAGGAAAAACTGAAAGCTTCCTGACAGTCTTGCTCATCTGTAATTGAGCGCACAGAGGCACAACAAATATTTGGTCCCTTTTCATTTACGTTTTTGTATCACGAAGATTGCAGATCAAAGTTGTTTATTAGCATGGTTTTGAGGACAGCTACTTGTATTAGTTCCTACTCTGATTTACCTTTTCCAAGGTTGATTTCAAGTAGGATGACAGAGTGAGTCTTGAGGGGTAGAGTCTCTGCAGGTGCTGGCCTCAGGCTAGAAGTGAGAAGCTGCGGTCTCAATCATTTTTTTTCCCATCAGAGTAAAAAAAAAAAAAAAAAAAAAAAAAAAGGTCATCACAGGTAGGTGAAAATCTTCAAGTCATTTAACAGTACAATCTTGTTTCTCTAAGATCACTCTGACTCTGGGAGGTGAGCTGTGGCCACTGTGTCCTTACCTTTTCTGTTAAACTTGGATGAGGGCTTTCACTGCCTTTAAAAGTAGTCAGGATGGGTAGATGCGGAGCAGTGCCCGCGTTGCTGCTTGCTCTAGGTAGCTTTGTTAGTAGGGGCTGTTAGGATTACAGTCAGGGAAGGAGGGGTTGTAAAAACTCTGCGAGTAGGAGCTATGAAAACTGTTGTGTTGTTACCACGTATCCTTTGTGTCTGACAAAGCAAAGCCAAGACAAGAGCTAATTTTTATGTATGCTGGTGGAGAAATGAATTGGGGCATGGCTTACTATGGAGGATCAAGACGACTGAGAGATCAGTGGAAAGCAGGCTTAAAAGTACATCCATACAGATGCTCCTTGGGCAGTTGCTAGATAATCTTGGCGGTATCAGGGCAATAGGACTGTCACCAGTTTCTTTGTGATACTTAATATACAAAGATACCTGTGTTTTTTAACAAGGGAATGTACAGCATAAGTAGCAGTGGTTGAATATCTTGTGGATGTCATTTGTGAGTAAACAATTGTTACGGATACTTTGAATGCTAAACTGTAGGATTTTTTAGTCTGCTGTGTTGAATTTGAACTTTTTTAAAAAAATAAATCCAAGTATTTACATTTAGAAATTGTATTTGGCACAAACCTTACTGGGAATACTATTTGCTCTGTAAGCATATGTGTGTTTTTTTTTCTTTTTCAGTGACTCTCAGCAACCCTGTGGAAAAAGGTATGTACATTTAATTTACAATGTTATGCTAAGTGCTTGTGTAAAAAGATTCATTAATGTTTTAATTAAAATACCAAAAATACAGTCCGGTCATTTTTTTTTTTCAACTTACATATTCTTGCAGTGTTTCCCTCCTGTAATTACACATCATCATGATGTATAGACATCATGCGTTGTTAGAAATGCTGTAACTTTTGGATATAGCGGGAAATACCCCGGTTTAGTTGCAGTATGTGAACAACCACATAAAAAGGCCATGATCTCCTTGAAATATATATATATATATATATATATATATATATATATATTTTTTTTTTTTTTAAAAAATAAAAAATAAAAAAAAAACTATACACATCTGTCCCTATATGCCCATGCATCTCTTCCTCCTTTCTATTTTAGGTTTCCAGAGCTGCTTTTACAAGCTAAACAAGAGATCAATTCTGTTCTTTGGTTTGCCTTTTTTTTTCCTTGTTTTATTTAATCTTCCAGTGGAAGCTATTTCATATGCCTTGTATGGGGAAGCCTTAGCAAAAACAAATGTTGCTGGTTTCAGTTAGCCAATATCCGTACATCAGTAGGATCATAGTAACTGAGTTACTGCCACAGAGGGGTTGGAGCAAAGGTTTCTGTGCCGTTACTGCTCGACCTGAGCGTTTCTCAGGTGCACGTGGTCATGCCGCGACTGGCATTGCTCTGAAAGCCCTGAGGCAGTGTCAGATGGTCACCGAACGCCTCGGGCAGAGCAGCAAGATCGCTTGTTGAGACCTTTCCCAGTGCTGCACCATTGGAGGCCACGGTATGTTCTAAGGGTAAGGAGTTAGTGGCCATTTTAGTATTCATCTGCTATCTTTGGCGTTAGGCATTTGGCTCATACCGATGGCCTCTTACCTCCCTTTCCTTTGGCATGGTTATGAAGCGTAGCAGAAGGTGTTGCCATTTTCGGATGGCAAACCATTCCCTGGAGAACAGTGCCAGCTAACACTTGAAGGATCCTCTGGATTCCTGTATTAAGTAAATTCTCTTTCCATTTGAGGACTGTCCTAGTACTTGAAACTCTTAGAGAGGAACTACAGAAAGTGTGATGATGATTGTTCAGCAAACAAATGTTACTGGTTGCCAAATATTTTCATGCATCTCTAGGTCAGCCTCCTGTAATATATGCTGTTTTGCTTTATCAATTAAATTAAACAGTTGTAAGATTTTTCCCCTTAAATACTGATTTTAAAATGATTGGGCTCCATCTACACGTAGCATGAGGATTACATCTCAAACTTAAGAGCGCAGTAATTAATTATCATTGATTCACGTGATCAGTCCCACATCCCATCACATTCCTGTGAGGTGTACTTTGTGAGGTGTGCCCATCTCTTCAGAAACTCTTAAAGCATTTTCACACAGTCAGTCTGGAAAGTTAGGAATTGTTTGGATTTTAGATTTCTCTTTCCACTAGTAGTAGTTACTTTAATCTTACTTTGCTGAATTTGAAGTTTAAAAGAAACAGGGAAAATGAAGATATTACTCTAATTGCATGGTGTGTTTAAATAAAACTGTTTGAGATGTCTTAGAGAGTCTTTACTATTAAAATAAATAGTTTGTGTAGCTGAAGGATAATTGTCCTTTCTGAATGTGACTTTCTGAACCACGATATGCCTTGTGCGTGCCCAAAGGCTTTGTGTATTGAAATAAGGTTACTCTGAGGCATGCCGGATTTCATGTGGCCACGTTGTATCCAGTGGGTTACAATTCTTTCTCAGGAATCACAAGACCTGTTTTCCTTATTTTGAGGGGTGTTTTCCTGTCTTATCTTATCGTATCAACTGTGGCAGGCCAAAAGATGTTGAATAAGACATTTGACTTCTCTGGTGACGTAAACCTCTGCGGGAGCATGCTATTTCTTTCAAATGTTGTAAGTGGTGAAAAATGCATTGCATGGATGAGCAGGACAGGGATAACGTGGTACCGTGAGTATAAGTGCATTCAGTAGCAGCGGAACCCAAAACCTGGAGCTGCTGGAGTATCGCAGTATTTAGCCGTCATGCTGCTCAGCACCAGCCAGTTCTGCTTTGCCTGTGCCCAGGACGTGAAAAAGAGGCAGGAATCCTGCCATGCCCAGTGGCAGTGTTGTCGCCTGCCCTGTGGGTGACATCTCTCATAGCTGTGTGCTTCTCTACCCATACAAGTGGGCTGGGTGGAGATGGGGAGGTTTGTGAGATAGGTATCCCCTCACTGCAGCCACAAAGCCCTTAAGTTCTACTGACCTCTTGGCCTTAAGGTTTAGCAGTGCTGTAATACTGGTTGAAATATAAACTTTCCTTTTTTCCTCTTTTTTTTTTTTTTGTCATTGTTGTGAAAGATTGGAATTCTGCCCATTGTAAATGAAACTTTGCTTAAGAAATTATTGTTCTGCTCTTGTTTTTTGTTTGTTTGTTTGTTTTTTAGTGGCCTATCTTATAATATTCCATATTCTCTTTGTGCTCTTTGTGTGGACGTATTGGAAGTCTATTTTTACTCTCCCAGTGCAGCCAGGCAAAAAGGTAAGAATCCAAACACTTTGCAGTCAATGTAGAGTGAAGCAGGGATACTAATGAAAACTCAGAAAAGATAACCTAGAGCTATCCATAAAAACTGAGTAGTTTACTGTTCTGAGAATCCTTTGACTCCCCAAAGAGCATGATTTAAATCAGACATGGTGTTAAGTATACAGCTACACTTTTTAGGTGTTCCAGGAACAGGTAGGATTGTTAATGTTGAGAATAATAGGATTTATGATTATTAACTTACATATTTATAGCGGCTTTGATCTCTAAGCATTTAACAAGTTGGAAGTGAAATCCTGAGAACCTTGCTTAACCTAGCCATTCTGGAGTCCTGTGAGTAAGGAACTATGGCTTTATTTTTCTGTCTTCCTTGAAGATGTCACAGCACAAGTAAAAACGGGTGCATTTTTAATGGCAGTGGGGTTTCTTGATCTCCACAGCTGGATTGTTGTGGTGGGAACATTCTGTGTGCCTCCAAGGCTCAGCACTGCCTGTAACCCTTTGCTAGTTGGAGTAGGCTTCTTCATAGCAGTTAAGCTCGTCCCATTTGTCAGACTTGTTCTTGTGACAGTGAGGAATAGAAGAATCATTTTAATTTTAAACATGATGAAATTCTGATGTTACATGGCTGCGAGGGAGGACGGTGGCGATGTGCATAGCATGTGCTAGGTGATGGATAGCTCCAGTAACACCAGTGCTTGTTACTTCCCTGGTCGACAGCATCAGAAAAGATAAATACAAGAATATACTACAGTGAAGAGAAACGGGTGCACAGTGACAAAAGCACGTTATTTTGGAAGTTATACTTTAGCTAAGGATATGGTATTGTTTTTTTGATGTAGGTAGCTTATTTTAGGGCAAGAGTATGATTTAGAGCGCAGGACAGTCAGGCAGACATCTGTTTCTATTGTTTTTCTGCCAAATACTTACTTTTTTGTGGTGGTCAGATCAAACTATTTTGCATTTTGTGTTACTGCTTTATAAAATACCAATAAAACTCTGTGTTTAGAGCAATAGAAGAGGATGATGGTGTGTGGCTCTTGAAATATTCATTGCCATAATCTAATCCAAATGACAAGAATATGAGTTTATAAATAACTAATTCCAGAGTTAGCAAAATGTAGCTGGGGGACAGGTTCTTGCTCACAAGGAAAGTGCTTGAAATGTCATTATCACTGTTATTATTAATGCTGTTTGTGAAAAAGTCTTAAGCAGCAACAGTAGTAGCAATTAGAGTATGTTGCTTTGTGATCTTAATTTCACTTCTGCATTTTTTCCTGATGTACTGTGTAGTATTCTGCCTGTCCAGCACTTGCTCTCTCACTTTATCTCCTTAACCAATATATTCTCCTGTTAGATTAATCCTGTTAGAAGGAGTGTGAGATAAAAATGCTTCCAAGCTTGACTAGATTTGAAAAATTATATTCTCTGCCCCCAAGTAACTGGTTCTCTCGTGACTTCTGCTTCTAGTACCATATGTCCTACGCTGACAAAGAACGCTACGAAAATGAAGAAAGGCCAGAGGTGCAGAGGCAGATTCTCGCTGAAATTGCCAGGAAGTTGCCAGTGTACACAAGAACGGGGAATGGAGGTCAGCTAAGCAGAGTGTTTTGTTTCTCAAAATCTTATCAAACAGTCTAAAGTAGCATATGCTGACAATCTAGATTATAGTAAATCCTGATGCCACTGCATAAATTTGTATTAAGTTTTTTCATATCTTCCCTGTCAGGTTTTATGTTTGGGAAAACCAAAAAAAAAAAAAAAAAAAGCCTTTAACACCTTGGTCATCTTCAGTGAAGTACCAAATTCTGGCTCTGAGTAGCAATATGTTGTCCTTTGTACTTCAACAGCCTACTTACATTGTCTGAGTTTAGTAGTCACAGTAGTAACAATAATATACCAAAATCTGTAGTGATTTTTACTTCAAAAAGAGTAGCTTAGAGATGCAGGGGATAAGGTCCAAAAATCTGTTCATGGAATTGTTCTGTGAGTAAATGCATACTGCAGTCCTTTCCAAGCATAAAGGAAATCCATTTTCAGACTGGAAGTTCTGGCCTGTTCGTTTCTGTCAGACAAGCCAAAGAATTCTGAAGTAAGGAGCTGCTGTATAGCCACTTATCAACATGGAATGTACTGAAAGTCTGAGTAAATGTAGAAGCCAGAAGGAAGTGTACAGTTCCATTTTAGTGGTTTTATGCTGATCGCATGCTTTGCAGTGAGGAGAGTTCCCTGTGCCTGCAAGTCTCTAGAAGAACTGTGAGCATTGCTTATCTGATTATGACCTGGCAGCAAATCTCAGCTGCAAATGCACTCATTTTTTACAAAGATAAGGGAAAAGAATATAGATAGTTTGAAAATGAGCAAAATATTAACAAATATGAAAAAAATAAGAGACCAATACCTCTGTTATTTGCTGTTAACATGTCTTTCATTACAGGTATTCGATTCTGTGATAGATGCCAGCTAATAAAACCAGATCGTTGTCACCATTGTTCTGTTTGTGCTATGTAAGTTAATGGATTGTTTGTCACTGAAATGAACGTACCCACTAAGTTATGTGAATGTGCCGGTTCCTCACGTATCTTTTTGCATACTTTGATGTAAAGGTACGCAAGTAGCTCTGATCCAGCTGCAGCCAACAGCATATGTACGTGTGTGACAGCATGTAGGTTTGCATTCTGCTCTTTGTGGACCTGAAGTGTTTGCAGTTCCCACACCTACGAATCTGTGAGCGTTAAGTTGATAGAAAGCTTGCTGTCTGATGAAAGATGAACTGATTGCCTGTAGCAGGTTAAATAAAGTGCAATTTTTACTTTTTAATATAGTAGGCCTTTACAAGTGGTGTTTTGCAAAAGTTTTAAGGTGCTCTAGGGCAGGAACCTTTTTATTATTATTATTTTATTTTTAATCTTGCAGAATACCAAAGACATTGGCAGGTCTTGAAAAAGTAATAAATGTTCCATCTTAAAATTATACCTACCTTAAAAAAAAATTCAATGACAGTATCATCTTGAGTTTGTGTCATGTGGAAATCTGCCCAAAAAAGAGGGGGGGGACACACTTTTGCTACTGATCTGCAGTTGCCAATTATGTACCAAATATAAGTCTTCCATTTTTCCTTTTTGTCCTTTTGCAGATGTGTGCTAAAAATGGATCATCACTGTCCATGGTATGTATGTCCTAGATACTGGTTTGTAATTTTCTGAAAAAGGAGGCTGTTTAGATAAATTTATTCCATAGAACAGCATCTGTATGCCTCTTTCAGTTTGGACCATATTGGGAGATTTATAAAATAATTACACTTTGAAATCGCCTGAAACATTTTTATTTTTGAAAGACAGATCATTCATGTTTGTTCTATTAACTACATGTAAAAAGCTGTTTTATAGATGTAATTTAAAATCCATCTGCTAATTCACTGTGACTATTACTCAAATTGTAAATGGACTTCAACTTACCCCTTAATTTTGGTTATGTAGTACTTTGAGCATGCAGTTGGTGGTTGCTTTCAATAATAATATTTGCACGCAATTTGTTTGTGAAATGAAGCCTGCCACCTGTGCGTGGTCAAAGATACTGTGTGTAGAATGGTGCATGGAAACATTAAGCTTTATTCTTTTTGAGAAATGCTGCCACTTAATCTCTTAGAGTTCTCCTTTTTTTAAAAAAAAAAAAAAAAAAGGAAGATCTCAGAAATCAAAAGCAACACAGACACTTCTCCACCTGAACACCCGTGACATTCCTAAATTTAGGGGGTTTTCAAATATGAGTTATGAAAGAAATGCCTATGTTTTTTTCTGCACTCCCCTGTCTCTTTTTAGAGTTGCCCTGTGCATGGAGAATTATAATCAAATTTGTTTGTTTTATATGTAATCAAACAAGTGGTGAATCTGGTTTCTGAGCTGTGCTAATGAATAGAAGTAAAACAGAAATCCCAGATCTGAGTACCTCTGCAGACCAGAAACAGACATGAGCAATTAGGATCTACCTCTGTGACAAATCTGCCAGCAGTACCAACTTTAAAACAGCTCCCGAAAACACAAACTGTTTTTACTTGGCAGAACAAGTCTTCAAGTGAAAAGCAAAAAGACTTCAGTTACATTTCATTTAGACCACTAAGGGGAGCTGTTTATTGATGAAATTACATTCTGTAATGAAGAGGGTTAATAACCTCCCCCACAATGTAGTAGTGCAACCACAGGTAGTTCAACTTGTGTTATAACTGTGCTGCAGATATTCTGATTCTACGTTTGCTTTTGTTCTCTAGGGTGAATAACTGCATTGGATTCTCTAACTACAAGTTCTTCCTACTCTTCTTAGCCTATTCTTTGTTGTATTGCCTGTATATTGCTGCAACAGTCTTCAAGTATTTCATTAAGTATTGGACAGTAAGTCATGGAATCTGGTTACTTTTTTGTATCTTCTGAGCTGGTGGGATTTAGGCACTCTAGGTACTTGCTTGCTTTCAATCAGTGGAGGGTTTGTGTTTGTTCCATAAGCTGTGGGGTTTTTTGAGCCCTTATTTGAGTGTAACTCCCAATAGTGAGGAAGAAATAGACTTGGGGGATTTCAGATCGTAGGGATAGCTTCTGGAAAAGAAGTTATTTCTTGTAGAAATGTATATGAACATGTGTATCTCAGATTCTATTGAATTTATCACAAGTTTATTAGCTTAGAAAACTCAAATATCATTCAAAAGAAGATACACCTTACTGAAAGAGAGCCCAGGATTGCAGTTCACTAAAACGTTCTGGTGATTTTTCAATATACAATAGGGTGTATCATCAGACCTATCACCAGAGTCAGAGGTGTGCATAGGGATAAACACAGCTGGAGTTGGGTTAGCCTCCTAGACATAAACGTGGTTAATCTTCCCACATCAGAATACAGCTGTTGTTGGCTGGTCAGACCTCCTTATTGGGGGGGGAGGAGATGGGGGTGTAAAAAGCCAACAACAGCCAACTTCTTCTGATTATGGAAATAGTTGTCTTCTAGGTAGAAATTCTTAGCTGTCAACATTTGATGCCTTTAAAGTGGTTGCAAGAATACATCCCATGTAATTCTGTCTTATTACAGGAAACCATTAATTGTGGGTGGGTGTTTTTCTTTTATGTTGTTTCCTGAAGTGCGTGGGCATATTTCTTTTACCGTTGTCTATATTCCTGTCTTAAGGATTAGGTCCCTTGCCCATAGGGATAGAGCAAGTAAAGGAAGGTGTAGACTGCAGAACCTGGAGTTGCCACCATACTGCTCACTCTAACTGATGATTTCCAGCAGCTTGATGTTTTGAAGAGTATCAGCTCCCTTCTCTGTTCTGATATCAAAGCAAAACATCCTAGCACTGATCTGTACATATTTACTGAACAATGTCAAAAAACTTGTTCGTTTTCTAATCCCCATATGACTCCTTTCTTGATTTAAAAGTTGATGGAAATAAAACATGCTTCTTATTCAGTTATCAATGATCATTTACCACCTGGCAACTCCAGTAAGCTAAGGGAGACCTTACGTCTCTGGTCTGTTTTCTTTCATGTCCCCTGTGCTGTCAACTCTACATGACAGCGTTGAAGTAACTTAACTTTGCTGTGCATTAACTTATTAATTCATTTTTTATTTTAAATGGCTAATCACCTACATAAAATGCCTCCTGAGATATTCATGAGACACTGGCAGGAATTATTTTTCCTGCTAAGAAAGGCACAGAGACTTTAACTCTCTGCCTGCATATGTATGGTGTACAAACGCTTAGAGGTAACTTTTTTGCTTTGGGGTCCCCACAGCCCATCTGTAGATATATACTTATAAGGAGGAATTCAAGAGCTTGTGCCTGCCTGTTTCCCTGTGGACACAGGACAGTTTTGTGCGCAGGTGGGAAGACAGTGTGATTTTACTGGCTGTCACATGTAGAAAGTTAGTAGCACACCACTCCTTCAGCTTTGGTTATGGGAGGGGAAATGAGTCAGGTCACTTCTTTGTCTTTTCTTGCTTTTTATAGTAAGGTGCAACTTTTTGTATAATAGTTTGATAACTCAAAATAAGTGTTCTAGAGGATATCTTTCTTCTCTAGGAAGAAAGAATTACCAGCTTTTATTTGTTCTTATCACTTGTTCTGTTTCTTCTCTTTCTAGGGAGAACTGACTAATGGACGTTCCAAATTTCATGTCCTTTTCCTTCTCTTTGTGGCGGTTATGTTCTTTGTAAGCCTTATGTTTCTGTTTGGCTACCATTGTTGGCTTGTCAGCAGAAACAGATCTACGTTAGGTAAGGCTCTTGTGTCTTCCTTAGGTGAGACACACCATTAAGCAGTGTTGTAACAAGGAAGAGGGGAAAAAATACATTTCTGTTCAGCTGTATGTTCTTGCTGGCTTTTGAGGGGAGGAGGATTTAAGGTCTTGGCACAGTGCTGCAGAAATTTCTTGCTGCAAATGAGCTGCATTTATTAGCTGATGTGACAAAAGCTTTGTTAGGGAAACTAGAGCTTTAAAGTGTAAGAGTCCAATTATACAAATGTTATGCATATGCGTAACTGCATTTGCTGTGAAATGAGTGCAGCTTTTCAGGAATAATGGTTGTTTATGCTCATATGCTGGAGTGCATCCTAAGCCTAGTGAGGTTGGGAAAAACAATGTCCATCTTCAGTAACAAAGGCAAAGTAATTAGGACTGTAAAATTAAGCCATTGAAATTAAAATCTGAAGCAGTATGATTTTATGGAGTGATTTCTTTTTCTTTCCTCAGATAAGCTGTTCAATTTTTAAAGATTTTTGGATAAAGTTCTGTAACAAAACAGTGTCAAGAGTTTGAGCAAATACTCAGATTTTGTGTAATTAATAACTTTAAAACTCATTTCAAGGGGCACTGAAGCTCATCTAGCCCAAAACATCAGACCTCTGCAGCAGCTTAGAAGGTAGATACAATTGTTTCTAGTGCACTCGAGGTTCTCCTCCCCTCTCTTTCTTTTTTAATTTTATTTCTCAGCATAACAGAGGGCCTGTCTGCATATGTTTGTTCATTATATCATTAACCAATGGGGCAGTTTAAGTCTCCAGTGCCACTTCTGCAGTATGCGTTGAAGACAGACCTACTTAATTCTGCATATTTTTGATTTAGAAATTTCTACCCACTTTATTTCAACAAATTTCATGCAAAGATCTTCTAACTCTTTTGTAGATTAAACAGGCTGATTTTAGTTCAGTTTGATTATTCCAGGCAGTTAATTTTCCAAGACCAAATTCCTACCTTCAGTTTAAAAGTCTTTACAGGCTTGCAAAATAATAATAAAAAAAACTATTATTTTCACACTTTGTGCCTTTGTAATGCTAGCTAATAATCTGGCAAATCATGTTGTCCTTAGATGGCTACAACATGCACAGTCCTGTTTCAGTGTATTTGGAATTGATTTTCATTTTTTCACTGAAATTGCATCTCTATGTAGAGGCTTTCTCAGCTCCAGTGTTTCAAAACGGCCCAGATAAAAACGGATTCAATCTTGGCTTTGTAAAGAATCTTCAACAAGTGTTTGGAGAAGAAAAAAAGCTGTGGTTACTGCCTATTGCTTCTAGGTAAGTAATAATCGAGTCAGTGCTAAAAGCTGATAGAATTAACTAAAGGGACTGACTTCTAAATCTCTCGCATGGCCTCACGTGTTATGTCTAGTACTGTGTGGCTTGGCTGCCTGCTGTTGTAGATCACTGTAAATGCACCAGCAAGCACCACCTGTGTTAATCCTGTACACAAGAAGTCTGGAGGTGAAAGCTTTCTGTCAGGTAAACGCACTGCACCAGGGTGTTTGAACTTTCTCTTCAGACTCCTGGCAACGTGTGGATGGGTGTTCACTGCAAAGATGCTGATTTCTTCATCCCTCCTGTGGCTGAAACGATTTATGCTATTTAATTTAGGGGAAGGTGTCATTTTGGCACTTGGTCGACCAGCAGTAAAGTATACTCCAATTAAATTCCTTTAGTTATTGCACACAATTTAAAATAACTTCATAGCACAGCAACCTGAAACTTTTTCAAGTAGTGGTGTGTAAGATCTAAGACCCAGTCGCATCCCAAGCGCCATCTGTTTTCTGCCTCTAAATATAGTCCAAGGGAAAAGATTAGCACAGGAAGCCTTTCTGTTCATGAAAGGCAGCACAGAATGCTAGTTAGAGGCACGTTAACAGAGCGTGTAGCAATCCTAGGGAGAACACCCAGGTTATTTTCCTTGGGTAAGGATAAATTATCAGAAGAGAAAGGTACTTCGGCTAATTTACAGCCCCTCTGTATAGGCTGCTGGATGTTAAGAATTGAAATACGGGGCAGACCAATCTGTAACATCCTGTTTTTAACCTTGTTAGTTTATTTTACATGAATTTCAGTAATTTGTTTGATATCCAGACACACAAACATAGTTATATTTGGTAGAGAAAAGGAAAAACAGCTTTTCCAGTTTTAGATTTTTTGCATGGGGTATTTTTTTCCCACGTTATTTACAGGTTTAGGTCACAGGAAAGTCGGTCTTGTCTTTCAGTAACATTTAACTAAGACTGGGGCCATTTCCTATGAGGCATCATTCAAACACTTAAGTATAATTGCTGCTCTGAAGAGTCTATGGTATGGATAAAAACAGGTAAAATTGCTCTTTCTACATAAATCTTTTCCTTAGTTCCCTCTTGCTTCTAGCTGTCCGTAAGTTATTTTTTTTCTATTGCATCCAAATATTTTGATCAAGTTACATGTTTAAATTCAGCTAGAAATTACTTCATTCAGGACATAGGTTTTAATTTTATTTTCCAAAGAGCTTGAAAGAATTCAGGTTTGAAACTAGTAAAATTTAGTATCAGCTGCCACAAAAAATAAACACGGTATTTTTCAAAACTTTAAAGCATATTAAGTAAATGTTGGGTATTCAGGCAAAAGAAAACTTTATTGCAGAGGCAGAAAGAACATGTGTAGAAATAATAATCCTTCAGAATCACTTGCTACTTCTTTACAGCATTTTTATATTTTTGTATGCAGCCAGGGTGATGGACATTTTTTCCCCATGAGAGCTTTATGTGAAGCTCAGAATCCTCTCCTAGCAAATGAAGAGCAGTGGGAAGATGATGGAATAGATGAAGAGCCTCGTGGTAAGGTAGCCCTAAAGGAAATTAGTTGTGTCTTGAGCTACAGTGACTAATTCCTGAATTATGAGAGCTAATCAAATTTTTTAAAAAGTGCGTTGGCTAAATCACTAGGCAGCTCTGATGTGACTAATGAACACAGACTAAAAATAAGCCCTACTTTGAAATCAGGTGTGTGGTTTGTTTGTCTTTTTTTAGTAGTAGCTTTATACTTGCAAATAAATGGACTGAGAGGTTGTTACAAGTTGCAGAAAGAAAGAAATTGAAATTACTACAAACTGAACTATTTATATATAAACGCTGTTGTGTGCAACACAGTTACTGGAGACATAAAGCTGTGCCTCCAAAAATAAAAAGCCTAAGAGGTTTTTACATGTATTTATCCTCTGAGAGTTTGAAAATGTGCATCCAAGCACCCTAATGTAGTGTTACATTTAGGAAGCTACTTGATACTTTGTTCAGTTTCAGTACAAGACGATAAAAGTTCATTTGGTTTTGATGCTGTAACACTGACAGATTAGACAGTACCTATGTGCTATCTAATCTTCATGAAATATATATGCTGAGAGCAATTTTGGGTGAACTGGCATGTTTGTACAATAGATATAACCAGTTTCTGAAAGGATAACGTATTTTTTATGCTATGGATGTCCTATTAGAAAAAGGCCTTTACATGTATCTGTGTTTTGATTTTTGTGAGATGCATCCAAAATTAGTTTAATGGTTTGTTACTACTACTACTCTCTGCTCGAACTTGAGGGGTTTTTTCTTACATATTTATCACCAGGCTTTGGTCGTTGGAGATTACAGTAAGTAGCAGAATATCAGGGTTAATGTCAGGGTTCATATTTATCATGTAACCAGGATTCAGAAATCCTGCTGCTAAGTTAAGCAAGAGTTCATATTTTTTTGTTTTGTTTTGTTTTCTGTAGACCAAGGATGTCATCCACACTTAAGAGTAACAGTAAAACTGGCAGCAACTTTACTGCATGCTATAGGAAAGACAAGTAGATTCCCTTGAAAGAAACATCATCAGATCCCTGTTCTTTTCACTTCTACAGAATGGTGAAAGCCTGTTTAATTCTAAGGTTGCTGTAATTAATGGATTAAGCAAGTATACTTGGAGAACCAAATACCACTGCTTTATTGCTCAGAGACTTGGTTTCCATAGTCACTTTCTTTATGGCTACAGAACAGTTTTAAGAAACTTTGCCCATCATGTCCCCTCTCGTGGCATACGTTTCAATGATAGGTGCACAACGTATGTTTGGGAACCCATGAGGAAGGCAGTTGTCTTGGTTAAAAGGGAAAACAAGAACTTTCCATGTGAACTTTTTGTATAGGTGTGTGAAATACCGTGCAATGAGCTCTTTAATCTGAGCAGCACAGTATTTGCTCTTCAGTCTCTGGTTAGGTTTTACTTGCAACCATTTGTTCCACTGCAAAATAAACAGCCTGTGTTTTTTCCAAGGCATGCTGCATGAACTGCTGGGAAAGTGTACTCTCCAGGATTTTGTGAATAGGGCTAAAGAGGCTCATTTCAGCTTTACTTCAGATTAACTGCTTTAATTAGTTAGTGTTTGTGTGGGTAGAAAACTATCTGTTCCTCCTGTTTTGTTCTATATATTTTGGCAGTGATAAGGTAACACAAATTGACTGTAAAAATAACAAAATATGGCATCTCTGTGTATTGCTTATGATGCTTAAAATAACTCCTTTAGGAATCAACCTGAAGTTCTTCCAACTTTTCCAAAGTACAAAATTCTCTGAATAAAGAATTAATTCATAAGTATGAAAATGTTTGACAGTGACATGAATTTTGGCCAAGTCGGATCCCAGAATCTGAATCTGGAGCTTACATGAAGTCCCACAGTTGGCAGTGCTTATGAAGTAAATGGCCTTTACTGGTCTTTCTTGGTGAAAAAAAACATTTGTAATTCTAATCCAAGAACCTGTAAAGCTGTAACGATGGTAGAATAGAACATCTGTCTGCCTTACAAAAGGCAAACTGAGGCTGTGCACAGGTAAACACAGAAGTGAGAAAACAGGCCGAGCGCATTCCATGCGGGGATGGCTAGCTGTTAGGATATGGACCTCGGGCCATGACTGGAGAAGGTTTTTTTGTTTTCTTTCTGTAGAGAGTGTGAAGTAAAGATGGAAACAAGAAATAAAACAATGCCCTAGGTAAGGACAATGTGTCTTGTGTGTCTACAAACAAGTGATTTGGAGCTGGAATTCAGCTGATAGTGCAAACATTGAGAGGAATCCACTTCCCTTATTATTCTTACAAACAGCCAAATCCTCCTCTCACCTCTCAGTCTGAACACCTGAATTTTGCAAGATAAAATCCCTCGAGGGGATTAGAGAGAGAGTGTGTGGCTGGGAGGGGAGGAAGCTAGCGGCCTTGCCTGGATGTTGCTGTGGCCGGTGCTATAGACCTGCATGGCTCCCCGTTGTAATGCAGCTTTCAGCTCTGTCAATGATCTAGTTTCACAAGCGCAGGGATGCACAAGAGCTTTCATCAAAAAGCTCTGTAGCAGACAAGGGATGTCTGAGTCTTCACTCCATGACCACCAGGTAGGGTCACAACTGATTCAGTACCAACGCATGTAAAATATTTTAAAGTAGTTTTCTGATACATGATAAATCTGTCTCTTGGAGCATTTTTTCTAAACTTGTCACTGTACCATTGTGCCTGTGCAGATAACAGACGTCTCTTTATCATTTTGAGTAATGTAAAAGATGTTGGGGGAGACATCACCTGGACATTAATCACCCATAGACAAAGCAGGAGCTGAGTAAGCACAGAAAGGCAGGTATTTGGATCCTGCAGTCGTAGGAGATGGCACTGCCAGCTACATCAAGATCAGAGTCATAACTGCCCTGTTGTATTTATGTGGGGTCTCTCTGCTCCTGGAGTTTCACCTGCCATTGCTCATGCACCTGTGTTATGTAGCAGGGCATAGTAACGAGGGCTCTCCTCATCAGTCACTAAGGGGACTTGGAGGCTCATGAGGAGAGGACAAACCCAACTGACAGCAGGGAGGTGAGGTAGCTTCGTCTGGGGTCCCAGGAGTGTACAGGCCACCTTCTTAGTCATCTTACCATAAGGTTGTCCTTTTTTTCTGTGATACAGATATTTAAATGTGTTTGCCCTTCCCTTCCTGGTTGGATTTTATGTATAAATATATATATTTGTATATATATATCCTGACTTGCTAAGGCTTTTAATGTTTCACTTAGGGGCAAAAAAATATTCTGGGGAACCTTTTGTTTCATTTCTTAGCCAGAGACTGAAAACATTTGCTTCCAAAGTCATGGTAAAGTGATTTTTTTTTTTTCAGATTTATTAATGCTCATCCCTTATTCACAGGCATCTGTTTAATCTGTCTAGCCAGCGAGCTAGCCCAAATCACATGCTGGCAGCTTTTATAAGGTTATCAGTTTTTTCAAAGAATTCATCTATAATGCATTTGACGCGTTGGTTGCGGATGTGTCAGTACTGTGAATGCTCATGCTCTTTGTCTCATGGAGCCTAGGGTAGGACAGCCGTTTGTGTACATTTATAGCAACATCTGATCTCTTAGATTGATTAATAATTTAATAATATGTTTCATTTTAACTTGTACAAAAGGCTCCAGTGTGAATCAAATCTTTCCCCGATTGTTGTCATCTTCAAAAATTTGTCATCTGCGCTAAGTCACATCTTTCCAGCAGAAACCAGCATTCTGAGAAATAGGTGGAAGTTCGTGATCTCTGCTGATGGGATGAAGCTTCAGGTGTCTGAAGGCATGTGCTTGGAATTTCAATTCAGATTGGTAGGAGTCTAATTAAAGGAGCATCATGTCCTGCGATACCAGCTAATTTGGCGTAGCGGTCCTTTGAGTAGAGAAGTCATCTGTTGTGATTGTAGGGATTAAATTTCTATCCATCGAGAAATTAAAAAAGCTACTTAGATGTTGGAAGCGAGCAGAGATTGCTCAGACAGTACAATGGTGTGTTGTGCAATTCAGTAAACTGAGACAAAAGCCTAGATTTGCATCTCTGGATTTCAGGCGTGATATAAATGTTTAAATTGCATCTGGCAGAAGAAGGATTAAGTTAAAGCAGCGCTAAACCTTGCGTCACTGACTGCATTCGGATCAGTTTTCAAATGACAGAGGGGCACCTGTGCAGGAATCCGCATCGGTTTAACCAGATGCATCGGTAAATATATTTAGTAAAACCAATATTGTTTTGTATGTGGATCAGACCTGCAGCTGCTAAATGAATTACTTGAGAAAAAGATACTCCATAACAAGTTGGTAGTGACGTTACAGCGAGGTGCATGTCCCAGGGTAGCAGATCTATATGTCCTTTTATCAGTTCCCTTTGACACTTCAAACTTTTTTTTTTCTGAAGGTATGCAGTGTAAAAGGCTGCTGCCTGGAACTTCCCATCTGAATAAATAGATTTGGCATGATAAAATAGATGTCTATGCTAATAAATATGGAAATAGCAGTGGTTCCTTGTGTGCACAGTAAAGAAACAAAAGGCCTAGGCAAATCTATTGTGTACGTATTGTAGAGTGGTAAGGGGGAAGTGTTTGCTGTTCATTTTTCTTCCTTTACCTTAAGAAAGTTCAGTGCCAAGCTGATTTTTGACACTGCTTGATGCTGCTCTTGCATTTTGACCATCATGTATAGCAGTGAGCTCTGGATTTTAAAACTGAACAGCGCCAGGTCAGTTAAGATGTCTACAGAACAATACAGCTTTGAAATCCTGTTTTTAACAGGCATGGGATCAACTCTGTAAGTTACATTAGGGAATTGAGTCTTCATCCTACAGCTGCTGCAGATTGTTGTTGTTGTTGTTGGGTGTCTTTGTTACATTTTTTTAATAGGACAGTTTGTTTCACTTAACTGTGTTTTGCAGGTGGAGAAGTGCAGTATGATAATCTTCCTCAGGCAGGCTGTGAAGATAGATCTATGCATATAGACTGCTTTTGAGGTTCTCGTGCATTAGTGGCTGTAATAACAGTTCTACAGTTAGAGCAAAAAGGGATTGTCACCTACAATTAGAAGGATGCTATTTCCAGTAAACATGAGGTATGAGCTGCTTTCAGACTAGTTGATAAACTAGCTGTTTTAAACAGTCTCTAAGTAATTGTAGACCGCTATTAGGTTGACCCTGAGCTTCCTCTTCACCACATTAAACAAGCCCAACTGCCTCAACCTTATAGGTTTAAAGTAGAAATGTCTGTTCTGCTTACCTCTGGCTTACATCTGACCTGCACTGCTTTCAGTTTTCCAGGGCTTGGGCTGTGTGTGTTTATAGAAACATGATGATTTTATTTTGCAGGTGAAAATGTTAGGAATAAACTACCATGAATGATATATTCCATATATTAATATATTATCATGTATTTCTACCTCTGCTGTACTAATGCAAATGTATTCAGAGAACGTGATTTCCTGGTTCAGTAAGCTCTGGTGCCCTCACTCCCTTCTGACAGAAGGGTATGGGGAGAGTTCATCGTAAACATCATCATTTGTGTCTCATTCTTGCTTGTTTTCTCACTACTGCTTTTCTTGTTTTGCAAATGAAGCTCTAAGCTTAGAGTTTTCAGATTACATCTCACACAATACAAGGAAACCAACATAATTTTCTAATCAGAAGGGTCTGAAATGTTCCCTTAAAACTGAAAGATCTTTATTTGTCATAGTGGCTTTACAGTTTGTGACACGGTTATGAAATAGATGAAGCCAATAATAGAGTAATCTCAGTTAAAACACTGCTGTTAAGTTAGCTCTGACAAGTGGTTGTCTATTTTTGTTTTGGAATGATTCTTGAAGACACGCTCCCATACTTAGTGAAAAATACATTCTTGGTGAGAAAAACACTCATCTCTAACTACTTTGTTTCTCCTTGTATAGATTCCACTGAAGCTTCATCCTTTGCCATAGAAAGGGAGACATAGCGGTTCGAAAATGGTGGCAGTACAAAGCTTGTTCAGAAAGGTCAGTATATCTTTCTTGGTTATCTTCAGAACAGCCATTCTGCAGGGAATTCAGTAGGTAATCTTGCACGGGTTTTGACTTTAACAGTGGTGTGTCTCACTTGACACTTGTGAGTAATTGGACGTAGCTGGTAATACCCACATCACCCATTGCTCTTCTTTAGTCTTCTTTCATTCTGAAGAAACTTGGGTGCAACAACAGATGATACGGTTTGCTGCTACCAGAATGTTCACTGGTTGATAATTTGTCCTGACTTTTGTAACGGGGGGAGGTATCCTGCACGTATATTCTTGCAATCAGCTGCACGTGGTGTCCTCTTGGGTCTCCACGAAGCCTTTTCTCAGTGCAGTATTGTTGCCCAGGATTCAAGGAGTATCTTCTGCTGTCCTACGTGCAGAAGGTGGAGTAATTAGATAGAGCTCACCTCTCTACTTGCTCTGGATGTTGAATAACTCTGTGTTGAGACTTAAAGCACTGTAATCCACTGCTTAGTTTTGCACAAGAATAGAGCAACTCAAAGTTTTTATAAGTGGGCTTCTTGCATATTGTATGTGTGATCCCATTTTCTGGCACTGAGAAGAAAAACCTCAGTGTTTCTGCTGCAGATCGTCAATGAGGACTACGTACTGCCCTTCCACTGAGGGGGTGAAAAAACAGCACCTTCCCTGTTACTCTGCATGGCTTTAAAATGATGCTCCAAGTCAAGACTAGACATGTATTTCTGATCAGATCAGTGCTCTTATAGTTACACGTTTTTCTTTGCTTGAATTTCAGCTTTCCTCTCAGGAGTCAACATCCCTTTTCTTTGCATGGACTTCAGTTGTGAGGGGCAGAAAATAAGTGGATCTTCAAGATGAGAAAACATCATGAAGTATCATCTGATTGGAATCTGCATTCTAGAGTGCTTCTCCAGAAATCCCGCTATCCAGATGTGTCAAGGCTTTATAAGTTTAAGTTATGGAGTGAACAGAACAGTTTTATAGAGTGATTCTGGCCAATCTTCTTTGGCCTGCTCTCTTTATTTTATAAATAATATATATTTTTTATTCAAAATAGGTAAAAAGTATTGATGCGAGTGCATTTCCAAAGGCCTTTTCGTTTTGCAAACATCAGGGACTTGAGTTCTCAAAATTCTTCCAAGCCATAATATTCTTGGGGATGGTATTTATATTGAGACTGATCCTCTAACCTTCTCTGACAAGTGGCATTTTCTAATGTGCTTAAAGTTCCGAGTCAGCTCAACTCAATGAGAGACAGACTCATGTAAATTTGGCACTAAATTGATAGTTGGATGTACGTTCGTTGAAAGACAAAGCGCTGAACGTGTATATATACACGTGCAACTGTGTACAAAAACAAAATACTCAAACTGCCAGGATCAAGATTCAAGAATATTGTGGCCACAGATGCTTTTTTTTTCCTAGGAAAGTGTAATTACATTAGATTTTGAGTTACAGTGCCCTTTAAGCCCAATCCTACTTGCAGGTACCTAAAATGCAAACGGATATTTTAGACATTACAATGTGCATTAATTACTAGGGCTAAAATGACAGAGTTTGCATGGTAATTAGAGCATTATCAGCTCGTTCCTGGATCAGTGTTTGATGGAAATTTTTGTGTTCATAGAGTCAGGAAGGAAGAAAGGAAGAAGTAAATTTGAAACACGAGTTAGAAATGTGCACTGAACATTTAGCTCCAACAGTAGCGTTTGGAGTTTACGCTCCGCAGCAGTGGCTTTAATCCCATCATGCTGAAGAGACATTTGGTAAACTTGATTATTTCAAACTTCTTCCTCAGTAAATGTATTGACTGGGATTTTAAAGGTGTTTCAGCACCGAGAGGTGATTATGGTTTTTCTTCTTTATTTTGCTCCATTGGCAGTCAAAGGAATGTCTTGCTATTTTTACTCTGTGGAATAGAACTAGAATGTACTGGCAGGATGACACGCGTTTTTCTAGATCCGAGTCGTTCTTTTATCTGCATGATTCAGGCCTGGCAACTCCATCTCATGTTTGAATTAGGTGCATGTTTAATGTGTTTGTATACTGGGTCTAAGATCATTTGTTAGTGTTTACTATCCTGATTTTGTTTGTTCATCAGCCCATTTGTGTTGACTTTGACTACAGAAGCAGTTGTCAGGAGAAATTACCTGGTAAGTGTCTGTTTGGTGACAAAGGCCTTGGCTACATACTTGTCTTCTCTCCTCTATTTACTCTGCTGCTGTTTCCAGCGGAAATGTGTTAGTGAGATAGAAGAGACTCTTGCAGAGATTTTTGTCCATAAGAGTAGAAGTTTAACTACCTGGTATAAACCGTGCCCTTTGGACAGATATTTTATACATCAAGCTCTATACTTAGGTTTAGAAGAGGCGGTAGGCTCTCTAGAATGTGTTACTATTGCTGAAGTTGAGGTCTTAGGAATTGGGGCGGGTTCTCCCAGTCGCAGTGTAGGTTCCTCTCCTTCCTCTGGCTGTTACCGAAGGCTCTTTGAATGTTCCCACTTCTGGTGGGTGGCTCTCTCATCAGACAGCTGTCGACCAACAAAGCTATTTTTCCTATTAAATCTAATCCTTCATTTCTAATAGAAATCCTGTGCTGGATCTTAAGCTGTCGAAGGTGGCAGCAGAATTGGTCACTTCTTGGCTGGCAAAATGTGTTCTAGAGGGGAAGGTGGCAGCTAAACAGAGCAGGAAATGTATAGGAATTTAGCACCACTAGTTGTGTATTTGTGCCTTTAAACCACTAAATTCCTTGTTTGTAAAAGCAGGAGGATAAATCGCTAACTCTACTTTCCATCCTGTCAACTGAAATGTGTTTTTAAGACAGGAACGTCAAAGCTGTGTTTGAAGCCAAGTGGATTTACAAGAGTTTCTGAGCAGGTTCTTGTGTCCATTCCGGATTTGGTTCTGTTCACAGCCGTGCCATCCTTGCAGGGTTGTTTCTCTGCCAAACAGCAGCAGAAGAGCTGCCTAGCTCTACAGGCAGATCCCTGCCTGCTGTCTAGCTGCAGCTTTGTTCCTTAGCCAGTAAAATCTATTTTGTCTTCTAATTATTATTAAAACAGATGTCTTTATGATAATGCAGCTTTCCAGCTCAGAAGCAGCTTTAAAAGGTTTCCAGGTGCTTAAATGATGCTTTGACACCTTTCGTTAACATACTCATATTAAGTAATTTTTCTTGTGGTTGGTAATGGCAAATTTTCTTTTTCTTAACAGCTGCTCAGCCTCACTTAGCTAGAACAAACTCTTGTGCAGGTGGAAATGATAAATAATTTGATAGCTGCAGAGCCATAAGTCAACATTCACACCCGTCAGATTTTGAAAGCTTCAGAGTGAAACATGAAACAGATACTGAAGCGGACAAATCCCGGTGTGTCTGAGTGACTGAACAAACTCCATTTTGTTCTCTTCTGCTGAGCTGGACGAGGTGCCCTTCCCACAGCCTAGTAATCGGCCTGCGAATGCTGAATTCGAGCGCAGCAGAATAGTTGGGCAGGTTCCTCTGCCCCCCTGGGTTAAAGCCGAGTGCAGAAAGCTGCCGTGCAGGTGATGGTGCCCAGGAATGTGGAGTCTGGGGGCTGGCTGCTGAAGCCCCAATGAGCCTGTGTTCTTCAGGGCAGCCTGTCAATGCACAGCTGGGTCACCCTGGGGAAGCTCAGTGTTCCCCCACATGCTGCTACTGAGATCTTTCTGCTCAGTGCATTAGTGCAGCTGACGATTCAGACATGGTTCCAGATGACCTACTAAGAAGAACGCAGTGTTTTCAGCTGGCATTTTTGGCCTTTAAGACTGTTAACTAGAGACCAGGGCAGCAGAAAAGCAGTCGTTTTCATTGCACGCCCTGCTACCTATGGCTGGGCTCCTGTTTACTTTTTAATTGGCTTTTTGTTTGCTTAGCTTCTGAAAGAAAATTGTATACGAGTGTGGTAAACGCAGGATGCGTGAGGTTCTGTCAGATATACCAGGTAAATGCACTGGAACACAAATTCCTCAGGCTGCCTGTAATCACTGCTGCAGGTAACAAAACAGGTGAAGTATTCAGCTGATTGCATTTTAGATTTTTTAACATGCAAATAAAATTTTACCTCTTTAAGGGGTAAAATCGACTGGTGCAGTCTGCAGGGTAGATATCCCTGTTCTCTGAGGCTAATGCTCCAAAATAATTCACTAACAGCCACCTCCTCACCTCTCCCCGTCTCTCCCGTTGACATTCAGGTACGGTTCCCTTAGAGCAGACATCATATTGATGTCTCTGTGGGTTGTATTACGCTGAGTCCTGTCCCTGGCCAGTGAGTGCTGTCCAAGGAATTAGGACTTGAATTAGCATCACTGCACTGCAGGTTTTTTTTCTCTTGCTGAAGTGGCACCGTGTGGTTTTGGAGTAGGATAAGATTGTATTCCTTTAAGCAAGGAGCAGTACTGTGTGTTGTCGTAGGCCCGTACTAGTGCATGTAGTGTGCTGTAGCTGATGGAGGCCGGGAAGCTTTCTAACAGCACTGCAGCAATGAATGTTTACTTCCTGGAACAAACCAGAGGTGTGATTCAGCAAAGTCTGTAACTGTAGATTTTTATATTCTGTATGCTGGTGTGGACTGAAAGCACAACTTAGTAGTAGTTACAAACCTCGATGCATAACGTCTGTAACATAGTATGAATGTAAAGCGTCAGGGAAAAATAGAACTTAACCCTTTGCTCTCCGTAGTTAGATGTAAAGGAAGATGTCTGGGAATGTATTCAGGGACCAGCTGCCTCCAGTGTAGTCGCTAAGCCAGCAGAACAGATTTGCTGTTTGCATAGCTGGCTCATTCCTGAACGTGTTGAATTAGCAGGCTAAGGAGGTGCTGTTGACCTTGTTTATTAAGCCAGAATTAATTAACTTAGAGTCACGTTTTCATTTCAGTGACTCTTGTGGTACAAATTTTTGAAATTGATCCGTAGTACTTGAACATACCTGGATTTTATTGATATTTTTCCAATTCTATCAGCTTCCGTTTCGTTTCAGAACACGAGTAAAAATAAACTTGTTCCGCAGCCACCAATTAAAGCGTATGCATGGTAGGGTGGCTTCTGTCATTAAAAGTAACGCTCTGTCAAACAGTTTGGCAGTGACGAGCGTTTCCAGGTTGTGGCATTATTATGTACTCTTCCTGCTTAATGCGCTAGTTCCTTTTCTGGTAATGAACGCTGAGCCCATACCCACTGCTGCAGTTTTATTCTTAACCGTCCTTTCTCCATCTCCCTTTACGCTCTTCTTCCCGAACGCATAGCTCCAATGTATCAGCTTTCAGCTGTTTGTGCTGTTTTCTTTGGATACTAACAAGATGAGCAGGTGTCGTTTGAAACAGTTGGGCCATGTACTTTGTTTGTAATTAACCTTAATGTTCGTCAGGTATCGCTTTGTGACTTGTATCATTCAGACTCAGCTTGCTTTGCTCAGGGCAGGGGGATCCACCTTCCTGCACTGCTTTTCCCTTCCCTATAAATCTTATTTCTTCATGTTCTAGCTTCAGTTTGAAACGTGAACCTTGTGAAGTACAATGTAAGTTCACTTTTCTAATATGAGCATATGAGCTGGTTACGCCTTCACGCTGGTTTATTTTTTTCTGTATAAGGTTAAGATTTACAGCAGCATGTGTAAAGCTTTAGTGGATAACAGCTCTGTTCAGAAAAAAAAAAGGTTTATGTTAAGGAAACAAAGCACAAGGGGATTATCCTTGCTTCTTATTCCAATTGTGCTTAAAAAAAAAAAAAAAAAAAGAGCAACAAAGAAACCTGATTGCATCAAACGCTAATACCAAACAGCTTATGTAACACAAAGGTGTTTTACCTGGTGGAATTTCTGCTATTTCGATACTCAGTAGACTTAAAACTTTTTGTTGGGGCTAAGGCCCGTGGGAAGCCTGGAGAGAGGGAAAAAAATAAAATAAAACAACTTTGTCCTCCCCATCTCCATTCTGAATTAGGGTTGTGTGCTGCACCTCCTCAGATCGCCATTTCCTAAATTTATGAGACACAAAAATCCAGTGGATTCTTGAAAACGTTGGTTTGTTTTCTTTGTCGTGGCTGTTCCTGGAGGATCCACGATGTGTACCAACAGGAGGTTCTTGTATCAGCACCTGGCATCCTGCTGAGGTAACGAACCCGGGTGGGTGCTGATGTGGCCTCCACGAGGAGGAGATAAGGTGTTTCTGACTCAGATTGTGTGAAGAGGTAGGTGGAATGTGTGGTGTTCTGAATTAACTCCGTGCGCAGGCATTCTTCTTTTGCAATAATTACGTTAATGTGTAACTTCTGTTGTGCTCCCTGATCATCCAGACTCGAGCGATCCCCAGTCATTCCAGATTGCATTGTTAGGAGCCGGGAGCTTCTCTTGCGCCTTCCCTCTTGCTAGTAACGTAAAACAGGAAGGATCGGGTTGCTATAAATTATTCTACCTGTCCAGCTGATTTTCAGCTGAGAATCATTTGTCTTTTTGAAAATGGGTGTCTCAAATATAAAAATGAAATCTCAGGATTAGATATTGACAAACCTCTCTGTTCGTTAGAATGCAACGTTAAAAGGAGTTTTTGAGTTGCTTTCAAGTAAAGCGGGGGGTTTCCCTCAGTGGTGTTAATTGAAGGGGTTTGATGCACCAGGAAACCTTGCGTGAAGTAGGAACTGAAATGGCTGTTTTTGGATTAGGAAGCTCCATCTGGGAGCCGATACACTGCCTCTCCAGCCGGGTCAGAACTTTCACTGTAAACCACTGTAGTGTCAAGAGCTTCTCATACCAAGGAAGACTGGCTTAGTGGGCTCTGTGCCAATAGCTACTAAATTATTCAAAATAGTAAAATAAATTTCATTTATTATTATATTCAGTTGCGTTTTAGGAAACCAGGATGGCCTGGTGTTGGTATTTATACATATCTTGAGGCTGCAAACTTTGCATACAGTCAACACTATTCTGTTCAGCAGAGGACTTGACACTCAGTGTTGGGTTGTTTAATACTAATTTCTTATCCCTTAATTTAATAGGAAGTAAATGTTTTCCAGGGAACATTGCAAATGGTCCGCTGACAGCATTTGGGATGTGTAGTAGGGTTCAGGAGTTTAATGCTGTTGCCAGCATTGAGACTTTTGATATCAAATGGGTTTTTACAAAAGCTTTGGATACTTGTTTTTATTGTCTAACAAACCTTGTCTTTAATATAAATGCTTTGTGTATGTTTCACTGGCATTTTCCGAGTGTTTGTATGGTTTCTACAGCTGGATATCCTGTACGTTCTGCTCTGTCATTTTCTATTATGGTTTATACTAGAAAGCCTGCACAGTTTATACTGTACTGCAGGCAAGGACTGCATTAAAACCATTTTTGGTTAATTTATTATACTTGTGAGTGATTATTTCCTATGACTTAGCCCATGATGAGGGCAAACGCTCCATTGCTGGAAGCCTTACAGAACTTTAATTAATTGGTATTATTGTCTGGAGCGAGGAACGTGCTTCATCTGTACCAAAAAAATAGATTAATTAGATGGTGCCCCCTTGTCTTACAAGGCATTGGCTGGAGCAGCCCAGCCCTTACATTCCAGCCCTTTGACAAAGAGGTAACCAGCCTGCGATGCCGTTGTGTAATCCCGCACTTTTTAGAATATTTAAGAAGAAATAATGGACTGCGCTGTCTTTGTATGTTAATTTTCCAAAATCAGATTGGTAGATTTATGCCTGGTGTGATTCACACAGTCCCTGCACTGGCTGTTTTGGAAGGGTGTTTGTCTTCTGATTTTAAGCCCTGGTGCTCTGTGAACAGAGCTAGAATTTGAGGCCAGCTTTTTGCCATTGCCTGGTCTTTACAACGGTCAGTGATCCTGATTCGTCCACGGAAGTTTTAAGAAGCAAAACTCAACCACAGTGTGAGCAGAACTTCTGTAGACAGCACTCCTCCCCTTCCCAATTCCCACCCCATTAGGGCACACACACTGCAACAGGAAGATTCTTCAGTACCACGGATCAAGATAACTGCAGATGTTCTACTCGTTGAAAATAATCTATTTAGAGCAAAATTCAGAGAGTTACAGCTTTGGTTCTTGGCCACCATCCCAAGACTGAAAACTGTGCCAGGAATGCAGTGAGGCTGCTACCACGTGCACCTGTTGTACTGGAACTGGTGAGAGTGGCTGTGCTGCCTAACCTGGAGCGATGTCAACGGCAGCACTAGGAATGAAGGACACACCTTCATGATTTAGTTGTTTTATTTCACTTTTGCAAGCAGCCACAAAACAGGCTATAGAAGAATAAATAAATTAAAGCAGAGAGTGTAGCAGTTTATACGAGTACAGCATGAAGACGCTTGACTTTGCAATGATTCAGAGTGCTTTGTTACTGCACTTGGTTCAGTGCTCAGGCAGTAACCAACCAGAAGTAATCTAGGTCAAGTATTTCCCCCTTTGGCCAAAAAGATTTTTTAAACATGCCCTCAATCAACTCTGCTACAAATAATAATAAAATGTAGAAAAAACCTCGTTTGTGCTATCATACAGTCATATCGCTTTGTTCCAAGTGCCTCAGTCCGTTCCAAAATACTTCTGTCCAAAGTGTGTTGGCGCGACAGGATGAACTTCTGTAGTTAAAATTGTGATCTCTGGGAATTCCTGGATGATCGATTTGGCACCTTTGGAGAGAGAGGAGAGAAATCAAAGGAATCAATGGCACACCGCAGCCGTATTTCAGCGCCACATCAAGGTAAGCAGAATGCTGTGGGTGAGTCTGCCTCTGTTCTTCTGCCTCATGTCCGGCTTATCTGCCTGCCCGTGAGGAAAAACTTCCAGAATTCAGTGGATTGTTCTTCTGGGTTTCTTACAGGGATTTCTCTTTTCTTCACCATACGTTTAACTTCCCCAACTAATCTATTCACTATTTAATCCAATCACTATTTTGCTTACAGACTGCCAGGAATAACTCTCTGCAGCATGGTCGATTTTTTGACAGTGACTTCTGCCATGGGCAATTTTTAGAACAACCCACAAGATCCATTTTCCTACGTAAAGAAACAGATATCCCTTTTTAGGGTCATCTTTTAAATCTTTAAAGATCTTTTAAAAAAGATCTTTAATGTGCAGACAGTCCAGTTCTGTAGCTTATTTTACATCTACATTCTGTAGAACTGGTGTTAGTTGGTGGCTGACCAACTCAGCACGGGCTGCTGTGCTCTGGAGCAACAGGGAAGACTTACAGCGCTCTGTGCGCCGTCGAAGCATTTTTCTTTACCTATTCCTGCTCATAGGAATGCTTCACCACTCGCAGTTTTGCCGTTATGGGTAACAGGCCCTTTTCATTCTGCTAGCCTTCTCCCCTGCCCATGCCACACATGCCAGTGTTTGCTCTCCGTTTCAAAATTCAGAGGGAAAAAAAATCCTTCCTGAGCAGAGCGCTGCTGGTGTCATTCACAGGAGCTCTTGGCAGCTGCCTGGAGCGCGGGACTGCCAGAAGCCTTCCCCGCTGAACGCAGAGGTGCGAGCACCTCTGCCCCCCTCACAGCCCCTTGACTTACCGTGCGGTGTGGAGAATAGGCTTAGCAGGATAATGACACTTGGTTGCACGCCGTGTTCTATAAGAACTTTGACAGCCTCAATTACAGTATTACCAGTACCTAGAAGGGGAAAAAGTGAGATTTTTTTGTTTTCCTGCTTGAAGAACTCTTCCTAAGGCAGCCGGGGTTACCTGCACCAATCCTGGTGTGGGGCTGAATGACGATCCTGTCCTGTCCCACTGGTCGATTGTCACCTCGGCAAGCATTAATTACTGAAAATTTTTGTCGCCTGACGAAGGAATTTAATCTTTACACCCAAATAGCCATCTCTGCCAGGTTTTAAACACTGAAGTCAGTAGATTTTATTAAAGCCCCGAGGCAAGAAAACTCATCTAAAATAATAAGTTAGCAATTAAGAGCTCCATGTGCAGAACCAGAATTACATCTTAGGCTGGAAAATTTCCTTCATCCTGACAAAGCCCTTACCACATTGATTTATTTTGTGCTTTTAATTGCATTTAACTTTAAAATAATTTACTTTAGAATTATTCCTCAAAAAGTCTTTTAATAGTGAAAATACTATTTCAAGTCTTTTCTCATATAAGTTCATTTCTTAAAAAATTTTGCCATCGGACTTGAACGTATCTGCCTTTTTCACAAGTGCAGCCAAACCCAAGTGATCTGCTCTGCGTTCACGCTGATGTGGGCTGACTGATGTGTATTCTGGCACAGCCTGATCAGGTCCCTACTATGTCACCTAAATCAAGCCAAAATCTAACAAAAGCCCCTGAAATTCAGAAGCTTTAATTTAAATACAGAACAGTCACCGTAAATAATACACTTACTTAGTATGGGGTACATAAGAAGAACTTTCCTCCTGTAAATGTCTGGGGGAAACTTAGCATAGTATACTTTTGCCCTTTGAGTCTCCTCATCGCTCTGTATCAGGATTTTTCCTATGCGGATCGATCTACAGCAATCCCGTAAGCCTTGTTCCATTGCTTCGCCTCAAAATGAGCAGAAAAAGAAATATTACATGATAGCAAAGGGCACAACAACAAGATGTTAGCATTAAATGGACCGTCCCAATACTGTATTGATGAAGAGTTCTCAAAAGGAGTTTTTTTTCTTGCTTTCAAGTTTTAAAAAGACCTTAAGCTATTTTCGTTCTCTCTGTTTAGACAGAAAAACAAGCCTACTCGGTGTCATTTGGCTCGCAGGTACTTGTGTTCCCATGTTCTAGTGCTAAGCAGGTTTTCAAAGGAAAGAAGTAGAAATATGAAAACAAATATTGTTGTAATTCATGCGTGGTTTGAAAAACAACTTTGAGCTCTGCATAGCCACACCATGGTAAAAAACACAGTACAGGAACCTGCGGAGCCACGGGACTTAATATCATAAAAAGCTTTACATAGTTTTGGACAAAGGAGTACTGCCTCTAGCACCACGGAGCGTGGCTTATTTGGAGAGCTGTCTTTGAGGAGGAAAAACTAGTGGCAAACGAGGAAGGAGAGTTGGCCTGGTCTCTCAGAGTTAATGGTTGTTAAAGAAGAGGTCAGATGAAGTCTGCTGCTGCTATTGGTCTGCTGAAATGTTGAAGAAACGTATTACTTGCTGTTCTTTCTTAGGTATCCTTGATTACAGAATGTCAGCTAGCAGTTTGGGGGAAACCTTTGCTGTAGGGAAGTTTGTTGCGCGTTTTCAGAAGGAAGCTGTTTACTGGTTTCAAAAGCATTTCATTCGTACCCCTTCAACAACCAAAACCTGCCTACCGCTTCTCATGATGCTGACTCCGCAGTTTCCCTTTTCAAATTTCACTCCTTCGTACTTGTATCCTAAAAAAGGAAAGAAACCAAGGGTCAGTGGCAGTGATCGCTCCCCTCTGCCCCATCCTGTTTTAAGTGACCCTGGTGTGAATGGAAACGAGGTTCCCCCACAGACCCAGGGACCATCTGCACGCCACATCGTGCACTCCTCAAACAAGCCGTGGGAACAGGACCAGAGCCATGAAACTGTTACTTGTGACAGTTACATCAGAAGAGCAGCACAGGTGTGATCCTGTCTGTATGCTTTATAACTCAAAATGCAGGTGATTGTTTTAGATGAAGGATGTTATCCAAAATAAGGATAAACAGTACGTGCCCGAAGTAAGCAAGTAAATGCACTCCAGTGCTGCAGGTGAAGAGGCATAACCAAAACATGATGCTACTCTCGCTGCGTTCCTGATCACTGAAGGACAGAAGTGGGCAAGGGGATGTGTATGAGAGATTGCCAGTACTGCGAGTTCAAGGTTCTGAATTCAAAGGCAGCAAAGCAAGGTAAGCTCACTCGGAGTTCTTCAGATCTAACCTGAACTTGCCCAGTACCACCGCAGAGACGTGGCAGTGTTTTTATGGGTGTTGCATATTCTCCTGCCCGGCTGAAAAAAGTCCAAAGGCTCCTTTTAAAGGAGAGCCGACCGGGCATTTCGTTGCTGGCCTCGAGGGCCGTTCTGCTTCTGAACGAGTACAAATCATCTGTGCTGGTGGCAGCTTGCAGATGCTTGGAGGGAAAGAGTTAAGTATAAATAAGCAACAATTCGTAGCTAAGTGTCTGCGTTCTCGAGGCAGGCTTCCTGTCGGATGAGTGTGTCTGAGGCCATTTTAGCTCCCTCCTTGGGCGCGGGTAAGGGTGGGAGGGCTGAGGCTCTGACGGCAGGGCTAGCAGTAACAGCAGTCAGCCTGCGCACCGCAGCGACGTGTGCCCAGAGGGCCAGGCCCAAGGCGCTCGTTCCCCACAGGCAGGCGAGTGGCTCACTGGGAAACAACTGCAGAGCATCAGGAGGGCGTTACTCACAGGGGACCTGGGACAAAGTGGGTAACGCCGACAGCCATCAAACCGCCCCTCACCGACTGACCTGGGACTGACGTGAAGCCAGGCCGCAAGAAGTAGCTGCTGTTTTAGGTAAAAGCGAGCCAAGGTAAGTGACTGCGGCTCCTGGGCGCCTTCCTAAACTCTAGCTAGCTTCAGCACCGAGCGTTCTCAGGCCATTTCTTCTGTAACTACTTTCAGCAAAATCCTCAAGGGGAGGAGGACTCAGCCGGTGCCTGTCCTACAGGGGTACTGCAGGTGCTCTGGGTGTGCTTGAGGTTCCCCAGACGTGGCTGATGCACTGAGCAGCAACCACGCTACCTCTGAGTAACCCATGCAACCTTACGTATCTTGTAAGGTTCATAGGAGCAAACCAAAAGTACTGCAGTGGGTTTCCTCTAACGTCAACACAGCCACTTATTTCCTGCTTACCATCACTCACGGTTGCAACAGAGGCAGATTTTTGCTGGCACAACAGAACTGCTTGTGCTGAGCGCTTTCTTCTGTAACGGGCACGTGAAATGTCATCAGTTTTAATTCAATGGTGTGATACGGGCGAGTAAGGTGATCCTGCACGTACACTGGTAAAGTTTTTATCAGTTTTGCAAGACCAATTTAAAACCATAGTAAGGTGACAACTCTGTGACTGTGTTCTGCTCAGTCCTGTCATTGCACATCTAGTTGGTTTTTTTAATATCTTGAGGGGACCTGAACTCTGTACTCTAGCCTGAGTGTTAAGTTGTTCCAGCCTCTTGTAACAGTTCCACATGGTTATATTAACTCAGCTTCCACTTCCAGTCCTACGTTTCCCACGTACCTGTTGGAGTGGTCACCGTGCATTCCGTGTACGGCAGTTGATTCAGTCCCTCTTCAACCACAAGTCTGATCTGTAGAACCAGAGAGATCAGCTTAAAGGGGTTTGTCACCTATCCAGGTAAGATACTAAACATTAGGAGTTCCTGCAAGTACTAGGTGAACACCTAACAGCCAAAAACATCCTCTTTTACTAGTAGTTAGGGATAGACTTTAAAGGGCTTTTATAGGGCAATGTGTATGTTTTGTCCACACATGAAATGAAGGCATTAAAAAACAAAACGGGGGCAGGGGTACATCTATAATGCCTTCAGAAAACCGGCTTAACTTCTGTCTGGCAGATAAAGCCAGAGACAAATGTTTCTCAACAAGTAAGTGGACCACCCATGTTAAATTAACTTCATGTTGCTGACAGAATATATCAGTGAGGAAAAAAAGGAAAATCCCCCTTCTTTCAGTTCCCCATCAGCTAGGCCCTAAGGCCTGTTTCAACATCCATATTTCCAAGAAGCCGCAGCAGGGCTGCCCAGAACAGCTGCAGCGCTGTAAGCATACCACCAAGCGCCCAAAGACGTGTCAGTGGATCTGCAAGTCTCTTTATCACCCCCCTGGCAGCTCTGATGACTCCACACTGCTCAGCCCCTGCGTGTTCACAGGGTGCAGATGGCCCAGCATCAGTGGGGACATCGCTCCTGGAGCTGTGGCTGGCGCGTCACACGGCCCTCCAGAGGGCAGGAAACCTGTGCCGTAGCCCAGGCGAAGGTACGAAATGCATTCATCTCAGCTCAGAGTGACTGCCCAGGAGAGAAGCTCTGGGTATGGCAGGTATACAGAATTCTCTCTGCTGGTGAGCCAAAGGTTCGAAGGCCAGGACTGCTCAAGGAAAGCTACCGCCAAGCCAAAGATGAAGCCTATTAAGCAAAAGTCACTGCATAAGGGCAGAAACCAGGTGAGTGCTCCTGGGACCGAGCTCACTTCAGACGCTCCAGAAGCAGGGCAGGCTGGAAGGTTTTTCTGTTCTTCCATCCTGCCCCAGTTCCTAGCACGCACACAGACTGCGTTAGGAGTTAGTAAACTAAAAGTCCCTCTTTGATGAGGTTTTGGGAGGAGGGAGGGAGCTAACCATGTTAAGTTCCAGCAGGCCTAGTTAAACTGTCACTGCTCACAGACTTCTGCTGAAGTGTTAGGTTATGCATTTAATGCTGATATGCAAAATTATATAGTCAGTGTGCTCATTTATTAGTTACATGTTTAAGGTTGCCCCTGCAGTAAGCAAGGGAAATGCTGTTTGCTTTGAACCTTCATTAGCACAAGGTGTGTTAGAACTGCTAGGAAAAGCCACAGCTACTACGAGCGTGAGGAGCTGTAGTTAACCACCACCTAAGTGTTTTGAGGATGTCACGATGCTGGTGAACCTACCCTTTCTCAGCCAGTTAAACACATGGATCAAGTCTCCTTACCACTCTCAAATACCGCTGAAGAAATCAGGTTGGGCCAGTCCTTCAGGGACCACGAACAGAGAAATGGGGATAATAGGCACCTAGAGAAAGCAGCTGCCAGCACTCTCGTTTACAAGAGGTGCAATCACAAACTAGGGAAAGCAGCCGAGGTGCAGTTAGGGATGGCGTGTCTCTGACCAGACAAACCTTGAAAAGGGAGAGCCCCTCTAGAGACACCTGAACAGATAACTGTAATCCTGAGTGGCTGCATGTCACAACTCTTGTGCCTGCCTGCAGTTTGGAAAGAGGTGAAGCAATGAAATGAAATAAGCTAGAATGTAAATAAATTAAAAATGAATTTTTAAAGAATCACTTGGACTAGATGATCTTTGAAAGTCCCTTCCAACTTTTCTATTCTAAAATCCAGAGTGACCAACATTACCTCACCCCACTTGTCAGCTGAGGCTGCAGGGCAGTGCTGTGTAGATGACAAACCCCTGCCTGAATCCAGGCTGCAAGGCAACTGTGCTTGGTCCTTGCCCCAAATTGAGGCACACGATGCCTGGTGGTTCTCAGCTTGCTCTCCCTAGCACCTTCTGGTCTATCTGTTCAGGTATCTACTACTACAAGTCATTAATGATCGAGCCTTTCTTGTGCTAGGGGCTTACTTCCCACGCCTGCCCCTTTTCCTTCCCAGACACAAGATGATTTGTCATCTTATTCATGATTTCAGCCCCCCAGCTTGCAGCTGCAGGACCACACCACCAGCAGTCACTTTCAGGAACTTTCTGCTAACCTTTACCACCTCTTAACTCCCTCCTTCCACAAATATCTTTGACCATTTCTTTTGCCATCCTTTTCTGTGAGAAACAAACTGCCAGATGGAAAAACTGTACCGCTACCCATCCATCAGATTCCTCCTTGAACCCTCTCCCTATTGTGACCTTACAAGATACTTGCCACCAGTAACTGCCAAACTAGCAGCAAGCGTAACTCCGTTCTCATTTTCTCTCTGCAACAAGAGTTTGTTACTCTACAGCTCCATGCATTTGTTTTCAGACTGCATCTTGTCATTAATCAGCTGTCTGCTAGTCAGATCACAAACGCGCAGCAAGCCTTAACAATGGTTGTGCATCTACTAGAGCCCACGTCCCATGTGAAACTGTGGTAACAGCAAATGGGACAGTCACACACTGCTTTTCGTAATATTCCTCTTACAGAATGAAAAGCAGACCAGCAGACCACCTCCAAACAGAGTGAGACGGTAGGTGGGAGAGGCCTGTCACACTAATGAATGGTGATAAATCGTGCCTGGACCCATAAGGGTTCTCCTGTCTGTAACAGGATAGCCATTGTTTATCTCATTTTTAAAGTACCGAACAGAATCTTTATTGCTTTGCTTTAGTTCGAAGAAATTGATGGGAAGGAATGCTCCTGAGAAGACGGGAAGCTGCTACAAGGTAAAACAAGAATGTTAACCAGAGAGGAGTGCTGGTGGGGAGGGGGCCTGACTCTGGACTGGAGACCTGCGCCCTGTAAGTACGCGGGGTTGCTGATGTTGGCTGATGATGAAGAATGCCCCACAGCTGAGCTGGTTTAGCACAGGCTGTGGATGCTTCCCGTGCTGTTCCCACTTGCACAGTGCTGCGAAGGACATTATGTCTGCTGAGAACTGCTGGCTCAGAAAGAAGGTGGGACTGTGGCTGCCCCTTATGAAGGCAAAGAGGGACACTGCGGTGGGTAACTTGACCCAATAGTTACAGTGATGAGTTTTGTTGGCTCAGGCTTTCACTGATCCTGGAGAATGGAAGAGGCAGAAACATTCTCGAGAAGGGAAAAACAGCGGGGAAAGTGGAACAAGCTGCAGAGATAAAAAGCACTGCAGTCACACGTCAGGTCAGGGTCGTATGTAAGCCCTGAGCAAGCCTGCATCAGGCATGGATTAAGACTGGGCTCCTCACAGGAAACCTGGCTGGTTTAGCAAATAGTGCCGGTGACTGAATGCTCTCTGGACTGATTGTTAGAGGGAGAAGGAAAGGATTTCCTCAGTAATGAATCTGGAGTCGCAAATAGGAAACTCCCTCTTGAATATAAGGGCGTATCCAGTACATGTGTGGTAGCAAGTGCTGTGGGCTTCTTTAGGCATTTAATTTACGTGAGATAACTGCTGCATTCCCACCAGCCTTTGTCCTGACTTACCAGAGTGTGTGAAAGTTTCAAATTGCTTTGTCCCTGCTAGCAGCTACCACATGGTTAAAAGCCCGCTCCCAGGGTGGATGCACCCAGAGCTGCTGATCTACCACACAACAAGTGTCACGAGGTGCTCTGCATGCAATCAGTCGTTCACATCTAGACTGTAAGAAATTGTTGACAAGATCAGAAGTACTGTTTCAAACTAACGCTAAGTTATCTACGGCCTCTGTGCATCGGTTTTTAAATCACATTCTCATGTTGCTACTTCTCACTGTACTGAAGTATTTTATAATAACTTAGTTTCTGGAACCCTTTGAGATGAAGACACTGTAACAAAGAACAGAATCCCTATGCAGAAAGTTGCTGTCAAACAGCAATTTCCTTTGTTTAGAAAAGTTGCCCTCACACTAACATTATTCTAGCTCACAAGACCATTTTATAAAAGAATTACACAGCACAACACCAAGAAGAAGAAATTCTTCACCTACCAGACGATCAGCAGAAAATACGAAGTCTCCTCTACTGGCTGTCCTGAAAAAGGTAACAATTTCTATTTTAAACTGGGGAATAATTAAGAACATTGCTTAAATATAATTTTACTCGAAGGACAACATTTTCCAGAGTCAGTTTGGAGAAGGGTCTCCTGCCACATTCCAACTTCATCCCCCAGAGATCCCACTGAGTGTTTCGTACCAGGTGGAGAAGCTTGAGGTGCAGTGAGCTCACGCAGGGCTTTGCCCTTACCATTGGCCATGTTGCTGCACCGCACACGTAGCAATTGAAGCACGAAAACATGAGCAGGATATTTTGTAGGCTTTCCATTGTACCACCATGCCAGCTTACTTCCAAAACACCTCAGCAGCTCTGACCTGTGCCAGCCTGGCAGGTTCTCTACAGCTGTAAGCAGGAGAGCTTTGCTTTGCCCGTTCTTAAGTCAGTTGAACCACAGGACAGTGAGGAAGCAGATCCCAAGTGCTGAGACTGACCCACCGCACCTGACAAGCAGGATATCCTATCTTATCTGAAATGCACTCAGTGTGATAAGCCTAGTGAGCCTGAGCCTAAAATGAGCAGGGACAAGCAGGCAGCGCTACAAAAACACCTCTCTCTTGGCTGACTGGCTTAGGTGGAACTTTTTGCTACCACGACTGCTGGCTGGTGGCCCGTCCAGAAGACAGGAAGGTTAAGCTCACCTCTTCCTGCTCCATGCTGTGCAAACGTGCCACGTTGACAGCTGCAGTCGTAAAGCCAGGTTGGAACACCTGGCTTCCTGTGTCAAGACCAACTCTCACCACACAGAAGTAGGACAAACTTCCAACTATGGAGAAAACACTTCCAGTATGTTAGCCTTAAACATCCTCTGGCAAGGAATCACCATCACAGGCAGGCCACTTTTAGTGAAACTGTCTGTTAATCACACTAGGCATACCCCGCTCTCATCTTCAAGCTACGATACTCTGGATGTCTCTTGAAATACCACAGATAGTTTTGCACTTAATCCCCAAGGTTCTGCAACATCTTCTATTTACAAGAGTGGAAGTCAGGACGTTTGTCCGCCTACTCCCTGTACTGCTCCTAACCTTGCCACATTAAGAAAATTGGGTTTTAAAAGACCGGCAGCCTAATCTGATCTCTTTCCTTGTGCCAACACCACAGTATTTGTTATTCAAAATGCTGTTCGGTTTTTGCTCTTTCTGGCAATGACGGGATAATCTTAATGTTCTGCTACTTTGATGTTAATCAGAAAACCAGAACTGAAGAAAGCCCCATCAAATAACCAAGAAACGAGCTTGCAGTCACACAAACTGATTTTGTTAAGATTTTTTAAAGGGATTCAGATTCCCAACTGCGGTGTGTGCATATATAAAAAAAAAAAATAACAGCAGGTAGCAAAGTGTGCAGGTGGTGTGTTCTTAGGTTTTTCCAGACTAGGGTGTGGCACGTCAGAAAACTTACCCATATTTCATGAAAGGAGGGTAAGACAAACCTGACCATGTCACAGCTCTGGGTTTGACTGCAAAGCAATAAAAGTTTAGAGTGCATACTGTGGGCTACTAATACAGATTATGAGGCTTTAAATGAGCTACTCTGTCCTCGCACGGGGAGGCTAATGTTTTTACAAACTGTTCACAGAACACCCTTGGTCAGTGGTCAGTTATGTCTGTTTTTTAAGGGGATGGAGGACAATAGTGGTGGCATGCATAAAAATTAGAGACAAATAATAACAATACTGAAAATGACAGACCTCGTGCACACCTTCAGCTGGAAAGCTGTGACCAGAGTTCAAGCCCCACACCACGAGAAAATCGATTTCTAGGGGCCAGAAAAAAGGCTCATGTGAAAACGCTGGAATTGCTCACCTTAACAATCAGATATGAGGATACAAAGCAATGATCTACAGCAGACTACAAACTTCTTAATAAAGTAACTGGTACTGGTTACAACCACTGCCAGGCCTGTAGGCACATCATGGTCTGACATACTTCGGTAATTCCTGTTTCTCCCGTTCACCTTGCAAGAGAACTCCTCCAGAGACAGCAGGGTGCTGTGAAGGCAAGGCTGGAAAAAAGCTGCTTCCCCAAACAGAATTCATCAAAGACCTTTATAAGAAGTGTAGGCACTGGAACCTGGTGCCATTAATGGGCAGTGATGCAGCTGGGAACAGGAGCACATCCTCTCTGAGAGAGAACCAGAGCCCTGTGTGTAAGTACTCAGTATTTCAGTGCCTGTGGGGGGGTGGTATGTGAAAGGGATCCCAACCTGCCTGCCTGCAGCAAAGCCATCTCTGCTCATCACGGCTGAGTGGCACGCTGTTGAATCATCACACTCTGTATAGCAGTGAGGATTGCACGTCCTGCTGCTCTGCTGTCCTCACTGCTGCGCTGTTCGCTCCGTTCCCTGGGGAATAAGAAGCCGCAGCAGAACACAGCACAATCATCTCACATAAAAAAACACAATAACCCTTAAATACCTGCATTTAAATCACGTCTGTTGTTAAACCGGGAGTTCAAATGCCACTACCCATCTGAGCTAATGAATTTCCTCCTGCAGAAACCAGGGCTCTGGGCTGCAGATTGCCACACTATTCATTTCAGCTTCCAGATCGCTGGTTCCAACCTGTGCAGGCCAGACACCACTGCGAGGTCACACCCTCCTCAGAAGAGGCTCTGACTGCTTGCTCCCGGGCACTCTGTACTTAAACTCATCAGTTTAAGAGAGGGCTCAGAATTCACACCCGACAGTGTTAGCAGGCACCTGTCCACCCGTTTGGCATGGCTGAGGCTCCAGAACTGAGCAAGCCGGGGGAAAACGCGCGCACCCACACGCACAAGCCAAGGCCACATATCTGCCTTCCTAATTCTGGCTCGCAGACCTCATTAACTGTAGTGACAGCTACATAAAATGAAGCTAAGTACATAAACTGTGATTTTAGCTTATGAAATGCTCACCACTGATTCAGTTAGCCATCTCTGAACCTGCCACAGCATGTGAGACCAGCAACATGAAGGTGGTTTTTGTCTTGCTTTTTACTGGACAGTAATTCCAACTGAAAGGCTGTGTTGCGTTCCTCGGCATCCTGAATTCCTTTCCACTTTTCTTTGCTTCTCATTCTATGGGCAACACAGAGTCCCTAAGGTCTTCTGCATCCAGCCTGTCCATCCTTAGGCTGATGTAAATGTGCCTGATTCGAGTCTGCACTGCACCAAGAACATCTATCCCTTCCTCACTGCACAGAATAGCCCCAAACTGACTGTTTTCTCCTTTTGGTGTTTCTCCCAGCAGCTTGCTTTGTAATTTCTGCCCTTTCCACGATTGCTGTACCTGGGACATCTGTGTTCATGAGCACTAAGTAATCCCAACACCCCCCTTGAACTCGCCCAGCTGTGGGGCTACCTGTTCTTTTCCAATCCAGAAACAGAGATGCACTGATGGGATCTAACTGCCCTGCAGTGACATAGCTTTTCCCTCTTCTCCATTGTATGTGAATGCAGCCTTTTGTCAGTTTAAATCAGATTTTTAGACCAGTAACTCCTCTTAGCCATAGCTCCTTATTCAGAACTATGAAAGTTCTTCTGAGGAGCTTCTTTTAGCACTGGGTTGGAATGGCACAGTTGGACAGAGTCCTCGTAAGGCAGATTACACCTGCTCGAGGAAAGGTAACTAACAGTTTCTAACCCCTGCATAAGAAATACTCACACCTGTGCAGCTGAGCACACATTTTACCAAATTTCTGGACGATGGGCATTAAAGTAGGCCCATCTGAGGCCTTTTCTTCACTGAAATGCTGCTGCCTTTCTGAGCCAGAACATAAAAACAGCGTTTCCTTGCCGTTGTTACACACAAAGCCTTTCTGAGCAGTCTGCTGTCCAGCTTTCTACACTGGGCAGGAAGGGAGCTTGGAAGCGACGGCTACATCCCCACTGCTAGAGCAGTGCCACGCTCAGAATAAAGCACGGTGCGCTAGCGCTGCAGCTGCTAGGGGCGCTTCATTATTTCCAAGGTTTACTCTACACCTCGCCTTACTGGAGTCTTGTGCAATGGCCTGATGCAACTCTAAAAAAAAAAAAATATCTCTTCTGAGTTAAAATATCAGCTGCTGTTTTCTGGTTAAATTCAATACACCCAGAAACTTGTTCAATATATTTGAAAGAGTTAAAATTTACTTGCAACAATAATAAAAATACCTAGGTGGGTACAGTAGCTACGTTGCTAGTATTCACCTAGATATCAAAGCTAAATGTTATTCCCTTTCCACTAACCTTAAACCCTTCTGTAGGCCATGCAACAAGCAGAGTTTGGACTGCCTCGCTGTCTCTGGCCCGCATAAAACTTCCCTTTCTGCTCTGCAGGAAGGCTGCCAGAAGACATTCTTACCTGCAGAGATCTTTTGTGTGGTCTTGCCACAACTGCCCTCCTTGCAGCAAGCCAGCATTAGCTCCCTGTGCTCCTGCCTGCAATGAGATCAGCTTTTTCCACAATGCTTTGAAGAGTCAAAAATTCCTAATTTAAGGTAACAAGGCATATCTAAGCCAGTACAATTAACGTAGGTATTGTCTTTGGTGATTCATTCTAAATAAAAATATATTAGTGGTATTACAGTTGCAAAGTTAAATACTCAGGAGCTGGGAAATACCAAAACGCAGCCTATGCAGGTAGAACAGAGAAGAAATAAGGGGAAGAATCGAGTTGGTTACTGCAGATGTTAGGAAGCCCGTGTGTTGCAGGACAGGAAGGGTTTATTGGGAACCTGGAACACTCCACTGAAAAGCTGTTCCCCACCTCTGTATCTGCTGGGGCTTCTCGCATCAGTGGAGGCAAATTGTGCTTTTAATGGATGCTCTCCATGTACGTTTGTGTTACGTTGCAGACTAAATTTAACATGCTGTAGAATCACCTTCCACGTGCGGAACCATAGCACACAAACAGGACAGGTGGGAGGAGAGCTCCTGACGTGAGGTGCGATGCGAGCCCTGCTGTTTCCCTGTGCCTGAAGCACCTCGTGTCGGAGGTGCTCAGCAGCAGGGCCCAATCTCACGTGGATTTTTGCCCCTTAGAGCTGCAGAAGCGGGATGACACCTCCGTGTCCCACCAGGTGTGGTGGCAGCGCGGACTTTTGGTGACAGAAAGCGAGGAGCGCGGACAGCAACGCCTTCTGAAAGGGCAGCGACCTAAGGAGGTAAGGGCCCCTCAGCAAAACCCTCCTCGGCGCTGTATCACTCCCGGATCCAATCTGGGCGCTCTCCACGGCTGGAACTAGATGGTTTATGAGGGTCCTTCCAACCCGAGCCACTTTCTGATTTTATGGTGTCTCTGTCAGGGGCTGCCGGTGGAGGGGGGCTTCCCTCAGGTCCCGCCCCCCCATCCCCGGGGGCCGTGTCCCTCAGCCCACCACCACCCCTCTCAGTCCCCTGCAGCCCCCCTCAGCCCCCCAACGCCCCCCTCAGCTCCTCGGTTGCCCCCTCAGCCCTCCCCGTTCCTCTCAGCGCCCCCCAGCGCCTCAGCGCGGCCGGAGCCGCCCGCCCCTCCCTCGCTCCCTCCCCGCCGCCCGCCGGTTTCTCGTCAGGCCCCGCCGCGCGGCCTCCCGGCGCTCACTTGTCCCTGATGATGGTCTGCAGCTCCCGGATCTGGTCGTTCATCGGCAGCAGCTTCAGCTGAGCCCCGATCTCCGCCGCGGGGCTGCGAACTTCCACCAGCACCCCCCCGTTATTATTGCTGCTGCTGCTATCCGGGCTGGGGCTGCTCTCGCCGCCCTCATCGGGCTCCGCGAAGCGGATCAACCGCGAGCAGCCGCCGCCCGCCGCCGCCGCCGCCAACACCACCGGCGGCTGCTGCTCGTCCTGCGGGCCGGGCGCGGGGCCGAGGCGCTGGTTGCGGCACGGCATCGCCTCCATGCGCCGGGCCCCGGCCCCACAGGCAGCCACGCGTGCTCAGCGCCGGCCCCCGGCTTGCGCCGCCGAAGGGCGGGCCGTGGGGGAGCGCCGCCGCCCTAATGGCCGCCCGCGCTGCCGCTCAAGCAGCGGGGAGCGGCGCGGGGCGGCGCTGGTGGCGGCGCGGCCTCGGCTGAGGCGAGCGGGGAGTTACTGAGGGGAGGCTCCCGCTCAGCCGGCCGCTCTCCTCTCCCCATGGCCGCCTCGCGGTCCTTTCCCCTCACGATCTCGTCCCTCCAGCCCCGTGTGGGGCCCGAGGAGGCCGCACGGCGCTGCCCGGCCCTCGGGTAGCTGTGAGGTGATGGCTGCCGCAGGAGTGGGGCTGGGGCTCCTCTGCCCCTCGGCAGCCCTGCCTTTGCCTCGGGGTGTCCCCTCTGGCCTATTCTGAGCGTGTTAAAAGGCTATTTGGTGATTTTAACCCTAAATACGCTGGAGTAAACTCTGGTTTAGCTTCTGCTGCTTCACATCCTTACATGGGTGCTGCTCCATGCTGAAGATCATGAAATATCATACAATGTAGTGCGCTTTCATGGAACTGTAGAATCACAGAATCATTAGGGTTGGAAAAGACCTCCAAGATCATCTGGGCCAACCATCCCCCTACCACCAATGTCACCCACTAAGCCATGTCCCTAAGCACCACGTCCAAGCCTTTCCTTGAGCACCCCCAGGGATGGTGACGCCACCACCTCCCTGGGCAACCCATTCCGGCGCCTGGCTGCTCTTTCTGAGGAGAAATTTCTCCTAATTTCCAACCTGAACCTCCCCTGGCGCAACTTGAGGCCATTCCCTCTAGTCCTATCACTAGTCACCTGCGAGAAGAGGCTGACCTCCAGCTCCCCACAGCTTCCTTTCAGGTAGTTGCAGAGAGCAATAAGATCTCCCCTGAGCCTCCTCTTCTCCAGTCTAAACAGCCGCTCTCTCAGCCGTTCTCTCAGCTGCTCCTCACAGGATTTGTGTTCCAGGCCCTTCACCAGCTTCATAGCCCTTCTCTGGACACGCTCCAGGGCCTCGATGTCCTTCTTGTAGTGAGGGGCCCAAAGCTGAACACAGCACTTGAGGTGCGGCCTCGCTAGAGCAGAGTACAGGGGAACGATCACCTCCCTGGTCCTGCTGGCTGCGCTACTCCTGATATAAGCAAATAGTTTCTTCACCTGCCTTATATGCTGACTATGACCTCCTATAAGTGAGCAAAATTATGAGGAATTCTGAACTAAGCTGACACAGAAGTGACGGCTTTCATCATTTAGTCTATAAACACTCAACCTAGGCTTAGTAAACTACTTTTCATTAGGGCAAAAACAGCTGTGCTCAAGTTTCACGTGCAAAGTTTCAGGCAGGATATTTTCTAAACAATGAATTTGTGAACTCCTGACAGTGGGGCTGGTAATGGAAGTGCTGGCAGAGCCTTAAACAAAGAGGCACAAACACACATCCCTCATTTGACTTGCACATTTTGATTCTGCAATAATTAAGGGATGTATATCAGTAATTTTGTAGGCAGATGTCTGTTAGGAGAAGAGGATTAAAAAAAAAAAAAATCAAAGCCTTGGCACATCTTAATTAACTTGTCAATCTATTTAACTGAGAACCAAACCTGCAGGAACTCTGCAGAGTTAAAACAACACTTAACAAGAACTTACTGTGGGATTGTGGTTTACTTAAAAATGTAGCACAGAGAGAACAGAAGACAAAACTGATGAGAAGGTGGAATGATTGCAGCAGTCTGTGTAGCCATCTGCTGCAATAAACATTTATGTATATTCACTTTTGCCTAACGTACCTACAAATGCATTTCTCTCAATATCAGCAAAATTCAGTACAAAAACAGAACTTAATATTAAATTACAGACAAAACTTTCAGTTGTGGGAATTGGAGTATTAGTCTCTGTTCAGTTCACTAGGAGGTGACTGTAAGACTCTTGGCTTTATTTAAAGATGAGCAACACCATAGAGAGATAACAAGCTGAAAGACAAACTGAGGGATGGGAAACTGAACTGGAAGCCATTGTAGAAATGGATAGTTGCAGGTTCAGAGAAGAGGTATGATTTAGCCAAGTCTGAATGTGTAGCTGTGAATTTCTCCTGAATACAAACACCCAATTGTTAGATTTATGTGAATTTTTTTCTTTTCTTTTCTTTTCTTTTCTTTTCTTTTCTTTTCTTTTCTTTTCTTTTCTTTTCTTTTCTCAGAAGTGAGGCTTCAGAAACAATTCATCCTCTTTTGTCATTTTATTTATATATATATATATATATATATTTGGGAAACCTAGGTTTTTTTATTCTGTTTGACAGGGGAAGAGGAGGGAAGAATTTATCTGTAGCAGCTGTTCTAAAACAAACAAACAAACAAAAAATGGCAATATTTTCTGTGCTCTGGTTTGACTGTTTGCCATCAGACTGAGAGGAATTGCTGCTGAAGTGTCAAGCAGCAGACCATCTAGGCTAGCAAAACACAGAGACACTAAACAAAAGGTGAGCCAGACTAAGAAGCATTTTGCAATATGATTGGGGGGCAATTTTTAACACTTTATGTGCTTTATTACTTAACTAAAGTTGGGAAACTACCAACTGTGAAGATGTTAACTTGTAGAACGAGGATATGGACAAGAGCTAGTTGGGAGGACAGGCCACTAGTCTGAAAGCATGGGCATCGTAACTGCAGAGACTCCAATGCCAGCACAGGTGTCTGACACAGAGTGCTGGAACCCGTTTTTGTGCCATAAAATTCAGAGGATGGCAGGTTCTGTGCTGGTGTCCTGTCAGAGCATCATGGCAGCTTTCCAGCAGACGTATGCTAACTAAATGTCTAACACCTTAAACATTTGTCCTTTTCACTATGCCCATTTTTATCTCTAAATTAATATGCATAAACTTGTTAAGACAGGGACTAATGATAGTTTATTAAAACACCTGACCCACTTGGCATTCCCTCCTCCCTAGGAGGGACCTTGAGTTGGTACCAGAATGCAAGTGATCTACGACACCTGTAACAATTAAAGACCAATCACACCTACACTGAATTCAGTGAGAAGTTCGTTACTGACTTCAACAAGTGTGTCACATGAGGGAGAAAATACACAACTGGGTTTATGTCTAAGGTTTTTCTTTCAAGAACATACTGTTGGCCGAGTTTTTGATGCTAATCCCATTGCTGCCTCCTCTAGGCCAGAATCTCGTGCCTGTACCACTGCTGTCTGACGAAGCATCTTCTAAGATCCCGGTGCTGTGCCAGCCCTGCCTAATGCAGTTCAGGGGAAAAACAGTTGACTTCTCTTAGGTGGAGAGGGACATGCTATAACGTGGTGCTATCCAGGCCATATGTTAGTGGAAGTCAGAGATTATTTAATCAGAAGCCTAACTTAATCAGCATGTGTCTAGGCATTGAAGCAGAAACAAGCTCTATCCATTTTCCAGGAAAATCAGGAGTTGTATACTAGGCATAGTATTATTTACAAAAGGACTGTTTTATGGGATTAATAAGCTGATGTATAACATTCCATCTTCTTGACATTCATACAGTCAGGTCAAGTTTGGTGCGTTTTTTGTTTTTTGTTTTTTTTTTTTTAACTTTAGGTTTGTTAACTGTCAAGACTTAAATTTCAAACACATGTAAATTGTACTGTATCCTAGTTACAGTTCTCTGAATGCTTATTTTTAACCAAGCACTGAAACTTCTAAAATTCAAACTGTTAATTAGGTGACACTGCATGGCCAGTAATTAATGTCAATATATCAGACTTTAACTATCTGCTTTGTATTTAAAGTTAATACTTCCAGTCCCCTGGGGACAAGAAAATATATTAAATGCAGGGGAAGAAAGATAACACAGAGATGGGGAGAGCTGAGAAGAGAAATTCATTTATGGTATAGGCAAAAACAGCAACAATACTTCTAAATATTTTCTCCAGTATTGCCCTTAGTCTCTGAAAGTCATTTCTTAGTACAGAAAGACAAAGTGTGTAGTCTAGACTGAAAGTGTATGTTTTCTTCTCAGTGGTTATCATACTTGTGTAGGAAGTGTACTTCTGTTGTTCCTATCTTGAATTTATGTGGTCAGTTTATGTGCTGATGTTGGACTTGGTATCAAAGCAATAGGAAAGGATTTGATGGGGCATGAAATATAAAAGTATTTTGTATTTCTATGTTCCCTGCTAAAGATAAAAAATTGGAAGTGAAATAGCACTTTCTTGAGAAATAGGAAGCTATCTACTTGAAGACAGCAATTGAGGGATGACCTCAGCCTTCTCTCCCTATGGCTTGGACAAGCCCATCCCCACCTCCAGGTCATGCTGATGATCCTGCCCTCCGCACAAACAGTGCTGCTGATCGTGCTGAACACAAGCTTAGCTGATGTATGTAAAACCTGCAGGCATTCCCACTGTGACTTTGTGTAAATACAGGATCTTGCTTCTGCCCCAAGCTGTTCAGGCACACTTTCCTCGAGCTATAAGGAACTGTTCTGTCGTACCCAGATAGGTTTGTGGCTCCACAGAACTTGTTAACTGCCACCTACTGCATAGGTCTGTGATGGGGTTCGTCCTGATGAGTTTAGATCTGATTTCATCCTGAGTACACAAACAGCAAAGATAACATCTTCCTTTTTTAAGCCATTAGGTATGTTCAAGAGGAAATAAACCACCAGCGTTTGTAGTCAGTTACCTCAGGTGTCAGTAGGACCTTTCTGATAGGCAGCTTTTGCTTGCATCAGTTGGATGCCTTCTCTCTGAAATGCTGGAATTCCCCACAGCCTTTGCCAGACATACCTTTAGCACCTGGAAATCCCCTAACATGGCATATGCTGAGGGGTGTGATGGTGCCCTTGCTATTTCCCAGAAGCTGCAAGGATTAGAGCATCTTCGTACTCATCAGACCAGCACTGCTGGCTGTTGGCTAAATGCATGAATTAATTCGCTCCTCGATCTTTATTAGCAGCTTTCATACAGCATTCCATAGACACCACAGCCCTATTAAATTCCCTGCGACAATTACAAGAATTTGCCTTCTGGTGAGACTAATTCATGCAAGAGCTTTAATGAGTGTTTTTCCCCTCCCTGTAGATCTGTGCTTAAAAATCCTCTCTCATGCTGATACAAAAACACAGTTGCAGATTATATCTTTAAAGATACAGTTATGTTAGCATGTGTTGCAGGACTGAGTCTCTTATCAAGCTGGTAATGAATTCAGTGTTTGCTGTTAAATGAATGCTCTGATTACTTTTCAATGCATTGCATTACATACATTTGCAATTCCTTTCTCAGTGAGGCTCTATTGGAAAATGTGCTGATATGAAAAAAATTATTTTCATGTTCTATCATTTAAGAGTAAATGGAGTGTTATCTTCCATTTTTTCATTTAACACTGTAGACTAGCCATCTGCTCTAGTCACTGCTTTCAGTGCTAGCAAACAGGAGAATTTATTTTTAGGTTCATACAGTATATAATGTTCATATATTGATGCTGATCCTCAGTGTATGTTTAAATAATTAGCTGTTCTATATTACTTATTTTTTTTTTTTTTTAAAAAAAAAAACAACTATTGAAGAACAGAAGGAAAGCATAAACAAACTATCCTTATTTGAGGAAAATTCATGGTATTACTTTGTAAGCCTCTTTACTAACAGCATAGTGAAGCTGTTAATGCTTGAGGCATTTAAAGCTCAAGGAATCCTCAGAAACATGAGTGAGTCATCAAATTATTCTTCATTGCCTCTTAGCAAGCTGAAACCATCATCAGCCACATAATATTAAAGAAATACCATGCTGCTGATTATATATGATATTGTATACGCTGTCGGTGTGACTTCGTAATATTTCATTGAGATGTGGATTTTTTTTAATTACTAATTTTGGTCGGCTTGTTTTTTTCTCACCGGTCTTCGAGACATTGTAATGGGGTGCAATTTTCCAGGAGATACATGCTTAGCATAGCGTTAACGCTACCCAGCTCTGTTCAAGTGTTTGAATCAACAAAAATGGAAATACTTCAAAACATTAGTCACTGGTAATTAGGGTGTTTGTGGATATAATGTGAGAAGTTAAACAATCTTTTTCAGTGGTTGGCGTTCTAGTTAGGATGTTGGGTAGTTCTGTAGCCCTGTGATATTTGTAATACAAATAATATGATACGTTTTAAATAACTTGTAAAGTAGCCAACAATGTAGTAATGTAACATGTAAGCTGGTTGCCATTACAAAACACAGGAGAAGTCATAGTGGAAAATCTGTTTTTGTGCTTCAGTCTGTGTAGTGAGGTTAACAAAAACATATTTTTAAGAAGAAAGCCTAAAAGACACTTCTGTAATGCCATCATACATTTCAGTATGTAGTTCATTTACACTCCTTATTTGTCTGCAAAATGTAATTCACACTGCACCTCAAATGTGTGTGTAGCTGCTCTGTCCTTAAACGTAAGGTCTTAGGAATAATAGGAGTTAATATTTTTCAAGAAATAAATGTAACAGAACTGTCTCCAAATCAGGACTGCACCTTTCAAAACATTATGTTTGTCAAAACTAATTTTATATCAATCTGAGGGAAGGTTTCTCTTTTCTTCCCCTCACAAACTTGTCCTATTTTCCTTTTTTTTTTTTTTTTTCTCAAATTTCTTCCCATTAATTTTCTATTAATGTACTTCAGTGAAGCACTCCCCTCCTCGTGTACTTTACCTTCTCATGTTGTTGATTACAAATTACGACTGAGTAGAGCATTGTCACTTTTCTATAACCTCTAGCCTGACTTCTGGCTTCAGTTTGATTTCCACAACTCTGGGGACACTTTAACTTAGTGTGATGCATGCTGTAAGTGGAATCGTCTATGTTCCTATTTGAAATACAGGTGTCAGTCTGCTTGGCATGTGGATTATTTAGCATTCAGTGTTGATTCCGTCCATTTTATAGGACCATTTAATAATTACACATCTTAGCTCAAGAAACAGTCTTTATGAAATTGTGCCCCACTTTATTACAGCTGGAAGAAATAAGTACTTGTCAATATAAGCGAAGTTCATTCCGATGTTGTAATCGTATTAAACACCTTTAAAGAGGAAACCTATTTTATATTTAGACTTTATTAAAGGTTTTAAATTCTAACTGCCATTTGTTAACAGTTCCCTGTACATAACTGACAGAGTGGAGCTGACTCCAGTGTTTTGATTGTAAGCCATAAGCTTAACCACTGCACTTGTGCATATTCACGATTCTGATATTTTATATGTAAATCTCAGGATTTCACCACCATGCATATTCCACTTCAAGTACTTCTCTGCCATAGTGCAAATCTCCTGTGAGCGTAGCCTTGACGGGTTTTTACAGATAGTTTTATTCCACTTACATGGCTAAGACATTTCATGTACGTGTGCCAAGCTGTCAAAGCTGCAAGGATCTAAATGAGGCCAGAGCTGCCACCCTTAGGAAACAGAGAACTCAGAGATTTGAGGGCATAATGCTAGAGAGCTTTAATATCCTGCTGCAGTGTAGTTTAGCTTTCTTTTTATTGAGGGACTGGAATGCCTAAAGAACAGCCATACATCAGAAGTAACTGGAAGTTTTGAGGTTTCTCCAGGGTGAACCTGAACAAAGAGCAAAAGTGTGTCAGTTTAAGACTGCAAAACTGAAAGATGGTCAGGCATATGACAAAAGGTGCATCTTTTGTCTGAAAGAATAAGTCCACTCATTATTAGTGCAATAGTTCATTATCCAAAAGTGCTAGAGCAGTCCAGTTGTAAATAATGAGTTATACCCTCTGCAATTTCACTAATTCTCAATTGGTTCAAATTTGCTGCGATCCCTCACTGTGCAGGCACCATCTCAATTGCCTTGCTGAATGCTAATGAGCTTCCACTGAATTTAATCACAGAGAGACATCTCTTGCACATCGACACCTATTACCAGCTCCAAAACTGCTTTGTGAAGCTTTGTAGAGATGTGCCCATAGTGTTGTAGCTGCCTCTAAGAGCTGGAAGTCGCACCAGGCGCTGTGCAATAGAGCACTAAGACAGACTCAAGGACCATCATATCGTGCCCGTATCTGGGAACCACCTTAGTGTTTACCACATACATTGAAACCATCCCTAAGGCAATATGAAGAGAAGGTAAAAATGAAGGAAGAAACTGCATATGGAAGTCCATATATTAACAACACAGTTCCTATATTTAGAGGCATGCAGGAAGCAATATATTAAGAATATGCTTTTATCTAGCTATGCTTTAGATCAGCTCTGAGCTTTTCTCTGCTTCCTCCAGCTATCCAGATGACAGATGGTGTCATAGCTTTGTGGCTGAGATCCATAAGTGAAATGCTTGTCCTGGGTTTAGCTTTCACCAAAGGGGATCTTCAGCTGGGACATACGTATCTAAGCTGTCCCCAGCTTTTCATTCAGACCTTTCCTTTCCAAGAATTTCCCATGACTCGTAACTTTGGATTCTTAACTCATTTTAACACCCCCCTTAGGGTTTAGTGCACCTTAATACTATCTTTAGAAATGCTTTTCTCCTTGGATGCAGTAAGCTGGAGCTGTCTTCTGCCTGTACAATAAATAGGATTTCTTAATTGTTTGTTCTTCTGGTATGTCAGCAGAAAGAAGTCGCAACCCTATAGTCTACCTGTTAGCAATATTTCCTCCATTTGGATTCATTCTTCACACAGTGAAGCTCTTTTCACATAAGCATGCATATTGCCAACTCTGCTTTTTCCGAGACTATAAATAAGCATGCGGCTTGTTACTATTTCTTGATCAGGATTAAACACAGTCATAATCAAACACGTCCAGGATGAGAATGAGCTTATAAGGAATGTTATCAACTTCGGCTTTGAGGATTTTGGGATAACAACAGGTGATTCAAAAGGTCTGAATCAATATACCTGTGGGAATCATCTGAACCAATTTTATAGCTTCTTATAAAACCTTGTTTCATTGCAGTTCATTCCCTCACTGTATTTCACAGTTCGCCTCCATCTGCAAATGTCATTTTTCGTCCATTCTGACTATATTTCCCCTCCTGTTCATCTATCTTGAAATAAATAAATTAATTCTGGTTTATTGCTTCTGAGATGCCTGATTTTTACGAGGTACATAATACTTCCACAGTGGAGTTTTTGTGGTTCTGCACTATACCCTGATGTATGATTCTTGCAGGAAAAACCTAAGTACTCACTTATGTGAGTACTTATTTATTAGCCAGATGATGCTTTCAAAGCGTTGAGAAAACATTAACAAATTAGTCTTCATGCCAACACCCCGTATGTCAGCGGTGTCTTCATTTGTTTTATCTTCAGTTTGCTGTTAGGGATACCGAGACATCCCTGATATGTACAGCATGTTAGGGTACAGGGAAAGTGTTCTCAAGACCTGGTTTGCTGTCTACACCACTCATGGAAAGACTGGTGGCCATACTACAGAGTATACACAAGTACACCTCTCAGATTGGTGTGATATTAGTTTGCCACAGTATTTTAGCATTTATTATTTTAGAATTTTAATATTAGCAACATAATATTTTATGGTGCTTTGGGAAGTAGTGTAGAAAAACTTCAAATATCTTTTGGGATTCTATTCACAATTCTCTGTGGTGAGTTATTACCATTCTTGTAGCTTCTATTTCTTCTACTGAGCTTTTTCTGTCATTTATTCTGACTGCAAACTCTGGACCAGGTATCGATTTTTATCTGAGTTATACAAGGAAATCTTCTGCTCCTACAGCTAAATCTACAAAAAACAACAACAACAAAAAATGCATATTATTTTCATAGCAAGCTACTTTGAACAGTTTAAGTTTATAAAAACTCTTCAGTTAGCTTTCTGCATCTATGTCATGAGCTTTGTTATCCTCGTTAGATTACTTTGAGATGTTTCCCATCACTAAAGTATATGGCCTCTTCTTTCTGTCTCTCTCAGGGTTTGTGCAGTGAGTGCCTTGTGCAGATAGAAGTAATCATGACTGGTTTCAGAGAAACAGAGTTGGAAGAGCAGAACTGGTAAAAAAGACTAAAGTAGTAGGGGGAGGAAATCAAAACTATCAGCGTTGGAGAGTTGTAAAATGAGGAAGAGCAGGTAAAGGAAAAAAAAAAACAAAAACATGCAAGGAAAATACTTTCAAATATATTAAGTATCTTACTAGCCTTGAAAATAGAGAAAAAAATATATGCATTACCACATAAAATGGAAGTTATAAATCTGCATGCTTAGTTCTTAAAATAGAATATTAGAAATATTAACTACACAATTTTCTACCAAGTAAAGTAGTCATTTTATATGTATAGTTAGGTACGTATATTTATGTATGTGCCAGATTTTTCAGTTCAGATTAGTTTCTCACATCTTAGCCATTTTAATTCTAAATATCATAAAGGAGGGGCTATTGACTATTGCATTTTTTTATTATTTTTTATTTTTGCCTGTCACATTTCCATTATGACAATTATTTGACAGATAGTTATCTTTAACTTTCCTATATTTAATTTGATCCTTTTACTTCCAGTGCTCCTTCCCTGTAGCGTCAATAATTTCTCATCCTCTTACATGTTTGCAGCATGGGACACAGTCAACCCTCAGTTATCTGTAAGCCAAGCTGGAAGTATTTAGCACTTTTAATCTCCTTTTGAAAATGAATCTCCTCTTCAACCAGTCTTCTGGTGTTTTTTATACATATGTATATTTAGTGTTAAGTGAATGACAGAACTTTCAGTATTCAGTCAGAAGACTGAACTTTCCCATTGGTGTTATGTGAGAGGAGCGTTTCTTATGTAGTTAGTGCCTGCTTGAGAACATTAAAACTATATTAGACAAAACCTAGTGGTGGGCTGTACGGAAGGAAGCACGAATTGATGATCAGATGCAGGTTTTCCATCTATTTTAGTGTCTGGTGGAACGCATGTAACATGTTTTATAAACGACTCTGTGTATAGGCGTATGTAGCCTGCTGCTCTCTCCCCGTTCCCATTTAACTAAGTACAATAACAAAATATCTCAGCACGGCCTTGTGAGCTTTAACAACGACGTCTGAGCCCAGCCCGGCCCGGCGCCCCTCGCAGCACCCGGCCGGAGCAGGCCGCGCGTTGCCATGGCGACCCGCCCCTCCCTCCTCCCCCTCCCCTCGGTCCTCCACCGCCCCACAAGGCTTTGCGCTCCCTCCCGCCCAAGATGGCGCTGCTGGGCGCCGCGCCGAGCTTGGCGGCGGCCGCTTGTCGCCGGCGGCGCCTGCTCCTCGCCCTCGCCCTGCTGAGGCCTCCGTCCGCTGCCGCCTGCTCGCACGGCTGGGCGGCGGGGAGAGGGCGGCAGCGGGCCCGGGGCGCCCCGGGGAGCGGCGAGGTGCGTGGGGAAGGCGGGCGGTGGGGGGGCGAGGGGGCCGGTGTGGGGCTGAGGAGGGCACCGAGGGGCTGAGGGGGGCGGTGAGGGGCTGTGGGGGACGCTGAGGAGCTGAGAGAGCCGGTGAGCGGCTATGGAGTGCACCGAGAGGTTGAGGGGGACGGTGAGGGGCCGTGGGGGGCGCTGAGGGGCTGGTGTGGGGCTGAGGGGGGCACCGAGAGGCTGAGGGGGGTGGTGAGGCGGTCCTGGGTGGGTTTGGGCTTCAGGCCGGGAGTCTGGTGCTGTGTTCCTGTCCGGCTGGGGGTTCTGTGCCCTGGGGGCTTGGGTTGGGTTTTTGTGGACAGGCACTGAGAAAGTATGTGGGTTGTGCTGACAGCTAATTTTGCTGTTACATAGAGGAAGGAAGGACCCCGAGGGTGCTGTTCAACTTCTGGCCCTTTGGGACGCGTCTGCATAACATGTCCCAATGTTGTTCTTTGGCACCTGAACTGCCCTGAACCACGTGGAACTGCACTGGGTTTGATAAGCTGTAGGTTCACCTGCCTGGCTTTTCACTTAGCTGCACAGCGTGTGTTTGGGCCATAAAATAAGGGTTACGTTAGCCACTTCTCTGCATCGATTCTTCTGGGCTATCCTGATCCGTCAGGGCTGAGGGTTAGTGACTGACCGCTTTTCAGAGCAAAGTCTTTAGAGGGACTACATCTTTTGGCTTTGCTGTTAGACCTGCCCGTTAACCCGTTCTTCTTGTGAAAGTAGAAAACTAGATTTCCATCGTAGCTGAGCTCAAAAGATTGTTAGAGTATTGTGTCTGGTAGTCTTATAATCAGAGCTGAGTTATTGTGCTTTCTTTAGTCTTCCTTGCCTAATTGGGTTCCACAGAGTGGTCTGGGTATTGGGCAGCAGGTTTTTTGGGACTGCCAGCAGCTGATCACGCTGGGACATACCGATCCCCAGCCCACGCTCCTCCTTGCTGTTAGATCCTGAGAGCCTCCAGCTGTGGAAGGGCTTCCTCCAGCTGACTTCGTAAAGCCGTGTGTTTTACGGCCTCTCCTTGACAGATGTTGTGCAACTTGCTTGTTCGAGATCAGCTGTTCCGTGCTAAGTCTCTTTGTGTAGGGAAGTTGCTGGTAATATTGAATTGGAAACATAAAGTGTTTCTTTTAAGCTTCACATCGGCATTGTGGTCAGCTACCTCTTAAAGTAGCTTCAGCATTTAAACCTGGGACTACAAGATCCACGCTGAGGAAGTTGTTTCTTAGTTAACTGCTCATTTGCAGATGATGGAATGTGTGCAGTTTGAGTTCATGTGCTTTTTTTCCCCCTTTTTTGTATTTTTGAGCAGTCAACTCTGTGTTATCCCCCTTTTTCCTTTCTTATCTCCATCTGTTCGTCAACGTGTGGGCAGTAATGCTGTTCCCACACTTCTAATAGTATAAATTTAAAAACGTAAAGCAGTCTGTAGCTTGCTACCAGCACAGGAAATAGGTTAAATCTGAGCATCAGATCATCCTCTGAATCTGAACAATTTCCATCCTCTTTGTTTGGACCTTAATAGTAACTTCCTGAGTGAAAGCGTGGCTCTGTTGTGCTAGTACCAGTAAACACACGCCGTCTTTTGTGCTGCAGTGCCGGAGTGTTTGACTACACGTGTTTGTATTGTTGCATAAAAAATTGCCACAGTCGCCTTTGGACATTATAAAGTCATGCTCTAGACGACCAGTTGTAACTGCTGTACAAACCCGGATTCTTGCTGTCAGCAGCAGAAGGCTGTAATGTGTTCCAGTGAACCTTTTTTTTTTGGTTACAAGTAGAGAATTGAGTGCATTTCTCAAACCGAATGGGTTCAGCTTTCTCTAATTTATTTGCATTTTTCAAAGGGAGAGAAGGAAGTGTGTCTCAAAGATTGTATGAATGAACTCTCATAAACTCTCAGCTCCTATTTTTGTTTGATAATAACATCAAGCCTTTTTTTCTTCTTCCAAGCGTACTGCTCTTTATGACTGGCTTTTCATCATCACCTGTCTTAATTAATTGCCCCTGACGGGCAGAATTCTGGCACAGGCGACAATCAAGTTCCTATTACTTGGAAGAAGAGATGAGCGGGACCAAACTAGTAAATTGTTAGGGCTTTTAGTATTGAAACTCGTGGAAGACAAGAATCTGAGAGTTGAAGGTGATGCAGACCAAGTCTTTTATTTCAAATGTCTCGTGAGTAGCCAACAATGTAAGTGTGGTGATACATATATTTATTGTAGTCCCCTTTTCCTTTTGAATGTTTTCCTGTGAAAATGTCAGTTCCTCCTGACATTTGTTGATTTGCACTGGATTTTCTGAGCGAGGAAGCTCAGGCTATATCTGCAGTGTATTGATGCATTCAGCTATTTGACCTTTTAGTTTCTGTGTGTTTCTGTGTTTAAAAAGTGGTAAATTAGGCATTTGTTTCTTTTTAATACACAATCTGGTGATTTTTACTTTGCTTCTGCACGAAGCTCTGTTGGGGTGCCCACTGAAGCTCCATTGGGGTGCTTTTTGTGTCCCATTATGATAAAAAGGCTGCACATTTGTTGTGGTGTGCAATCCGGATCGATTTATTTGATCATTGTCTAGCAGGAGGCTCAAGCTGCGTGCTCTAAAGTTCTAGGTTATGATGCCCTGCAACACGTGGGGACTAGCTGACAGCACTTCTTAACCTTCTATTAATGTGAAAAAGGAAAATGTGCTGTCCTGCCATCCCAGTTTCTTTTTTCCTTTTCAGCAAGTTCTGTTGGTGTAGGCACGGAATTTCTTGATGTGACTGCCAAAAGTTGGCTGTGAGCTTGAGCAGGTTGTAGGTCAGAGCAAAAAGCCATTGGCTTTTATCAATTAGAGAGTTCAGCACGTAAAAAAACCTTGCGGGAGAAAGTCAGTGCATCCTATGAGAGTTCCAGCTATTTAATTGTTTTGCTATGTTTAGACCCTAATGAGGACTGTAAGTCTTCTAATGGGCTTGCTCTAAAAGCTTTCCTATTATTAAAAACCGAAAGAACTGGAGCTTTAATTTTTTGTACTTGAAGCAACTTCAGTTTGTTTGCTGTGATCTTAAGCTGCACGTTTCACGGTCACTTGGGTTTAAGCCTAATGAAGGCAGTGTTCTTGTGAACATGTGTTCTTGTGAACATCTCCAGGCTGCTGGGTGACGGCAGCTTCGGTTAGCATAGGGACGTTTTTATGGCCACTTACAATTTACTCTCTTTACTTACTGCGGCGTTACTTAAATATTTTACTGTAGTTTTGGGCTTTTGTAATTATAATCGTGCATACTAGAGTAACAGCAAAGAAAGCACGAGATGCTTAACCCCTTCTTCTGGTTTTTATTCAGTTGTTTCCACTACACGCCTTGCTGTATGTTCATTAGCGTGTGCAAGAGCTCTTGTGTGACACCTATTGCTCTGCCCCAGGGATCAGGTGTGGAGTAGATCTTGCACTAGCTGGTAGGATATACCAGAGGGCAGTAAGTGTGGAGAAAAAATGCTCATGATCCAGCCTCTTAATATCCCATGACAGGGAAGACGCAGGACCCAGCCACCCGTGAGGTCCTGATGTCTGGCTTTAACGGCACATCGTCCCGCAGATGTTCCTAAGTACCAAGCATTTACTAGGAAGGAGATCCTGATGTGGGGCAGTTACACCAGCGGTGCAGTGCTTTTTAGTGCCGCAGTAAAATCGCTTTTCGTGAGTAAAACAAACCGTCCGGCCGCAGTTCTGCCTTTAGTGATATAACTACACAAATAGCAGAGGGCTGTGGCAGCACAGCCGCGTCCGTCCAGGTTTGTGCCTTTCACAGCTCGGACTAGTAAATGCTGTAGACGTGGTGTTAACTCATGAGAAAAATGGTTAAAGGCAGGAGAAAGTTCTGGAGGAATAGGATCATAAAGAAAAGGTAACCGTTCTTTTTAAGAATGGTGGAATTAAAACGCTTCAGCATCACCTGATCATATTTCTACTCTACTTTGCATCCATCTGATCTGTGTTTTTTGTTTTCCTTTTAAGAGCCAGACAGCACCAAGTATTTTCCATGGCACTTACTGCAACGAGATTCAAGCAGAGTGGAGCTGTTTGGATGCTGTTGTGTTACAGATGATAATCCATGTCTTTCTTCCCTCACACGTGCATTTTTCACTGGTTTGATCAGCTTTGCTTTTCTGAGTAATAAGACATGTAATATTTGTATCCTGGAGAGGAAACTAGCTGCATTTATGGAAGGGCACAACAGGTACTGTAAAAATGGTGGAACTGTGATCAGACTCCATTTCTTGATGTTGAGATCAGTTCGTATTGCCATGAACGTGGCTCCTTTGCTTCACCCTGCTCCAGTGGGCAGGCGTTCGTTGTGTCAGAGCTCATTTTGAATTTAGGATCTCTGCTGGATAGTGATGGAGAAGATGGCTGTATTGGGTGCAGTCTGGCTGGCGAGCTTTGGGAAGTAATCAGACGTGACTCTCATGCGTATTAGGAAGCTTTGTGGTCTCTTTGTTTTTTTTGTGTTGGTGTTTTTTATAGGTTGGTTTGCCTGCATCCAAAATAAAAGCAATTGGAAATTATATTTAAATAAAGCTTAAATGAGCATTTGACTGGAAAGGCCCAACAATATTCAAATAAGGATAATTATTTTACTATGAATCTGCATAAGCCAAGGAATGCACCGAGAGCTTGCCTTCAGCGATGACTTCAGCAGTTATAAAAAGCGGGACTTTGTAAGTTATTGTGAAGTGTAACGGCAAAAGGTAGAACAGACCTCCTTTTTTTTTTTTTTCCTTGCATTATCTTGGCCTTCCAGCTGCCACATGGTGTGTGATAAAGCACGTTCTTGTGCATGAGATAACATCCCTTGCTCTGGAAGTAGTTGTAAGAGAAGCTTCAGGTGCTTCGGTTAAATTTGCTAATTTATGTGCAGCCTGCTCTGTCTTGTGAAATTATACTGCTGCTCATTGTCTGGACGTCGTTTCACATGTCTGTGTGTGTCGCTAAATTCACTTCTCTAGATGTTCTGGTGGTGTAGCTGACCGGTTTGCACAGCAAGCATTACTCAACTGTCTCCATCCTCTGTCGAGCAGGGTGCATATCATAGTTAAAATAGATATCTGGCAAGACCAGAAATTAATTTCCAGTAGCCTCGGCTTCGTTATAAGACCTTTTTAGTAGTCTCTTTACTCTTAGATATATGCCTCGTAACACTGAGTAGTTGAAATTCATTGTGTTTTCAAATTCCCTTTATAGGGGAAATATTGCTGCTGAGCAGATCAACAATCCCATATTTCTACTCATAAAAGCATCAGACATCTAATTATACAGAGAATTGTTGCAAGGAAGGCTGTATAATGAAGCAGAGCAGATGGAAATATGGGAACTGGATCCAAAACTTGTCTGGGGAGTGCTGGGGGGCACGGGGCGAGCAGCACTCACGGCAGTGGAAGTTGCTGTGGTGCTTGTTGGGATGCACAGCGTGGTGCTGGGGGGGTTTCCTTTCTGCCACTGGGGTGGGCTTCACCAGAAGAACCTGAACGTGCATGGGTATTAGTAAGATGATGTTATGGGGAAACTTCAGGTATTTTTTGTGATACTCTTGGTTTTGTTTGTTCTGGATTTGCCTACAGAGCACCTGCACGTGGTTAACCGTAACTCCGATGAAGCTCATATTGCTTGGATAGGTACGGTTGGATTATATGTGTAAGGGCAGTGTATTCTGCTTACCAGGATGTTTTCACCTTTCACCAATGATACATTGTGTGCTACGCAGAGAAGCTTCTAAGTGTGGACTTGACCTTGTGCAAATGTGTTTAATCCTTGTTGTTTGTTTGTGTCGGGAGCGTTTCAACCACCACCACCAGTCATGACACTTCAGCAATGTGACTTTCATGTGCAGTCAGCACTAGACATCTGCTTCACCCGTGAGAGTACGTAGGTTCATCCAAAAATACATTAGAAGAACATAACAGTGCAGAGCGAGCCCTTCAGAAGTTAGGAAATGCCAGAATCAATGTTCCTCCCCGGAGCTCCTTGAAGATTGAAATAAACAGGACTCAGGCTGCAGAAAAGTAGCCCCCTAGAGCTTTGCTCTGCTGCCGTAAGGTCCAAGTAGGGCTCTCCTAGAGCCCAGCTCTGTTGGGAAGGAGTTGTAGTGAGAGATGGTGGATCCCAGGTGTGCTTATGGTGGATGTGTGGAGTGCAGCGGTCCTGCTCCTGTGGGTGTTCCTCTGGTCGTGCTGTGATGGCTGGAAGCCTTAGCAGTGCAGTCAGCTGCTCACCTCGTCAGTTTGATTCCTGGTTTCTTTGCTGGGACTTGGTTTCTAACAGGAGCTTGGGAGAAGAGGAAAACCTCCAGTTTTCCAGGCACAAGACCAACAAAAAATTCAGTTTCCCTGCGTAGCTTGTGCAAATCATGTGTCCTTTGGCTATATCCATCTCTTACCCCTGTGAGGGTTTGTAGGTTCAGTCAACAAGATAGGCTGTCTAATGCAGTAACTGAGCCTGGGTCTGGGGGTGTTTCGGTGGAACTTGTTTCTGGGATGTTTCTCTTCTCCTTCAGTCAGAAGGAGATGTGTGGGCTTTGTCAAAGGATGTAAGTTATTAGTAAAATATTTTTGTTGTGTCCTATGAGTATGTTCTTGAAGAACAGCGCGTAGTTTCTTTCCAATAACTGTTGGAGCATTGGTTGTCGACTCTCATGTACTAGGAATATACAACAAAAACAAATACATTCGGAGTTAGGTACCTGCACCTCAACCTTTATAATACTTAAGGTCAATATATTCTTGTTCTCGCAAAGCCGAGCAGGAGGGAATAATACTGCCCAGGAGAGGTTCCAGCTGTGTTGTCTTGGGAGAAGCCAAAGCATCGAGCAGTCGGTTCATCAGAGCCAGAACTTCTTTGGCATGGTGTCTCAGCAGTCTTTTATCAGCATCACGTGCTTGAAGTTGGCGTAAAGGCACTGAGGATTTCAGCATGCTGCACGCTACTCTGTAGGAGGCAGGAGCTGAATAACTGTACAGAGCCTCTCACCCCGGACCACAGCTCCATGGTAAATTGTAGGTTGTTGTAGTTCGGGCTCTGCCTGTGGCTGGTGAGGCAGTTGGAGCTGCAGTGACATAATTGCCTCTGCTGAATTAGGGAGTGCCGCTGCTTTTGTGCTGGCTGTACAGCTTAATTTGCTGTTAGACTCTGGGTTGTTCCCAGATGCCACTGTAGTGGTTGCTGCAAGGAGTGCTTAATCCTCTTCTTGTGTGTTGGTGGGAGCTTTTATCCAAAGTAACCATGCCTTCGTAACAGATTAATTTGCAGTAACTTGGGATGTAATGAGGCCTGTCGGAAGTCCTTGTCCCTTTGCATTATATTTTCTGTTTATGAAGCTGTCACTGTTCATACGGAGAGCACATCAGTTTAGATGGAATCCATCCTGTTGATGTGGCACTGAAGCTATGAGGTTATCTGCGAGGAGCTGCCCCTCCTTAATTCAGCTCAGGTCTTGGCAGCATCAGGACAGCTGACCCAGGCCAGTGCACTCAATTAAGCGTGCAGTACGTAGTACTAACGTTTACTCTTCCTCTGCCTATGCTGTCACGTAACTGGAGCGTTGAAATGAGCGCGTCCTAGGTGGTGACTTCTGGGGGAACTGTCTTCATTTTCTGAAAAATGAATTACAGTGCGTGGCTTAGGACAAGAGCAAAGGAATATCTTAAGGCAAGGTATAAAATACATGGTGGTGCTGCTATTTGTCAAGGTTCAACTTATCCTTCTTTGTGATCAAGGTGTTTTTGTTTGTTATTTTTAACACCTTTTGGACATTCGTCCTGTGCCTTGGGGTGATGAGCGGTTCTTTAGCTATTTTGCTCGGTGTTAGTGCTCACGCTACATAATATCGGAACAGAGCAGGAAAAGATTAAAGGTTGAATGTGTCAAAGATGTGGAGCCATCACTGCTAACTGCAAGAGAGGTCCCTGGTTTGCCGCTGGGGAAGCACTGCCAGCTAGTCCACCTAGGGAAGATCCTAGACGCTGCTCCTTAGACACTGGTAGAGAAAATGAATTGCTTTTGATGTGCCACATAAAGCATGCAATAGTTGGTGCCTCGCAGAATGGCCATTAAAGTTGCATTGATAGGTATGTGGAGGTTGGTGTCTTGTATCCTGCCCGCCTGACGCTCGCAGACAGCCGTGGTGCAGTCTCTGAGGGTCCTGATGCCTGCCGGCGAGGAGCTGCAGCTTTGATTAGCCTCGTGGTCCGCCAGGCAGGCGTGGTGCCGGCTGAGCTGGGAGGGATTGAAAGTGGCAGAACCTATGAGCATAAGAATAACAATTCATTATGAAAAATAGAACAAAAGAATATTTGAAAGAAATCAGAAGACAACCTGGGAGAATGTAAAGATGAGAAGGAAAACTTTGGGGCTTTCGTGATGCAAAAGATACCAAGTCTGGTGGCACTGGGGCTTTAGGGAAGGGAAAGGTTCGTTGTCATTTAGCATTTTTAATGGTTGAATGTGATACAGTTTACACCTGTTCCCCACCAGTTTTCCTTTTTGGTGGTCAGTTGTCAAAAACCAAAGCCGTCTGCCTTGTTCCCATGTTATGCTTGTTTACATGAATTGGATGAATATTCTCTGCATGTGAAATGCATGTTCTGCATTGCTCCATTTCCCTCCTTTTTTTTTCCTTTTTATTCTGTAGATTTTACCAATCTGCAAGCAAAGACCATGGCAGAGCCTGGTGGGAGGTTATTCAAGACCGTTATTGGAGGCATCAGAGGTAGGTAGAAATCTTTCTTCTTAGTTTTTGTGGGGGGAAGGAAAATCAAGCTCTTGGAGCATCTTCCCTTTTTTCCCCTCTTTATTTCACTATTTACAATCTTGAAGTACAGCAAGTTTAAAGGACAAGTTACGTTTCTGGCTCTAGAAAAGGAGTGAACTTTGCTTAGAAGACTCAGGCTTCTCTATACCCCTCAAGAAGGCTTTTTAAATATCTAAAAACCAGTGATAATACAGTCAGTTACAAAGAAGAGTTCTTATCAATGCAGAAAATTTACATTTTTATGTAAAAAATACAAAATACGTGGTGCCAGACATAGAAATTTGCAGAAAGCTGTGAGTTTTCCTTGAGTACATAGGGTTTTATTGCTTCAAAATGCTGTTTAGGTTGGGAAATACCAAGAAACTTCACAAATTTATTCTCATCATTCTGAGTGACAGGTTGTCAGGCTCTTATTGCTATGAAGTCTGCTTGCCTTAATACTAATGCAAACACAGGGAGAATTTATTTTTTACTGTTCATGGAATCATCATGACTTATTTCTAAGTAGAACCCTTGGCTTGAATGAAGCTACGATGTATTTGTCTTTTCTTATTACTATTATTAAAAAAAAAAAACAACACATTTATGAGTGGACTTAAGCCAACCATTTATAAATGAACTTAAGCTAAAATCTTTTGAGAGTCATTGAGTCTGTGTGAAATTAACACTGGTAATATTCTTGAATACATGGAAAGTGCAATTTTGCTTTGGAAAACCCTGAGCTCTTTCGGAGTTTGATAAAGAGCTTTTACATAACTTTTACTGAAATGGAAGTGGAAAATGTAGCGAAACTTTTAAACGAAACACAGGCACTTTTGAAGAGCTTTGATGCACCCATTGTTTGTGGCAGGTGAATTGAAAAGGCGCTTGAATGAGTAATGGTGAATTGTTATTTTTGGTCCATCTGCCTGAATTGATAAATTCCAATTTTTGGTCCATATTTATTTAGCAGAAGATCTTGCTCACATGGTAAGGAAAGTGAGTACCTGTTTTTAAAAGTCAGGTTCTTTTCCTGACTGCTCCAGTACATGCTGTTCTGGATTGCAGTGGGGGCTCTGGGGTGGGTAAACGTGTGTCTGTCACACAGTGCCACTAAGCCACTCGCATCCCAACGGGAAAGGGAAGCGTGAAGCAGGCTTGTTTGTTTTGACCTCCCCCAGTGAAGTTACATTCCGTGTGGAAAGGATTATTGCTTAAGTGTGTCCCATTTTATTTATTAACACATCCGAGTACAGTTATCTTCCAAAACTTTAATTTCTTTTTATTGTTTCCTTATTCTGCTTTTCAGTTGTAGGTGTCCTTTTAACTTAAATATTTAAAGCTCTGTTGTCTTTACCTCCTGGCTGCTTGGAAGATTCTCTTCACTATAATGCTAGATTTACAGTCATCCTCTTATTATTGTTTCCGTAAGCAAGACAAGGTTTTTGAGATAATGACTTTTATTAATGTAAGCTGATACAGTTGGAGGGTAAGAAGAACCAGTAGTTCTTCTTTCTGTTGGCTTTTAAACGCAGGTTTCCTGAGGTTCTTGCAAATTAACTTTTTTTTTTCACACAGATCTTCCCAAGGTTGCGACTGATAGAGAAGAGGATGTGTTGGCATGGTCATGCAGGTGGAGGGCTTCACACAGATCCAAAGGAAGGGGTAAGAAATCTCTTAATTGGTATTGCTTTTATCTTTTTTTTAAAAAAGCTCAAGACCCCACATAGCAATTTTTGAAAACCTGTTGGTAGATAAGTGAATGCTGTAGCACGGCAGATTCTCCTGACTTGTTCATGTAAGAATGTAAGCTTACTAGCTCTTAGATTACCAAACACTTATAATAACTGTGTTCAAGTTCCTCAGTTTTATTAAAGTATGATGCTAGTGTCACACACTGCGTTGTAACTTGCCTGCGTTATGTTAATGGCTTTTTCACGGAAAGTGCGTTCCGTTGTCAGTTAATGTGCTCTGATATTTCCCTGCGACTTGGCATTCAGAATAGCAGACGTTAGCTTGTGGGTACAGGTTGGTGAAATTGCACTTGAAGAGGGGGGGGAAAAACTAATTCAAGTGTGCCTGTATTTTAACTTTGATTTAACGCTGATGCAGCCGATACACTCGCCTGTATTTACATTCAGGAAGCACATGTACTGAAATAAAGATGACAGGTATGTAAGGAGAGAAGCTGATCTTTTATTAAACCAAACTATTAAAGATAGAAAAGAAGTGGGCTTTTGGTTAAAAACAACATGGTGTAAACCATGCGCTATTGAAATTACAAAATCAAAGAGCTTGGGTTATATAACTTGCCATTTTTTCACTTGCTGTGCTTTTCTCACTCGCACCTCCTTCAGGTGCTTTGTGTATTGCGGTACGGTGCCATGTGGCGACTAGAACTTGGTCAACCTTCGGTGGGATCTTCCTTGGACTAGCACAGACCGCGTTGATGACAAACTGAGGTCTCAGTGCAAATCCCAGGTGTTTCAGGGCTGGTTCATTCCTGCTCAGCTTCTCTGACACTCCGCTTCCCACAGCCTGACGGAGCTGACCATCCTTTTTCCTGAAGGAGTGGAGCACTGCACCTAGGATTTCCTCTTAAATCTTGGTCTGAGAGTTATCCCTTCATTTAATCCAAACCCGTTAATGCTACAGGCAGAAGTCAGGACAGACATCACTCACATGTAATGCTTTTGTGGTAATGGGGGAAATGCATAATCTAAAATGCAGCCAGATTGTTTTAGCAGGCATCTGTGATCTGTTCTGCATCAGGCACAGGGAAGCAGGAGAGTCAGACATCTTCAGCTGGTGCTATTACAGGTCCTGAATGTAGCAGTAACTTCAGGGTAATTTTAGGACCCTCATTGCAACACGTATAGGCTCTGCCAAATACTTCCTAGGCAAAACAGACTTACAAACTAGCAAGCTATTCATCTCCCCACTCACCCTAATTGTATATGTTATCAAATACAATTGCTATGGATTATATTTTTCCTCTAAATGGAAGGGGGGCATTATCCCCTGTGTTCTGTTGGGTTTAATTATTGTTGTGGTTTTTCCTGTTACAATTTCTGTTCCCCCGGGTATGTTGATCAGCCGAATGTTGTCTGTTTGCTGTCAAAACGTCATCTTTTCACCTGCCTGTGGAAAAGATCCTTTTTATATCCAAAGAACGAACTTGCCCTCATATGCTGCAGCTGCAAATCGCAGACTGGCCTGTCTTCAAAAAAAGCTACAAGGTCCTTACTCTTCCTTTAAAACCCTGCTCGCTGAAATGCAGGCCATTTTTGAGTGAGATACTTGGGTGAGAAGAGGAAAACAGAGTGACAGTGGATGCAGAAGCTGAGGTTCTTGGCAAAAGGGAAGGAAATCTGATGGTACTAGTGCAGTTCTTCCATGTATGCACTGGTACTCAGTGCACTGAAGTCCTTGCACTCACATTACCGCAAGAACTTTTTCCCCTGCAATTACACTCTTAGGCAAGCTGTAGGTGATACACGTCAGCAATATTACACCTGTATCTCTCTTCCATTTAATTTTTTTGACAGATCATTCTGTTTGTTTTGGAAAGTGATTTTGTCCTGATGTTTTAAATTCCTCCTTCTGTAGCAGCTCCAGGGGAGACAGAACTGAATGTGAAGGATGAACAAAGAGTGTGAAGGGCAGTAGGTGTTACCTTCATCTCGCAAGGAGCTGGGAGAGAAGATTACACATCTGTTTTGTTACAGAATAATTTTTACGTGCAACATGGCCTATGTGCTGGAGACTGCAACTGAAAACAGCAATGTTCTTTTACCATCTTCAATTTTTTTTGTGTGTTAGACTTCTGTAAACAGAATAGCCAGGAATAGAAGCTGTGGTGTCTGTCTGGTTGCTAAGCAGTCGTGTATTACTTTCTTACGGAAACACTGATAGTCATCACTGATAATTAGCCAGCCCCTACCATCGTTTCACCTGGTTGCTATTTGGTTTGCTAGTCACTCCTTGCCCTCCTTGGAGGGATGGCTAGTACTAAGTAGTGGTTTTTGTTTTTGTTTTTTTCTCAAAGTTTGGAAGAAATATTCAGGCCCTAGTCTGACACACACTTAAGCTGATCTGGCAGCCCCAAAAAGAATCCTACTTCACCCTGGAGTTTTGCTGTGACTTTATGGTCTGGTAGTGAACTAGTGAGAACTGATTCAGCTGAAAAATCTCTTCTCCAAAGGGGAGAGAACAGTGTGTGTGCGCCCCCCCCAATAACAACAGCAACTTCTGCTTCACTCAAAGCATGTTGCATACTCTGGACTGAAACAATCTTTAAAAAATAAATCATGTTCTATGTTCTCAGCCATACTTTGTCTCGTGCTACAGAATTTGCAGAATTATCTGACTCTTCCATGAGCGGAAACCCTGCAGCCAACACTGAAGAGTTTCCTGCCAGTTTCACTGAATCAGCTCGTCAAGGTGTTTCATGAGCTCCAGAGGTGGTGTGAGAAATGGGCTGGGGCTGTGCGGGTCAGTGCTGCAGAGAGGTGGAGAAGCAGAGGAGGAAGCAAGCTGTTAGTGGTTCGCAGAATTACCTTGCACAGATGTGAGACAGCTTGTGCTGCTGCAATACAGAGGATGATACAGCTTCGTGAGTGAGTATACAGGGAGCCAGGACAGGGCCTTTTTTTCTTCATCAGCAATGACAGCTTAAATGCAAGTCAAACTACCACTTTTCATCCATCATGCTGCTGATAGATCATCCTCCTAGCGCAAACTTTATCCATAAAGTCACAGGGCCAGCCCAGTAAATGCTTTGCAATACTCAGTAATCTTGGAGATTGTGGACAGGAATGATTACTTTTCTTTTTCCTTTTTTCTTTTTTTCTTTTTTCTTTTGAAAAGTATTTTAGAAGGTTTAGAATCTGGAATGGGTAGGGACAGGAAGAGAGTCTGCGCTCGTTCTTTTGCCAATAGGTCTTCAGTATTCCATAGTGTTTTAAAAACATGCTGTGTTAAAAAGGAGGGGGGAAAAAGGCTTTTCTTTGCTACCTGCTATAGTATAAATCTAATACTTTTCCTTCCATTTCTTTGGAAATAAGCCTTGGAAGAAAACATAAAACATATCACTGCTCCTTAAAAGGTTAAAATAAATACCTTACTCTTGACCTTTCGATATACCACAGAAATCAAAAAGTGACCTGAGTCCATTAAATAGATTGCTTATTTTAATTCTTAATCTTATTACTTGCATAGTTTAACAATTTTCAATTTTCAACTTGTGTTTCTGTACAACAGGAACATTTATTTCATGGTAAACTTTGATGTAATGTGCGTGCATTTTGTATCTCCTTTGATATTTCTTCTTGTCCCTTCGCAAGGCCTTTGGCAAATGACTGGCTGCCTTTGGACTTTTTTTTCTGAATGGATTTACTTCTATCGCTGTTCAGAGCCATGCAAAAACTGAAATGGATTCCTTGTTTGCCGTCAATGTACTTCTTTATTTTTAATAGCTTTTCCATACCAAGTCCAGCTATCCAGTAGCAACATATAATTAGAACTACTCTGGTTGCGCATGTATCTTTTGTGTTCAGGTGATACCATTTCTTTTACCTTCCTTTTTAGTCTGTAAGAGGTGATCAAAGATATTTCCCAAATGTTTGAAATGCTATTCATGCATATCCTTAGCTCAAGTGGAAAGGGATGTGTGTATGCTGCAGCAGATAGCTCCATCTCCTCAGACAGAGGAGACAACAGAAATAATTTTGCAGCCTCTGTTCACTTACAAATATTCAATGTATCCATTTAAGCCATTTGAAATGTGCTTATACTTTGCAGTGCTCAAATATGTTTTCGGTTGTTGACAATATTCAGTGTCTTCTGTCGGTTTTCTTTGTGACTAGGAACTATGTGATGAATTTTCCAGTGCTTCTAAATGCTTACACTTGTAGGATTGGCTTCACTGCTTGCCTTAGCAATCATACCTCTTCACAGAGCTCTCCGTTCTCATTCACACTGGACCTTAAGAGAGAATTTTTATTCTAATTGGTTTTATTCTCAAAATTGAGACATGAGAGCGTAAAATATACAACCTAGTGAGGGAAGCATTAAAATACATTGTAAAATGCTCCCTTTCCACCTACTTCTGTAATGAAAAGTCATCTTAAAGTGTGGACCGAATTTTCTTTCCTTTTCCTCCCCAGCTGCAAAATAATGCCTGAAATAGAGAGATTAGCTGCTACTTGCTGCCCTCCCTCCAGCTTTAGATAACCTTCATGTCTTTGAAGTTAACCCCAGGTTATCCAACAGAAAAAAACAACAAGTTTTTGGTACTCTATGTGCTTTTATTCTTGATTGGCTAGCTTTGTTTAGGCTTCAGCTGCTGTAATCAGCTTTGGAGTTTAGTGGAATATATAAAGTGTAAGTGATACGTCAAACTGTCAATAAAATAACCTCTCTATGGAGAAAAAAGGCATTTCTGAATACTTTTTTTGTCTGAATGGTGCTGATCTTTAGAAGAATGTTTGAGGTTTGGAGAATAGAAATCATGAAGATTTTATATTAAAAAAAAAAAAAAAGACATCCAGTTACATTAAGGTATGGCTGTGTACATCTTAAAAGCCTGGTGAAGGCTGATTACCCAAATTCAAGGGCCGTTCTGTTAAACAAAGTGATGACATCTGAAGCTGAGTGAAAGCAACTGGAGTAGTTCTCCTGCTGGTAGTCCTGCCTTCGTTGGGCACCCGCTGAAGGACTACCCTTTGTGCTCCTGAAAATGAGCTCTAGAACGTGTGGGAAAATTAGAGGATGTTTCTTATTTCACTGCCAAGATGAAAAGATGACCAAAACCTGTACAAATGGTTAAATGTATTAATTGCAAGCAATTAATCTGATCTCAAATTTACATACAGTTCAATTTGTGTATCAGATAAGCGTTTAGTTTGAGATTCATACAAGTCCTGTAATGCTAGTGATTTTTTTTTTTAGGAGCTGCATTTTATTGTGACTTGCTGAACGTTCTCCAGACTACTTCGACGACCTTTCAGCCTTCTTTCTTGCTTTATGCTTTTTGTTAATTTTGTTGGTTGTTTTCTCTCTGGTTGTTTCTGTGCTGTGTTAAATTAGCTTCTGAAGAAGGAACACCAAGCCCTTGCATTCTGCATAGGAATGTTGGGAAGATAAAAAGAAGGATCAGTTTATTTGTTTCGTGAACAATTTCAGCTGGTTTATTGTCTTTCTCTGTTTTCCATTTATGTTATACTTGCACTCTTGAGGACACATGAGTTAAGAACAATTCATCTATTTAACAGTATCCCGGTTATAAACTGAAAAAAAAAAATTACAGTTCAAAATATTAATTTGTCTTAAGCTCAAACACCGAGAACTGTCTGCCTGTCAAGATACAAAAGTTACACAAATGTATAAAATTAATTCTTAATTATACTGTTATTTTGCTTCTGGGGTCTCTTTATAATGTGATGCCTATGTTCTTTTTCAATAGCTGAAGGAGATAGATGCCAAAAAGATTGTCAGAGCAATGTTGTCTTACGTGTGGCCCAAGGACAGACCAGACCTGCGAGCCAGAGTAGCCATATCTCTGGGGTTCTTGGCAAGTGCAAAGGTAAGAACAGGTATTTCCTTGCATTGTAATACTTACACTCTGGCTTGCGACAAAATTAGTGTTTGTTAGCTCTCGGAAGGACGTAGGCATACAAAAACATTCTGCAGATCAGTGGAGGATATAGTTCAAATTTTGTGCAATCCTTGGAGAAATAATTTAGAAGAGCAAATGTTAACTTTGTGCAAAAAATGTTTGGCTTTTGGAAAATAAAAACAACAAAACACAAATATTTGATTAAAAAATATTGGGAGTAAATGTAAGTGTCATTGAAACATTGGGCTCAACTGTCTTTCCTCTGAATGGCAATTTTTACCACAGCTAATATTAGTATCTTGCTGGGATAAGCTAAAGTAGGTGCTACTTAGCAATGAGTTTTAGCACTTAAGGAAGTACAACGAAACTAGCTTATCAGCTTTCAGCAATATTGCCGTGTTATGAAAGGAAAGCGAAGAAACACTCTGTTATCACCTACATGGCTGAAGTTCACTTGGAAGAGAAATGTGCTCATTTATTTGAGCAGACGAGGAAGAGCCAATCTTTTGGTGTACAGCTCTTTCTCGCAGAGGCAATCTATCAGGTGGTAGCTGGTACTGTCTCCAGTAGATATTTGTGTTTGTGCTGCTGTTCAGGAAGTTGCTGATAATGCAGATGCAAACATGTACAAACATGCAATATTCTGCAAGTAATATTCCACTTTTTTTTGGATGCCTGTACCAAATATTACAGCGATGCTTTTGGTTGCAATTGAAACCCATCTGGGAAGCTGTCTGCTCAAAATGCAGATGCCCAGAGTGTTTTTGCTTTACGTGCCGTGTGGTTACCCTCACGGTACTGTTTGACTTGATTATATGGTTGGTTCGTTGGTGTTTTGTGATCTACTTTTAATTACACCCCACTTACCAGATGTATATGAAAATTCTCTTAACTGAGTTTTTTTAAAGCCTCTTACTAGCATTACAGATAGTAATCTGAAGGCAACTTTGAAGAAAGTTTGAAGTACTCTTTTTCTCTCCTCTTAGCCCCTCTCTCCTAATTAGTAGGGTTATTTGAATGTGACAGCGAATGTGAATCCAGAATCTGATCCTGCATGTGGCACCACATTACCTTGCTTTTAGGAAATCTAATAATGTTCCAGGCAGCTTTTTGGGTGCTAATGAAAATCGATGCCCGGGATGCACGACTCTTGCAAATAGCTTTCTATTAGGGACTCCTGTTAAGCATCCGTCTGTACCAGGGTGTGCTAATACACAGTGTCACCTGAGACATGTAGAGAAACCTGGTTTGCTTGAGGGGTGGCATGGGATTTCCCCTCTTGATTGTTTTAATGAATCCTGCTTTCTCACATAGTCTGAGACGTTAATAATGTTGCTAAAGCTTATTTCACTGCAGTAACTTCCTTTGTAGCAGCGGTGGCACTTTTTATTCTCAGTCACAGAAGTCTCCTCATAGGTACTTAGCACCTGGTAGGCAGCCAGTTAAGGTTTTCTGTTTCTTCAGATTTGGAAATAATAGTTCTGTGGAGTTTCTGGTAGTAATGCTTCCTCACTGGAGAGGTTAGTTAGGCATTTTAGCCTTTTTTGGTTCCTAGCTTGGTACTACAGGTGGTCAGAACACCAGCTAGGGCATTTGGTATACAACTGAAATTCTCTGCTGGGAGAGCTGCATGTTTTCCCCAGTCCCATGTCAGAAAATCAGACATTTAATTGCTCTTTGGGGAAGAAACTGGATGTTTGCATCTCTCAAGTGTTCAGTTCCCTACTTCAAATATAGCCTGGAAGCCCTGGTGTCCAAAGCAGCTTCCCAGAAGGAGGCAGCAGAAAACCTGTTGAGCTTTATTCAGGTTTTAGGAGATGCCAGTTAAAACAGAAGTGTTTCGTGAGAATGCTTTTGGGGGGGGCAAACAAGAATTCCATTGGGAAAACATACAATGAGCTTTCTACAGATGAGTATTGTAATAGGCTGGCGTGAAAAGTTTCATGGATGTCTTCTAGCGATCCTTTACTAACATTCTTTGTTTTGTGGTTTTCTATCATAGCAAAGCTTTATTAGATCTCAAAGATAAAATAACTGCAATCTAACGTGTTATTCCTCATCACCCTAGCTATATCCACTCTTCCTTTTGGGGTCAATTTTCTTAAACTGCTTTGTATTTTACACACGCTAAGTATGCATGTAGTTATTGTGGCATGAGTGCCATGCAGTAGATCGGTACAGAGCTGTAGTAAGTCTTTCACATCTCTGAGCCCTGAACCTGTTCTACGTCCAGAGTGAGCTAGAGGTCACTTTGTCCTACAGGAAATGAAATACAAATCAGTTTACCTGTAACTTGCCCGGACCATGAATAAACCTGTACAGGTTCCTCCTTGTCCGATCTGGGAGCCTTTGTTCTGGCTGCTTGTGAGGTTAATTACAGTGTACTTGATAGACCACACAAGCAGTTCGTTAGAGTTCCGCTGCTATTCAGTTGTCAACGCAAGAATGCCAGCGTATCTTTCTCCTCGCTGCAGTCCTGGCCTGCTTTCTTTGTTCACTATGAACTTGTCTGCATCTGAAGGGTTTCTGTCCTTAGAATGCAGTTGGAATAAAGGGCTTTTGCACAGAGAACTGTATGGTCATGATGCCTGCTACTGGTCACCTTTCACCGTAAGAAATGCTTTTGTAAGCCTTTTGGTCAATTACTTTTGAGTTACTCAAAGGAGTTTGGGGGTTTTATACCTATATATGAAGTTCAGTTTCCTGTTAGAAGAAAAGATCCAAACAGCAGCTCTCTGAGACAGAGGCTGTAGTGTGGCTTCAATTTTCTTGTTGGAAAATGCCAGAGAAACCACAGAGGGGAGGTGGTTTATGAAATCCTCAGCCACAGGAAAAATTCTGGGAGTTCACACTGCATTTGATTTGGTCTTGCTTAACCACAAAACACAAAGAAGCTGGAGAACGTACCTCCTTTTCCTGCTGCTTGTGAAATAATTTGTCTTATTTCTTATCTCTTCCAGTCTTCCAGTTCAGTAAAACTCAATTTCAAAACAAAAGCGGAGTGTGTGTGCAGCTACTGAAGAGCCTGCAGTTATAATCTGTCTTGACTCCTTTAGTGGGGCCCAGTTGCCTGTCATTAAACAAGTTATTGTGATTTTTGGTTCCTTTTTCTCTACGCATAACTGCTAGTAGTATTGTTAGCCTTCAAAGTGAGCTGTTTGTATAGCTTTTTATGACTGGGAGCTGACAGAATGAAGTCTGCTCCTGGGCTAGTAAGGTCTTTTTTTCCTTTGGAAGACTTGTTATGTTATGACATGCTTTAAATTTTTATCTTAAATATTTATTGCCTATCTAGACTTGTGTGATCTGAAAGTTGCAACAGGAAGACAGGTGAGAGGCGTACACAAGGCATTATCTATGTTTTCAGACGCATAGATTAGCCTGCACAGTTTTGTATGCTTTTAATTTTTCCCACATTCCCGCTCTTTTTTTTGTCTTCTCTTCTGGGATATGTGTAATAAACCCTTTTCTTCTTCCCTTTTTCTTTCGTGGCACAAGAAGAAAAAATGCTCTGGCTCCTGAGGAGCTGGATTAAACATGTGAATGTGACAAAATCTTGTCGCTTCTGTGAGTCTGCAATGTTTTTTGGCCTCTTGGTCACAGAGCAAGTATGTGTTATTCATAAGCCAGAGAAATCTTTCAGACTATCTGCATTTCTCCTGACTGCTAGTTCTGTAAGTTTCAGGAGAGTAAGTTGTTTGTCTGAATAGACAAGTATTGTGCTGTATCTTTGCATACAGACAATTTCATGATACCTATCACCTCACTTACAGCAAGTACATATGGTCTTTGTTTGAGCCCTTTTGGTGATTATGTGGGATTAGATAATTGCAGTAAACCTTAGAGACTGTTACGTTTTTTAGCAAGTTTCAGGTGAAAAGGCTTTCTAGATTTTAACTGGTTTTTCTTCTACAGAAGAACTTGTTGCAGGTCATCAGTGAATTCAGAGAAGGCACAAAACTAGATGGGCATTCCCTCTCTTCTGGACCACATTTTCTAGCTTTTGTTAGCAATCTTACCTCTGTAAGGGATGGAGTTCTCTGTTCATACTTCCACAAATAGAGTTGTTGGATTTATACTTTTGTATTGGCCCAGAGATAATGGTCAACAGTTTTGATTGAATTATTGTCAGAAGAAGAGTTCACTGTAGACCAGTTTTATCATGTTGGGGCTCAGCCTGTCACTCATTCATCATCTTTATTAAACAACAAATACTGGGAAAAACAAAAGGAAAGGCTGTTTGCCCTAAAAATAGTGCAGTCCTATAAGCGAATAGAGATGATGATGATGCTTTATCAGCCTAAAACAGTGCAGTCATTTAAAACATTAAAATGTTTAAACTCATTGAAGCATGATGTATTGCACTGTATCGTGCTGTTAATTGGGGACCATTGAATTGGGATGACTTCATGGGTGCCGTGTTTGATATCCTCCAAATTCAGGCAGGGATTAGCTATTAATTCAAAATTAGAAATAGAAAATGTACAAATTTATTTTGAAATGGTCTTTTTAATGGGAATTGTTATCAGCCTTTCAGGCATTAGGAAGAGGAGGGAAACAAACCCATATAGATACACTGCCTGAGATGATTGTTTTGCACGGTAGCTTCGCACAGTACCTAGGTGTGCTTAAAGCTTTGTGCTCTGTGTCAGCTAGCTACAACAGAGGTAGCTGGAGTTTGTGCAGAAGGCTAAAACTTTGCTTCCATTAATGTGAACGTGATCTCAATGTTACAAAATGAGTAGGAAAGGCCTGTTTCTAATTATGGTCTCTCATCTCTCTTGCTATAAACTTTGTAAGATTAACTTTTTTTCTTCCTATGACTAGAAGGCAGCAGGCTGCCTTGATTGCTAATGAAATGCAATACTGGGCTGCCTATTATTCATTCAGGCTTTACCCTCCAAGAGTCAGAACAACTAGAACCTGAGACCAGGCTTTAAATTTCATTTAATACTCTGCTGGGTGGAATTCTATTGATGTGAAAGAAGATGTTTCTGCAAAGTTGTAGGCTGTTACCAGTTAAATTAATTGGGAGTGGAAAACTGCAGGTTAAAGAATACGTCTTTTTTTTTTTTTTAATGGACTTTAAGATATATCTGTAGTTCTATTTCTAAACTGCCTGTAGTGTAGCACAGTTTACTGAGGAGTAAAATCCCCGCAGAGGGATTTGTAAGAATCTGCAGCAAATCAAGACAATCTGCATGACAATGCTCTTATTTTCCACTGAGCAGTCTCTCCCAGGAAAACCTGCACTCTGTCATGTTGGCCATCACTATCACGCAAACGGTAGTGTATTCTTCTTCATTAAGAACAAAATGCCACCAAAAATTGAGTTTCGGTAACTCTGAAAGCAATAATAGGCTTCTGTTGTTGTTTTTTTTTTATTTCATTTTACTGTGGAAAAGGGGGGGGCGTATTTGGATTCCGGTGTTGTAAAGATGGAAAATCTCTGTTAATAGCATCCTCAGTTCTTTGTAGGGCTTCGTGCTTAACGTTTAAGCACGTTATAACAGTAACCTGTTATTCTGTTGTATAACTGAAGTTATCGGTTGTCATTGTATACTGCTGCTTTGCTGGTATTTGGTAAATCTGACTTTTTTTTAATGGAGATTTTCAATGCTCTAGTCTCTTAAGGAGCCATCGGTGAGTGACACTCAGGCTTGCACTAGATAAATTTCAGAAGAGTGTATTTGAAATAGGACGTGATCTTTCAGCTGTTTTCTTTTCTCAACCACAAGCCAAGCAGGAATAATCTCACCTAGATGCTACTATGTCATTTGTCTCCTCTCAGGACCTGTATAGAGTATGCTGTACTTTAGTTGTTCTTTTTTAATTTTTTGTATTTTTTTTCTGCTTAGTGTATTTCAGAGAGGAGAGAGAGAAGGGAAGAAGAGAAAGGATTCCTTCCCCATTTGCATTTGAAACTCTTGCCTAAAACAGAGTTTAAAAAGTAAACAACGGATTCAATAAATTAGCTTTTTTTCTTAAATCTTTTAGTATAAAGAAGTATTTCCCAAAACTCTTTTAGTTAAGTACTTGCATTCCACTACTGACAATAGTTCTTAACACTGAGAATATTTGGTTCTGAGATAGTTCTTATAATTACTGGAAATTTTATCTTCCAGCTTGATTTTGGACTGAATTTATAAAAGACTTTACCACTCTTTTCACTTGAAGCCTAGTTTTCTCTACTTAATTTAAACAGTTTTTGACTGGACTTTCAGCTCTGACTGATGTCCCCAAAAACAGTTGAGATCTAAGTGGGTATGCAAAACATTTGGTGGAGAGAACTGAAATATCTTTGTCAATCTGCTTTGGGTTTTGTTTTCTTATGTGAAATAATTTGTCATCTGCCTGTGTTTTTTTTCTAAATAATTACGAAAAAAAAACCCAAACACACTAAAAAACCACAGCCTTACGCGAGGTCAAATGATGGTAAAGTATTTTAACATCTGCCATGAATGTAAGATTTGAAGTCTTAAGATTCTTGTTCAACTGCTAAGAAACTCACATATCTTATTTTTGAAACCTGAGAAGCAGTTTGAATGAATGAATTCTGCTAATTAAGTGTAACAGCATTTTTTTGTTGCTGGTATAAATGAGTGGCACAATAATGAAATATTAACAAGACTTAAGATTTTATACTTTCTTGATGACTTTCAGTGTTTTCTTATGCTACAATTGTATGAGGGCAAATAAAAGCAGTCCTAAAGTCGATCTGTTTATGTATTTAGCTGACTTATTTCTCACTTGTTTCTCACGGCAGACACCACTGCTGGAGGAGATGCAATTGGATTTTGGTGCTCTTACAAAAATATGTAGCGACATTGTGCATGTTAGGGGTGGATATAATTGTTTGAAAGCTCATGTTAAAGCAATTCATAACATCTTGTAGGCTATGGAGTCTTTTGTGTCACTGTTGGGGCTAGTGGAGATGTTAGGATTAATGTAGATACCACGTGAGTGTTGAGAGTGATGTTGCAAATGGAAAGCATTGTTTAAATATTGAGGCAATATTAACTGTCAGAAGAGACAAAGGGGGGATTAACTTCTTTCCTTGGATTCCACTGGAGCTTTGGTCTAGCGTATCTTGGTTGGCCTGGTTTAGCAGTGCGTGGGTGGCTTGGTTTTTGAGTACTAGTAGTTGTTCTGACCAAGTGGTGCTGCACAGAGCAAGCACCCTGTAATGACAGCCTAGTTTAATGGCACTGAGGATGCGTCATGCAGGGTCTGCTCCTTGATTCATTTCCCCATCTTGTCGCTGCTGTAATGAGCACGCTGCCTCGGTAAACAGTGCTGTTGCAGTTTGTTTAGGGTAGAAGCTGATCTTTTGTGTGTCCCACACACAAATGACCCCGCAGTCCCAGGGTTAAAGATTTAATAGTATGGAGAATATTCTACTTGCAATCGGGAGCCATCCCACCAGCACTAAGTGGTTAAGAACCAAGTGTGACGGTGCAGCTATTTCAGAAAATACTCATGCGGCATAGATATTTCAGTGCATAATTGGTGTTCTTTTGCTTTTAGGCCATGAATATACTGGTTCCTTTCATGTTCAAATACGCAGTGGACAACCTCAACCAGATATCAGGAAACATGCTGAACCTGAGTGATGCACCGAATACCGTCGCAACTGTGGCAACTGCTGTTCTCATTGGCTGTAAGTGGGATTCCCAGATCTGTTGACAGGTGTGAACTTCCTTCAGCAAGGTAGTGGGATAGCACAGCTTCCCACCTTTGCACCACCAAGCATCTGGAGCAGTTATTCTGGAGTGGCTTGTGTGTTGACCTCTTATTTCCAATGTTCTGTGACCTTGCTTCTGATGTTCCAGGTTTAAAGAAAAAAAATGGTTGTAGAAACAATTGTTGAGTATAAATCCTACCCTTTGTTACATCCAGCTGAAAATAAAACATTTAAAATACATGCAATGGTTCAGAAATGAAAAATAGCATAAAGTTTTGAACCAATTAAGAATAAATTAGCTTTGAAGTAAGAATGTTGAAAATATGTGAAGAATGAGTCTAACGTTATCTTTTCATGCATAAAGGGAATTTGTACAAAATTTTCACTTTGTAAATTTTTCATCTTTTTTAGATGGCATCTCAAGAGCTGGGGCAGCATTGTTTAATGAAGCTAGAAATGCAGTATTTGGGAAAGTAGCGCAAAATTCAATCAGAAGGATAGCAAAGAATGTGTTTTTGCATCTTCATAACCTGGATTTAGCATTCCACCTAAGTAGGCAAACCGGAGCTCTGTCAAAAACCATTGACAGAGGAACGAGAGGTATCAGCTTTGTTCTTAGTGCACTAGTATTTAATCTGGGACCTACCATGTTTGAAGTGGCGCTAGTCAGTGGAATTCTGGTAAGTGTTCATGGCTTGGAATTGTCATCTTTAGGATTAAAAGACTGATTTACTTTTACCAAACTCTGCAAAATATTAAAAATGAATTGAATTTACGTGTTGGTTGTGAAAGACTGTAAAGGAGAGCAATTTACACTTTTTAGATATTAGTTGTTTAAATCTCCTTATCTGGAATTATTTCCACTCTCAATGCCTGCCTCTAGCCAATGATGTTTATGTGGAGAGTTTTTAATGTTCTTCTAGAGTATTGTTGAAAAAATGAAATCAGAAAAGTAAACTGAGCACAAAAGCGTCAAATGTATCTGGGCACATACTGAGAAGGCATGATCTAAATGTCCAGAAATGTTACATACTGGTGCGTTGAGAGCAGGGGAGGGAGTGGTTATTGGCTCCCTTGTGAATACTGATCTTTTCTTCTCTGTAATTTAAAATTGAAAGTTTTCTTCTGGAAAACAGACTTCTCTTTGCAGGTTTTAAGCTTGATGAGGTCAATTTTAAACTTTATGTTCTAAATCACACCTACTGTATTTTAAATCGGGGTGTTTGGATATTTGTATGCTAAAATCTAGGTGTTGGTTATAGAGTTTTAAACCAAATTAGAAGAATCTTGTTTTGTTTATTCTCCTCTTTTTGAAGCACTTCAATGTGACAATAAGTTAAAAACACAGATGATATTTGGTTAAATTTATATAACCTTTAGAAATTGCAAATTAAGCTGGCTAACAGCCAACCTGCCTGATTTTTTTCCTGAGTCTTTTCTCTCTTGATATACTCCAAAGCAGAGAAAACACTTCACAAATTGTTTTCAAGGCCACTTATTTCTTCTTCTGTCTTCAGCTTTCTATCAGTCTACCGAAAGAGCTTGTAAACATATTTACATGCGCAAACACCGACAACATTTATGTTTTATAATGGCAAAAATAACTTTCCAGTATCATGTTATACATTAGCTCTTGTTTATCTCCTTTTCTAAACCTGTACTCTTATCCTTGCTACTTCTGAGTTTATGCCTGTGGTTCAGAGCAGGGACTGTGGGGAGGGATCTTCAGAGTTCTTGTGTCTGGGAGTGAGATATCAAAATTTGAGACACAGTGGAAAAAATATTTCTAAATTAATTAAAAGTATTTAACTTTAAAAAAAGAGTTGTCATAATTTTTATCTTCTAGTACTACAAATGTGGTGCGGAGTTTGCATTAGTAACCCTGGGGACACTGGGAGCATATGCAGCATTCACAATAGGAATTACGCAGTGGAGGTGAGCCATCCCCTCAGATTCGTCAGAGTGCTTAGTGCTGCTCGGCCTGAACTTCTAACTGTGTTAAGCCTTTGTTTTACAGGACTAAGTTTCGAATAGAAATGAACAAAGCAGATAATGATGCAGGTAATGCTGCAATTGATTCGCTACTAAATTATGAGACTGTGAAGGTAAGAGAGATCTTTCCTTTGTCTTATTTCCGTCAGCCTAAGTAAAATGAGTCATAAGATTATTTTTATAGGGCTACATATTTGGAGCATTAGTGCGTTTAAAAAAAAAACACATTAATTTGAAGAGTGCTATGTGATACTGGCAGAGTAGCATAGCAGTTATCAGGGCTCAAAAAACTATTTGCTGCTGAAGACTAGGAAGATTTTCATGACTGAATTTTCTTGACCATCAGTTTCTGCAAGGCATAGACTTATTCTTGTGCACGTTTCCAACAATTTTCTTCTGAATGTCAGCCTGCAGCGTGCAGTCTTCTCAAATGACCACGCATACTGTTTTCTTCACCTGTTACTTTTTGTAGCACTCTATTGCAATTTTTGCATGAAAGATCAGGTCTCTATTGAGTTTTCTGCTGCTCAGAACAGTTCCTGTGCAGTTTTGAAACTGAGCATGCTCATGTTGATATCATGCTTCTATTAATTGGAGAGCTAGAACTGGAAAGGAGAAGAAAGACTGTATGAGAGCCACTGTTCTCGAGACTTTGCCATCATTGCAGTAACAAGGATGCTCTAGTACCTGGAGAACAGAAACTTCTTTTTAGTAAGCAGCTGGTGTTTGGCTTGGATATTAATTGTGTAGAAGCTCTCTGAGAGACAGTGTTAGTAGAATATGAGGATGGCAGGGATCTCTGTATTGTCTCCTTTCTCAGCGCGGGGTGTGCTGCATAGTCTAATTTGTAGAGTGAACTTAGCTCATAAAGGTTATGTACGCTAATCTTTTTATCTTCCTTTCATTGTAGTTGTTAGAATTGTTGTAGGGGGCAGGGGATGTATGTGCACATGGTATGCTTATGCTGAATTTTGTAACTAGTGAGAAACGTAGCCTGGTGTGACCGAGAATGTCTCACTTATTATTTTTGTGTCTATTGTAGTATTTTAATAATGAGAAATATGAGGCCCAACGGTATGATGGATTCTTGAAGACATATGAAAATGCTTCTCTGAAGACTACCTCTACTTTAGCTCTCCTCAACTTTGGACAAAGCGCTATATTTAGCGTTGGCTTAACAGCCATCATGGTGCTTGCTAGCCAGGGCATTGTTGCAGGTAACTGATCTGTCTATAAGCTCAAATTGATTCTCCTTTACCTTAATCCATACTAGAGGTGTTAATTAACTTGTGGTTGATGTGATAGTTCATTTTAAAACTGTGTTGGAGTTTCCTGCAGCATTATTAGTTCATGATAAATATAGCAGTAACTAGTGCGGTTTCGCTAAAGACATTTTGAAAGTTTAGCAGTTAAAGAAAGTTGCTAAGAAAATGCATCTTAGGCAAGTTTCTGTTGACAGATTTTGGAAGGAACTTCTATGAGCATGAATGCTTCTTTGGGGAAAGTTTTTCTACAAGAGTCCTTTCATTTTACCCTTCTTCCTTCCCACGTTGGCAAGAACCAGAACTTCTTCCCCAGTGTATACATAAATGTAATTTTGTTAGCAGTGTCCTTCACAGTCCTTAGATTAATAAAGGTGCTTTATTAAAAGATTTTGGTTCCATGTGCTAGAGTTTTTCTACCTATGTTGGTCTAATTCACTGCATAGAGGAAAACTTCCTTGTTTAGGAGTACAGTACAAGCTTCAAATATTGTGGATGACTGCATTATCAGAATGAGGCTCAGCTAAAGGATCGCGTGATTTTAGAGTAAAAACAATGATGATGCGTTGAACGCTCTTAGCATCCAGATGTGTTTGTAGGGTAGACCTTTGCATCATGCTGTCTATCTTGCATCTGCTCTGATTTTTAAGAGATGCCAGGAAAGGGAAAAGCTCTGCTGTGAATGGGTAAGTCAGTAAGTGTAGCTTATGTCTGTCTTTTGAAAATTTAGAACAGCCTTTAAGCAGGAGGGTAGAATTGTGGCTTTAAATCATCTCTGGATCTGTTCAGTTGAACCGGCGTGACTGTTACACTTTATCTAGTGCTTATCCTTAATATCCTGAATCACTCTGTCCATGTGAGGCCTCAGTTGGAGTACTACATCCAGGTGTGGGGCCCGCAGCACAAGAAGGATGTAGGTCCAGAGGGGGGGCATGAAGTTGATCAGAGAGCTAGAGCACTTGCATGAAGAAAGGCTGAGAGAGGTGGGGATGTTCAGCCTGGGGAAGAGAAGGATCTGGGGAGGCATCATTATATCTTTTAGGATTTAAAAGGGGCATATAAAATGGATTTTTTACTTGGGCAGATAAAGACAGGACAAGGGGTAATTCTTTAAACTAAAAGAGGGGAGATTTAGATTAGAGGTTAGGAGGAAAATTCTTTACTCTGAGGGCAGTGAGGCACTGGAACAGGTTGCCCAGAGAAGTTGTGGATGCCCCATTCTTGAAGATGTTCAAGATGAGGTTGGATGAGGCCCTGGGCAACCTGATCTAGTGGGAGGTGTCCCTGCCCATGGCAGGGGTTGGAATCAAATAATCTTTTAAGGTCCCTTCTAACCTAAATGATTCTACGATTCTTCCTTGATCAATGTATTTGCTACTAAGTTGCCCAGAGGTTTTCACATTGTGCTGTGGCAGCTCTGTTGTATACAGTACTGAAGTCCTCTCTTGATCAGTTGATTTCTCGATGAAATTCCATAGTTTGGTTTTGTCTGCAGTTTTACTTTAGCTTCAAAATGACCGTATTTCCTCATGGCTTGCTTTCACGAATTAGTTCCTCCCCTCCTTGTGCTTTTAACTTACATAACTGTTTATCACTGTGGAATTTACAACTTCATAATCTGATATTTTTTGTGAATTTCCTGAAATGCTGCTGGGCTTACTTTGCAGGTGATATTCTAGCTCTTCTGGTGAAATTCACACCAACATTGCCACTTGTTTCAGACACCTTCCTATATATAAAATCTGATCCAGTAGGAACGTATATGCTGACTATTTAGACATCTGGTTTTAGAAATGTGATATGAGAAACTAGATTATTTTAAAAGCTGTTTTGTTGCTTCCTAAAAAGACAGCCCTTCAAGCCTCCTTATTCTCTCTCACCTGTCTTGTCTTAAGGCAGCCTGTCTGTTGGAGATCTCGTAATGGTGAATGGATTGCTGTTTCAACTTTCTCTTCCCCTGAACTTCCTGGGAACAGTATACAGAGAGACAAGACAAGCACTTATAGATATGAATACACTGTTTACGCTTCTCAGTGTAGATACCAAAATCAAAGTAAGTAGTAACTTTTATTCCTTTAAAGTATGGGGTTTCTTAATAGGGGTGTTCCCTAGCAGTGCTATCACTTCACCGTGTTTGTTACCTTCCAGGTCTAGTTTCTGTTCAAGAAAGATATCGCAGAAGGATGCTGTCCTGCATCTTCTTTAAGTGCAGTTAGTGCAATAGCAGCTGAACCTTTTTCTTGCAGAACCTTTTAGTGACAGCGAAAGTTGCTTCATGGAAGCTGTGTTTGTATTGAGATTTTTTTGATTTAAGTATCTATGCATTGTGCTTTTATTTTTATTTGTAATTAATGATGCAGAATTTATTACTGCAGAAGAAGCTGTGAAGCAGAGTGTTTACAACAGAATTTTTACCTTCTTTGAGGAGAAGGAGGAACAACCCAATTCTACTTGTGTGGCTGATTATAATTATTTTCAACATATCCAAGCTAGAGTGTCTATTTGCCTTTTTCTGAGCTAGGAAATGGACTGTTTAGCTTGTTGAACTGCTTGAGTTACTTTCTGGGCAGCATGTAAAGTGGCACTCTTCTTTTAATAGGACAAAGAACTGGCTCCACCCCTGCAGATCACACCACAGACTGCTGCCATCGCCTTTGATAATGTGCATTTTGAATACCTTGAGGGGCAGAAAGTCCTTGCTGGCGTGTCTTTTGAAGTCCCTGCAGGAAAGAAAGTGGCCATTGTAGGAGGTAGTGGGTCAGGGTGGGTAAATGGACTAAATCCAAAATTCTGCATCATTGATTGGCTTTTTTTTTAGATGTTTGTTCTTTTGATTATTATTCTTGTTTGTGACATCAGTGTTTGGAGATCGTAAATGATGAACTAGGAATGTAACATTAGCTCCAATCCATTTCAATTTCAGGAAAAGCACAATTGTGAGATTGTTGTTTCGTTTCTATGAACCTCAGAAAGGAAATATTTATGTTGCTGGCCAGAACATACAAGATGTCAGTTTGGAAAGTCTGAGAAAGGCAATAGGAGTTGTACCTCAGGTATAACATGTTTTGTTTTCCCCACGTAATCTGTTATAATGGTAATTCTCAGAATGTCCTAATTCAGTGGTGGTGTCTATTTCCTTTGAAAGTCACTGCTTTTTTTTTCTGGAAATATTACGAAGTTTTTATGTGTCGTTACGTGGACCCAATTTCTCAAATGTGTTTAAGCCTCTTAAAGCTGGAGGCAGATTCTCATGAACTGATGTACTTCTATACCTGATTACCACCTATGATGAGTTAGCAAAGTGGTGAAAGTATGTATACTTAAGACACAATGAAATGTGCCCATTTTGGGGAAATTAAATTTCCCCTAATACTTTTACCTTTGGGCTTTGTGGAAAAATGCAAACTACTCTGTATTTATTTCTTTTGTGGACTGGAGACAGGATTTTTTTTGTTCAGTTCCTTGTTTCAAATGCTGTTTCCATGAATGCAGGATGCTGTTCTGTTCCATAACACCATCTATTACAATCTGCTCTATGGCAATATCAGCGCAACACCAGAAGAGGTGTACGCCGTAGCAAAGTTGGCAGGAATCCACGATGCTATTCTCCGAATGCCTAATGGTTACAACACCCAAGTTGGTGAACGAGGCCTCAAGCTCTCAGGTAGGCCCTTAAGTACACACGCTCATTTGTACCCCTTCTGCTACCTTCAAGTTCAATGCATAATTTGTTCCTCAGGCTTGCTTTTAGCTCATTTACATTATAATATAAATGTAGGGCTAAATATTAATAAAAAAACAAATTTGGACAACTGTAGTCTTAAAGATACTTGAAGGAATGCGTTTTCATGGGATAGTTTTAAATGAATTAATATGTAAGCATGTAGATGCGTCTAAATAAAGATGATCTTTCCTGTCATGTGTTTGGGTAGTGGAATGCATGTGAATAGAATTGGGAGCTTTGTGTGCTTTGCATGCAGGAGACCTTCCAAATCTGCATTTTTAAATCTAAACTCGTAGCAGCTGACAGTGAGATCTTTATTCTTGCAGTTGATAATAAGTAAAGTTGTGGGATATATTGCTGCTGCAGCGTAGTTGTTTTAGAGCTTATTCATAATGAAAGGGCAGTTATGTCTTACAATTTTTAAGAAACAATGCAAAAACGGTGTCTATGTATTTGCAAGCCATGGATTTATGTAACACGGCCTTGGTGCTGAAGTGTAGGTTGTCAGCGTTCCTCCAGAGTTGGGTATGTACCCTGTAAAGCGGCATAACTGTCCTACCCAAGAAAGCAGCATCACAGCATTAGCCAGGCTGTGCTAGGCATGCTAGCCATGCTTTGGCAGCTCTTACACAACTTCAGTTTATGTCTCCCTCTCTCCAGGTATCTGTCATGTTACAGTTACATATCTATTTTTTAGGGCCGATGAAGCAGGAAAGCAAACATTCTTCCTGTGGCACAGTTAAGGGAAGGATAATCTCAGATGAGGGATCACATGGGAGCTGGGGAATGTCTAAATCATGTCCCCTGTTCTTCTGTTTTTCATTGTAGGACATAGGATTATGAATGTATGGAGTTTAAGCATAACTCTTAAAGGTAGTAGCAAGATTCCAATAAAATGCTTTCAGTTTCAAATTTCTTAAGTTGCAGTTGCTTTGAGAGAAAGCTAATAACGATGTCCATCACATAAATGTGACAGGAAATGCCCGCTGAATAAACCAAAATCAAAATTACTGTTTATGTTGAAGGGTATGTGATTATTATTATGCCATTATTACCTGACATTGTTATTATTTATTATCATCAATAAGTCTTTATCCTCGTATGGCTCTTAACATTTTTAATAGATATGTGATGCAAGATAAAATGGGATAATCTTTGTTGTGAGGCTTCCCCATTGAATTCACTGATGGGTTTGTTTCCCCTCCTTGGTGGTTATTGTGAGAAGTGTAAGATTGCAGTTGCAAACTTCATTAAAACCATCTCCTGTTGCCTCATTTTGAGAAAGCAAAGCACTGTTTTTGCTTGTAATTGCTAGGCAATGTGAGTAGTGCTGGGGCAGTTTTTCACTTGTTTATTTTTTTTAGTACAACAAACTTAAAGTTGTTAAGATAAATGGGAGCTCAATTGAAATGTTTGGAAGGATTTTGCTAAGTGCTGAACTGTGTGCAGAGAGTAGCAATGAAGAGACTTGAGCACGTACTGCCTGGGGAGACCCCATATAACTATGGTGGGATGTAGGGACATGGCTTTCTAAATAACTCCTCCTCAATGCAAGGCCTTATTTATAGCGAGCTTGTAAGCTTGGGTGGCAGAGCTGGTTAGTTTTCTTCCCCCCTGACTCCATGTACTCGCTGTTGGTCAGTAGACTGAAGAACGGATCAACCGCTTTCATTTGCGTGTAGGATGGAGCCGTGGAGGGCAGAGTCTGCTCTGTTGGAGTGAGGTGTGGCCCTACAGGGGAGACAGGTCTGACCCAATGAGTTGGGAAATGTCAAAGTACTGAGGTTGTTTGGGGACAACACTGGATCTTCAGAGGACGTGGGACTGTGTGGTTTTTCTTACTACGCAGCTGCTGAAATCTTGGACTCTTTGAAACAGGATCAGAGGTTATGTTCCGTACCCAGGATGTACGTGCAGGAGGAAGCACGGGTATTTGTGAAAAGGAAATGCAGAGAGGAATGTTAGAAGGAGAATAAAATGTGAAGCACAAATCTGGGTGAGCGAGTGGAAGATAAAATAGGGACTGTCTGAACTGCAGAGGGCAATGATAACGATGACAGATTTCTCTCGTGCTGCCTGTCTCCCAAAAGCAGTAATTTCTAGAAAGAGGGTTTGGCCAACAATAGGTTTGGAATGTCTTGTGGTTTACCTTGAAATAGTAGTTGGGGCTTTTTCAAGTAGAATGTGTATCTTTATAATAGATGTGTAATAGGCAGAGACACAACAACCCCGAACCCTGACTTTGTGAACAAAACAATTAAAAAGCTGCAGTCCTGAGTGTGAATGGGGAAGAACACGAAACAAGTCTGTATGCTACAGATGTAAAGAAAGACCTTGGATTCTGTTATCATTGTATGTCTCTCAAACATGGATATTGACAAGATGTGAGTTTTGAACATGTTTTGAAGGAGAGAGAGAGAGAGAGAGCGTATTAAAATCGACTGAGTAAATTGTGCAATTCCAATTGCTGCTGAGTTCTGCCAAAGACAGTTTAAAATTTGAGCTGCGTGATTATTATCAGCCTTTTAAATGGTTTATTAAAGCGTGTTTCCTCCTGATAGGTGTGGAACATTAACAGGAACGTAGTGATGTTAAATGGAATGTTTCACAGTCTTGAATGAAACAAGAGGGGACAAGTGCATGAATGTGAAATGTTTGTATTGCATACCGAATGTTTATCAGATTGTAAGTTCTGAAATGCACCTGTTTTCCTGTCTGTTAACATTGTCCCGAGTAATTCTTGGGTAAGTGCCTCTAAGAATTGCTAAGGAAAGAAACTAGTCTGAAACTTGCTTACCTCAGAGACCAGCAGGCAGTACATTGCAAAAGGAAGGTGGTTTTCAGTACTGTATTAATTGTATTCTTAAATGAAACTTGTTTGATAAAGCTGTTAGGTATGGACACTTTTAATCTGGGCCAGAGAGGGAAGGAAAGTTAGATGAACTTCAAGGAGAGACGTGAAAGAAAAAAACATGTGCAAAGGTGCACGAAGTAGAATACAGCAGGCATGGACAGAGCATGGTTTATTTGTAAGGGGAAAGAGGATCTGTGTGTTCAGTTAATGCACAGGGCATAGCTTAGAGCAGGCAAGTGAGCTCCTGCTTGGAGCTGTATGGGGTAAGTTGCTGTATATTGTCATCCTCAGCTATGCGTACGAGGCTCTTGCCTTCTAGTATGTATGAAACAGTTTTCTGTCCCTTTCTAAAATGCTAATCAATCTTGAATAGCTTTGGATTTACCAAGGAGCAGGAACTTGATCTTTATTGAAAAAATTAAAAACCAAACAAAGAAGACTTGTCCGCTGCTAAATTTAGAATATTCTGGAGGTCATGATTGTAACTTCCTCTTTTTTCCTCTTCCTTCCCTCACCCCTCTCTATTTAGGAGGAGAAAAGCAAAGAGTTGCAATTGCTAGAGCCATGTTAAAGGAGCCACTTATTTTTCTCTATGATGAAGCCACATCTTCTTTAGATTCAATTACGGAAGAGGTAAATTGGGATAAAGAAATATAAAACTTAAGTGGTGTAATGATGTCTGATAATAATGCTTTTTCCTTGTTCTTTCCCTCCTGGAAACAATTCTGTTCTTTTTGCCAGATGGCTATTGTGTGTCTTGCTGGGATTGTTAAGAGATCCTGTGGTTAATCTCTTTATCTAAAGGCCAGAGCAGAGGTGTGTCTGTCCACCTTCAGACATAGCGAAGAATAGCAGCTCTGTCTCTGGGTGGACCTTCTGTTTTATACTCTGGAGGTCCTGTTCACCATTAAATGTTCTTCTCTGATACCATTGTAAATTCCGGATGTGGCCATGGGGCGTGAAGCTTTCCAGTCCACTTCAAAATATGTTTGGATGACATCTAGCATTCATTTAAAATGTCTTAAATAATTGTGAGGTAACGCAAAGCAGAAAAACTCCTGTTCATCGTGCAGCGTCTTTCTGAGATGCAAATCAGGTGGGCGTAACCTGCAGTGCTGGTATTAATCTGTATTCATTTCACAGGAAGGGCTCCGAAACATCAGAGTGTTGTGACATAGATGTCATGACACTACCACAGTAACTGCATCAGGCTTCATAACTACGTCTTTGCTTAAACACAAAACTCTCAGCACCAGCAGTAATTTCACAAACTAATGTCATCAAAAACAAGAGCTGGAGCTGTGTTTATGTTCACTTATGCAGATTATTGAGCGAATTTATTGACCTGTAATCACTAAATTGCTTTCATTTTCCGGGTATAAAGAAATCAGAGTACAAACAGTACACCTATATAGCACCTCATTCAAATATAGTACAGCTTCCTCATTGGACCAACAGCGTTCATAACACACGCACTGTTGTACAGAACCCTGCTTGATTCTTTCTCTCTTTCATTTTGCTGTGTTTATGGCAAGAATCATAAACAAAGCTGAAAGCTTCACAGCAGAGCTGCACTTTAAAGACAGCAAATGAAAATGAAACATTTCCACAAAAGTCGGTCAGGTAATTGGAATGTTTTCTGACAAAGACAAGCATTTTGCAGGAAAATGAAGTGGGCACTTCACTTACTGTCGTGAGGGCACCAACTCCCAGTTGGTGCTGCTTGCAACTGAGTACGGTTTGAGGAAGCTGGCAAAGTGCTCACAAAGGAAGCAGCAGATGGATCAGTCCCAGGATTGCTTAACTTTGTGTTACGTGCTGGCATGGTATTGAGAGTTTTTTCTTTAACTTTCATTGATTGGAAAAGCATTTTTTTTCTTCTTTGTCTTTACTGTTGTTTATGTTGCTTTTGTAATGTGGCTACACAGCGGGAGGTTTTTCCTGAAATCAAGTAACATTTAATCCCTTGGGATATCTACATTTTTCTGTGAATTAAAGCTTTTTTTTCCTCCTTCTCCCCTCTTTGAGGACTTTATCAGAGCCCTCATATTTCATGCTTGGGCTGTTTCTGTTTCTTGCAGACCTATCTGTTTCTTACTGTGATAGTATAGCAGTATTAGAGAGACTTCTCAACACTCATACAACAATAATTTGCATATTTCCAGACAGCCTTTAATTTCTTTCATACAACCTATAAGAGTTTAAGAGCATGTCTGTGTTTTAATCTTACAGAATATTCTCAGTGCTATGAGGGACATAGTGAAACACCGAACGTCAGTTTTCATTGCCCACAGGTTGTCGACAGTAGTTGATGCAGATGAAATCATTGTGCTGGATCAGGTGAGGCTATCGCCCTGTGAAGCGTAATTTCTACCCAATCTGTGCTCATTTTAGAGAGTCTGTGCCCATTCTGAAATACTAACACCCCCACCAAGCTACTAAAAGCTCTTTCTGTAGAGAAGAGCTATGTTAGAAAAACCCAGCGCAAGCTTTGCTTTCTGTAGCTCTGTGCAACTAACAGTTTATCAGTTGTAGAACCTTGCATGTCCAACTCTCGTATGTTGTGTGTATGTTTACTTCATTTGAATAGTACATTTAATTTCAGGTGTTTATAAGGATTATGACAAATTTTGCTTGATGCTCTGGGACTGGCAGAACATTGCATGTTTCTAATCAGATTTATTCCATGTTCCCGTCAGATTGGCTTTGCAATGTGTTCCTCCAGTTTATGCTTCATTCTCATTACTCATTGTGTGTCTTTTTCAATAACATCCACTGTTTTTTTTCTCTCAATGACAAGAGAGACCAGCATATTCTGTTTCCATGCAGATAAAACTGTTGTAGGATTGTTCTATCTCATTGTTATAAATCTCAACACCGTTTTCCTTCTACCTGTAGAAAACTTGCAATTACTCCCTTCCTGTATACTTGCCTTCTAAGAAAAAAAGAGAAGTTAAAATATTTTATTTACTAATATCACAATTCAGCCCTCATATTCAGTCTGTCCTAAGTCTGTTTTCTTCTGTAACCCGTAACTGGGTATAGATTTAAACCAAATATCCTTATTGTAACTTTATAGTTACTCTTTTTCTTCGCTTATGCTGAAAACGAAGTGCTCTACTCTACTGATAAGAGATGTTAAACTGAACTGTGCGCTCATTTATTTCAGTTACTCTGTATATACTTGTGACCGTAGGTGTATCTAGTGACCAAAAATGTGCATATCTAAAAGAAATTATTCTTGCAGTATGGAAAATGCTTTCACAGAGAATTATAAAAATATCTTATGGCATAATGACATTTGTGATTGCCTTTGCTGTACAAATTTCAGCTTCATATCAGTCTCAAATTGAAGTACTGGAGAACACTCACTCTGCAGCTCTTTTCCATTTGCTTTTGTTCTACTTTTTTTTGGCTTTCACTGAAAAATCATTTTCTAAGGTGTATCCTTTATGTAACTGCATGTTACAACATCTCGCAAGTGTTTTTTAGCGTGTTATAAAGCAATCTGTGACTTTTAGTTTCGATGCAAGTTTTTCACAGCTTACTAAAAGTGTGTTTTGTGTTACAGTGTAACTTGAATTAAAAATAAAAGCACCACCCAAAACTGTAAAACAGCTAGGATGCTCGCTTTCATGAATGATTTTAGTGTAAGAGAGAAAGTGGATCAGTAAGGCAGCATGGTGCAGCACTTCTTAGTGGATGACTGCTTTGCGAGGCATCCCTGACGTTTGCTTAGCGGAAAGTTGCCTCTTGTCCCAGCTTGATTGAGTGCTGTGTTAGCAACCAGCTAAATGAGGTGACAAGATGATTGTGGCTCTTTTTGCTTAGCAGTGGAAATATGGCACCACAATTTCAGCATCTTTGCCTAGATAAAATCAGAATAATTCTTGTGTAAACAAACACTGCGGCATTAAGATCAATATCATTAATAAAGCTGAACAGAGAAGTTAAATTTCTGGTGATTGTTCAAGAGCTATTAAAAAAAAAAAGTCATCAGTCAAAAGCTTAGTCTCCACTACAGTGAACTCTCCAAATTAACCACTTAGTTTTTAAATAAATTCTGCAGTTAATGTTGGTCAAGTGTATATTTGTTCATATTCCACCAGCACGACTAGTAATAAAAGTGACAAGACCCAATTTTGTTTCCCAGCATGTTCATCAGCAGCTGTCACAAGGAGGTAGATTTAATTGTAAATCAGAATTTGGAACTAATACAAAATCCATGTAGCTGTCTTTTCCCAAAAGAAAGAATAGCTGGAGAACGAATACATTATTTTAATTTGAAGTCAGCAAATGTAAATGTATCTCTGAAATTAACAAGATGAGTGAGTCAGGTCTTTGGAGGAGTAGTGCTGTTGCACTGTCTGTAGGATTTGAGTTCTCCTCCCCAGCTCTTCCTTCCCATTTCCATCGTGATTGTCAATAAATCAGTTTTGCCCTTCAAAACAGAGCACAGGTGAACTAACTGCTCAGTTTTCATGATGGCACTTATAATGACAGAAGTAACCCATCTAGAAGCACAATTTACACTAGCTGTTTTTAGGATTTTATTTAAAATGTGTTTTCTTTATCTAGTACAAATCCTTCTTTGCATGCTCTTTTAGCTTCCCAATGTAGCTTCAGTATATTTCTTACCAAGCAGAGGCAAGAATGTGTTTGTTTTGGTACGTTCATGTGACTTTTGTGGTAGCAGTTTAGCACCTTGCTCCTCTTAGGGTTCTTTGTTTATTTTAAATAGCACTTCCAGTTTAGATAGTAAACTTTTCCATGTTGATGGGCTTTAAATTTTATCCAGGTGGACACAAGGCATCTATGTTCTTGTTTACTGATGCTTTAGAAGAATACAGCTCCTTGTTTTCAGCGTGCAACATAACATGCAATTCAGTGCACCACGTGTTCAGCTTTCCATTGCTGTCCCAAGCTTCTCCTACCTAAGAGTTGTTGTAATCCATACTGTGAAACTTTGGCCCATATGTTGGCAGCGTTTATATTCCTAAAGCTCTGGTGACACTGCTTACTGACTTAACTTCCCTTCTTTTACAGGGTAAAGTTGTGGAACGTGGTAGACATGCAGAACTTCTTGCAAGTCCTAGCAACCTCTATTACGAAATGTGGCACACGCAGAGCAGCAAAGTACTAAATAGTCATAATGATCCAAACTGGGGAGAGAAAAGTAATCAGATGTCCAAAGAGGAGGAAAGGAAGAAGCTACAAGAAGAAATTATCAATAGTGTGAAAGGCTGTGGAAACTGTTCATGCTAAGTATGATCCTGGATTAATCTGTTATAGCAGGTTCCAATACACACAAGGTTACAGTGAAGCACAGCTCTTGTATTTTCTTTTTTTTAAGTCAACATTCAAAAACTTCCTGGGTCTTGCAGTTCTGCGGTTTTACAGTTTCAGAGGGACATAATTTCAGCCAAAGGAGTTTTAATTCTACATCTTTGCAAATCTCCAACGTTCAGTGGCAATCTGCAAGAGTTGAGTTTTTTCAAAAACAAACTTACTTCTCAAGTAAGAGTGTACTTTATGGCAATTTTTAGGCATTGGTAAATTCTCTTGGTAGTTGCTTTGAGATGGATTATTAAATTGTAAACAGACTTGTCCTTGATTTAGATTTTCTCATCATTATTGATTGATAAATGTCATGTTTTAATTGTAATTAGGCTAATTTGAGCTCAGTTGCTAGTGAGGAAGATGCAATTTAAATTCTGGAGTGGTGTTCTGGTTTGAAATTTTCTTCCATGTGAAGAAGAAGAGACGCTTCAACAAAATGTTGCAGGTTTCTAGTAGCAAGCTAAGTATTGGAATAATCCACCTCACTCTTAAAAAAAAAAACGCCTTTCATCACAGACTATCTGGAAATGTATTGGTATTCTTTTAAAAAAACATACAATATTTTTAAGAGCTGGCAAAAATCTGGAATTGAAAAAATTTGGTACAACTTTACAGAAAATTTACAGAAAACGTACAAAAGGTTGCATGCAAATATTAAGAATCTGAAGCTTTTCCTTAAATTAAAACTAGTGCAAGTTCAGGTTTCCTTATCTTCAACAGCTGCTATAGGAGTCAAGGCAGAATGCAGTCACTTTCTGTTTCAGTGGTGGTCTTAGGGAGCAATTAGGATTCAATAAAAACTTCCATGAATTTCTATTATGTCATTAATGTGTCAAAAAATGCCTGGATAATATTGAAAGTGTAGCTGTAAGAATCTCCGGATTTCAGTAGTCAAAATGTCTTTAGTGCCCAGAAACCTCAATCTTTGTGATTTGCGAGACACTATGGGATTGTATTTTTTTTTTAGGCCTTATCTCTTCAGGGAGATTTACCGTATCTATTTATCACTAGTTACTCTGGTATAATTCCTCATCTTGGAATTAAAAAATAAAAAATCTTACTCTTGGATGATGAAAAGCAACTGTTTGTTTTTTTTCTGGGAAATTATACCAGTATAATTACACCCAATAATTACGCTAGTAAATCAGGTGCAAAATTTCTTAGTGTGGGCACTAGCAAAGCACTGGATTTGATGCTTCTGGCAACTTTTTTCTAAATAGCATTTATTCTTTTGTTGTACCCTTCTCTGCAACAAAATACAGGAACAGTAACTTAAAGGAACTACAACCTTTATCTTTTCTGCCAGTCACTCATTTTCCCTCTATAACAGATTTTTTTCCTCCACCATTGTAATTAATCCCCAGTTAAAAATTACTTGAAAATTGCATCAAATGCAAGGACTCTTATTTTCATCCTCAGAGTCCACAAGCCTTGCTGATGTAGTGACAGTTCCGAATTCCTTTAGCTTACAATCTTCCTTTTATTTCTGCTAATTAATTCTCTTTTCTTTTTTTAGTTTCTAACAGCAGTGTTGTTGATTGTAAAGGTGCAGTTATCTCTGAACTGCCAGAAACAGTTAGCAAAAGGTTGATGCAAGTGTTGAGATGTCTCCCTTTCCTATATTGTGGCTAATAAAAAATAAAAATAGATTAAAAAAAAAAAAAAACACCCAAAAAGAAAACATGTCATTTCTCTCTGATCCCCTTCCACACCTCAAGAGCTAGTTTTTGGAATTAAATAATTTTTCTGCTGCTTCATACAGTGGATAATGTACAAAGGCTGTAAATAGTATTTCAATTAAGAACATTTTTTCCCCCTTTGTCACGAGCTTTAGAAACAAGTCTGAAAAATGGAGGAAAAGTTTCCTTTTTTTTTTTCCTTGATGAGCAATTTCCCATATTGCAGGGCTTAGACATCCTAGTAGTTGTCTGAAGTTGATGCAGAAGCTAGCGTTATGTTCTAAACAGCCTGAACCCAAAAGCCATTTTAATGCCAAGCTTGATTGTGAAGGTAAGCTTTCAGGTTAACAAACGATTATACAAAGCTGATGGCTTTCATCACTGGGGATGGGTTCTGCAAATGCCCCAAGGGTCTTGAGTATTACAGGTTTGGGTCAAAGACTGTTTTCAGATGTTAAATACCAGAAGTGGTCAAAGTTTAAACCTGTAAAAGGTTTGGTGTAGCTGTAAGGCCATTACCTGTCTCTGCCATCCTTTTTTGGTGCCAACCCACATGCCGAAGCTTTGAGCAAACTGGATGACTGCTATTAATCCTTAACAAAGACATTCCCTAAAAAAAGGAGGGTAGTCACACAGGATATTTCTTTTAAAGAGTTGCAGTGAGGTTTTGGAGATGTCTGATAACTTGATGTGTTGCGGAGTTGCTAGATAAACACTCTGGCTTCTTTGTCGCTTTGAGTGAATGGTTTTTGTGCTCGTCCATCTGCTTCTTAGGCACAGGTTACAAAAAAATAAGCTTTCCCGTTATAAATTTAGCAGAAATGGAAAAACAAAAAGGTTAATGATAGCAAAAGTTCCCCCTGGTTACCTTTGCAATTTAAATGGTGAAACACTTCCTGTAAACGCCGAAAAAGTCAATGCGTAGCTGAAGAGTTGTAAATAAGCCAATGAGGCTCTGCTGTCAGCAGCCTCGCACAGTTCTGTCGAATGGCTGCAGTGATAAAATACTGAGTGATGCGTTCAGCTTGTGAGCAGGCATCTTGGAGAAGTAGTAGCAACGCTTGGTGATTCTTTTGTCTGCTGGAAGGTAAAACTTTTTGTCTCAGGCTTCTTTGTTTGTTTGGAGTTTTTATGTACTGTGACTCCAAAACCGTTTTCGGCAGACATTTAACACCCGATGATGGGAGAGTCATGTCTTTGAGGGCTTGGTCGCTGTAGCACACCGGGTCTCAAGATGGTTTGTATGGCATCTTTTTATAAAGCCTTACAATTTTAGAGGAAAAAGATATATTTTGGATCTCATTCTAATAACCTCTGTGAATTTTAGTAATTCTGCTTCTCTGTAGTCTGAAACACCGCTTATTCTAAACAGCTTTTCATATTCTGGAAATTTTCCTGGACTTCTAGCTGGTCATTTTTCAAAAGTCAAGTCATTTAGTACCATTATAAAATCTGTGTTTTTAGAGTGGAAAAAGCCATTCACTTTTTTTTAATGCTCTATTTATAAAGGAAATGTATTAGTGAAATATCGACATAAAAAAGTGGCTGCTGCTTGCCGGATCTAGTCTACTGTAAACTTACAGAATTTAGTTTTAATTCCTATGCAAGATCTTTTAAGCATGGGAAACAACACGTTTTGCCTATTGTACCCTCTAGGTTAGCAAACTACGTAGTTGGTGGAGAGGTTGATGGTGTTTTGGTTGTTACAAATGGAAGTTTATAACTTGCTACTTGCAGATGACCCCTCAGTTTATTCTCAGCAATGCTGTTATATAGATTAGTAGTTACCTCCATCTCTTAAAATTAAGATTTTAAATTATGTGCAAATTTCTTTTCCGAATGGAAATGTAAAATATACATTGTACAGTAAGCTGATAATGTTCAAGAACAACGAGAAGAGCTAGCTTCAGATCATATTGTGTAAACAGCTTGATGGAAGACTTCTTACCCTGACTCCTCTTGTTCATCTGTGTACAGATAATTATTACTAAATAAAGGATTTATCTTTGTGAATAGATACGGGTGTCCTGTTAAAATGATTTTAATAACAGCTAAGGGAGTATGGCTTCTCCACCCAGCAAGGGGAGTTCTGAATTGACTTTTCTAGTAAAAGCAATTGTTTGCGGTGTTTGGGAATGACAATGAAATCCCTAACAAATTACAGGGCTGTGGGCTAGCATAAGGCAACCAAACTCCAGATGATCAATTAGAAAGGTAAGTTTGTGTAGTGCACGCAGATTCTCTTCCCATCAACTTCCATGTCTTCTTAAACTTCAGCGTGCTGAGCTGCAAAGCCATATGAAGAGCACTGACGTTAGATGCATCATGCTGATGAGAATGAAAATCTGTTGTTAAAAAGCTTGACTGTTTCTTACTTGAAAATGCTGTATTTTTATAAATGCGAACTGTTTTACCTCTTCAGCACTGAACCTGAGAACAATAGAAGTAGATGTGTTTGAAGAATTTGCTTGAGCCTTCTCTTGATGTGCATTGGGTCAAATAACTGACTGAAGATCATTTTGTGCAGCTGTAACTCGAGTTTCTCGTTATCAAATGAGAAGGCAAGATACGGTTTTTGTTTACATGTAGTTTTGATGGTTCTTCTCATGTACTGTGCACCACGTTGATCTGAGCCGCAATAGCTGCTGGTCCTGCTGTCATTCTGTTTCAAAGCTCCGGTCACCGAGCACTGCGTGGTCTCACAAAGTGCGCTGCGTGTCTGGAATGGAGGACGTGAGATCCAGGAGCAAGCTGCCGTTTTCAAGTATGACTGGATGAACTTCCAGCTGTTGTTTCTAAAGGTTCATTTGCTTTTCTTTAAATCTTTCAGTGGTACTGTGCAGGAATACTCGATAAATGCTTACTGACAAAAAAGTCATTAATTTTTGAGGAGAAAGAGCTATAATGGGAGTATGTTTCTTCTTCATGTATACATATAACTTCTATTCGTGCTAATTTGAGTTGCATGTGTGCCTCAAGGAAAACAGTAATTACAAATCTAGCATTTTCTAATCTTCACATAAATTAGGAATCATTTTGAGGTTACCATGCTCATTTAACATCCCATCTGTGTTCCCACAATGGTTGCAGAAGTGACAATTTAGTATTCTATCGATTATCTACTGTTTCCCAGTAAAACATCTCCTGGGACATGTGTTTTGGTTAGTCGAGCATCTAAACACTCTCCCCTACCTTCCATCCTGACTTCTGCTGGAAATCACAGTTTCGGCCAGCACACAGGACGGGTCTGATGGCAGCTGGATGCTTTTGTAACTGCACGCTGATGTGTTTGTCATGTTTCTTGGAAGAAGCCAGAGCATTTTTCTGAAATAGTGATAAAAAGCTGCGTGAAGTGATTTGGCAGTACTCTGACACGCGGTCGTCGTCTTAATGAAATTGTCGGTGGAGAAATTCTGGTTATCTGAGTGTCCTGTAGAACTGAGGTTTTAGAATTTGGGTGCTACATTAGTGCATAAACCCAATTTCTTTTTAAGAAAATCCTCAGACGGTTAGTGCCTGAAAAATATATATTAAATCCCTGTTATATGACTTTTGATCCATTTCCACAGATGTTGAGACTAAACTCAGGGAAAAGACTGGAGCTTTATGCAGCCTGGAAGCCCAACAGAAACTCTGAGAGATCCCCCAGGGAGAGGTCTGCAGGCTAAGGTTGTTCCAGTCCCCACATCCCTCTTGTCTCCCACCAGGACGCCGCCAGAGCCCATCAGTGGCGCTTAAAGTAAGAAAATTTTCTCTAGCCGGGCCTGGTTGGCCCTGGAAAGCACTGGGTGAATGCCTGGAAGCGTTGCTGTATGTTGCTGTGTACATGAGGGGAAATAATGCTGCATAACCTCCTGGGGATGCGTCAGGAGGGAGCCCAAAACGCTGGTGTGTGCAGTCACAAAGTGCCTTTCTACAGGGCCATCTGCTCAGCCCCACTACAACCTTCTGTACGTGCAGTATTGCTGATCACGCTGGCACGCCGCTGGTGTAACATGGTTTGTGTGCATAATTCAACCTCTGACTTCTCCGAGCTGCTGTGTAAGCTCCCTACAACCTACAGCTGCATGGGAATCGTGACCACAGGCACTCGGTGTTTCGGTACAGGGTCTCTTTCTCACAGGAGGAGTGCCTGTTGTACTGAGCTGCATGGTAGTGGAAAAGAAAAATAAAGCATTTTTACTTGTGTCTCAGGGCAGAATTTAAAATAGCATCCCTGATGTTAAAAGACTAATGTGACTTCTCAGCTCTCCCCCACATTTCATTTCCAGTTTTCAATGCTTTGTAGCCCTTCATAAAATTGTCAAGCGTTTATATCACACCAACTTAAAATGCGTCTTGTAAAGCTACCAGGCTTATCCTGGGGAGGGGGGGGAAGAAGAGAATTTCTTCCCTTTCATTATGGAGAGGAAGAAACAGGCTGGAACACCGTATCAGCTTGTGTTGCGTCCTTCGAATGCGTTGTAAGGTGCTCTACAAGTGTCGTCTGAGGATTTTACAGGCCTTGTGCAAGCCCCAATAAATGTTTTGAAACATAGAGGTTGAAAAGATGAAAATATTTTATTGTTTTTAGTAATATACGCTCATGTGTTTTTACACAGGGATGTAAAAATCTTTATTTCTTCAGTGATTTGAGACTTGAAAAAGGTCCTGGCTTTTGAAGAAGGTTGAGCCTATTTACCCTGAGAAGCAGGGGACGTTTTCTGGTTTAAAAAAAACAGCGTTTGCAGAATTTGTGGAAGGTGATGAGGGGCAAGGGGTTGTTGATGCTGTTTAACTGTTACGTGATCCAAGTAACCTAGGATATTTGGCAGGATACAAGGGAGGGGGAAGAGCACAAAACAGAAGTGTTTTAGGCTGGAGTTGTTACATCTACCCTGCGCAAAGTTCACATGGGTTTATTTCAAAGCTTGTATGGGGATTGGGTGGGTAACGGGTTTTGGGTGTTTGGACCAGGAAAAATACGCACCGGGTCAAGTCTCATGACAGTCCCGTAGTCTCAGCTCGAAAGAAGGTCCAAGGAACAGCTTAATAAATGGTAGCAAGTTAAGCAAAACAACTAAAACCTAAGACGTAATATATTACGACCATGTCAGGAAGCTGATGAATGAAGTAGGTGAATGTCAAGTGAACTCATCTGGCTGTGCCTGGCATAGTAGGTGTCACAAATACCGGTAGCATTAACAAGAGAAATATCCTGGCAGAGTTTAGACTCTTAAATGGTTGAATTTGGACTTCCACGCATCTGTGAAGTAGCAAGCATGTGTATATATCTGAGACTTGCTTAAGGTGGAGGCCGGGAAGAATTTTAAAAGGTTAGGAACCTGAAAAATCGTATTGTGGAACACCTGACGTTCACTTTTGGGGGTGCGGAGGGCATCGATTCTTGTTCAGTGGTGTGCTGTGTGCCAGTAGGTGGCCGTAACGGACGTTACTGAAAATGGCACTCGCCACAGCGAATGGTGTTTCCTGAGTTTCTAGGGCAAAAATAAATGATGACCCTAAGCTGCACGATGTGATGACTTTTTTCTTACAGTGTTTCACAGTATTTAAATATAAACGGCCCAGGAAGAGAAATTCAGGTCGTATCGGGGAGTGTTGGGGAGAAAGACCTCTAAAATCAATCCCTTAACTGCAAGCTTTTAATGCTCATCTTGGCCTCACCTAACACTGGCTGCTTGCAAGAGTTTTTCTTGTAGCTTCTTAAAAATTACCTTACGTGGCTATGTTGCCTCTTCTCCCTCCCCTTCCCCCCAGCTGAACTATGATTTTCCTGCAATTCTCCCTAAAATATTTTCTGCCTCTAAGCCTGAGGAAGCATTACCAGCTCCTCCCTCAGAGCTGGGCTTTTCCCCTCGTGTGCTGTGGAAGGGTGCTGGCTTTCAAAGGAACTTAGCGGGTGACCTCGGTGGGATGGGACGCTGCACAACGAAGGCCCTTGTGCCACCTTTGGACCTCTCGTGTAGCAGCTCTCGTGGGGAGGGGTTTGCTTTACAAAATGCTGCTGTCGAGCTCTGCCACAGCGTCTGCTTTTCTCCAATTTGGGCAGGCAAGTAGCCTGAAATACAAGGAAGCGGTTACCAGCTTTCTCGGTGCTGTCTTTTGTCAAGTGATTTATGTTATATTTGGGTTTTACGGGCATTTAATTTTTAGTGGCGTTGGTGTTACGTAGCAGGACTTCCAAGATGGCCAGAGATAGCTTCGCAGAGAGTGCTCTGCGCACACAGTTCTCACAGTGTGGAGAGGATGACTTCGAATGTCATGCCCACCGAAAATCAGTGCTCAATAAGGCCCTGTGCTGCCGCTCAGCGCTGCTGCAAAGAGCACGCCTGGCCGTTGAACTGCACGTTGAAAGGCACGTGCTGTGCCTTTGTCTCTCAGAATTCATTTCCCATCGGCCTTGTGCTTTCGTGTCAGTCCCCTGGAATTTTCTGATGCTCGAAATCTCCAGCCCGTCGAAGCCTTCCTGCACCAAATGTACGATTCTGAAACTTCACCTGCAGAATCTCAGCGTGGGCAAGTTACCTGTTGCTAAAGAGGATGATTCCTGTACATGCCAGCAGCAAGCAAAACATTAGGATGTTTTTAAAAGCACCTGATTTTGCCTGAGCTGTGCTACCGGCAGAATCAGCAGCTGGAATTTCCAATGGGTGTTAGATTCTCAAATCACTACATATGTTGCAGCAAAAAGCGGCTGTAGGTAAGATTTCTAAAGCTCCCCTCGTGCCTTTCATGTCGTAGGTTTGCACGCGAGTTACCGTAATTCGGTCAGACTTGGCTGGATGCTTCCATGATGCAACAGCTCTCAGCCGCAATCTGGAAAGGGTTTCTCGGCACGGCAGCCTGTAATGCTTGCCTTGAGTACAGTACGCCCTGGAGTGGTGTGTTTAAAATATTTTATATCTTTTGGTAGATGTGCATGCAGATCGCATGCAACGCTCTCGACTCCGAATTCATACAGAAAAGGCCGTCATGCCTCACCATCGAGCCCTGTGTGCATGCGTGTGTACTAAATACGAACACGGAGACCGCAGCTCATGAAAGGAGGAACAAGAAACGACTGAAGGCAGGCTGCAAAATGAAGAAGATTACCTAGTATAAATAGCGTAAAAGTAATTTACAGCAAGTCAAATGCAAATAAGGCTTGTTTGCTCTATGTCCTTTTTGTTCTCACTACTTCTCAATGGATGATCAGCTCCGGAAGCTGACAAAAAGTGTTTTATACTGATTATTTTGTGGATTTTGTGTTCTAATTTAAGGCCCCAAGCTTTCTAGCTGTTTAGTCTACTGGAAAGCAGTCCAGTTCTCGCAAATAAGCGTCCATGTGATTCTAATAAGTGTCTAGAGAAGCAAGTCCTACAAGTGGCTATGTGTTCAGTCTCAGATATCCAAGTCTTGGTGGAAATGAATTCAGTGGAAATACAAGCTCATCTCTAATAGCCACCTCTGATTTAGACCAAAGCTGCTTTATTGGCTTTTGAGCTGTCCTGCGCAGATCCTGTTCTAACTAGCAAACTGTACAGACTTGCTTAGTCCTTAAATTCCACTGGATACATCTCTTAAGTACTTTGTTCAAACAAATGTTAAGTTATTTTACTAATCCTGCCAGTTTTAGCTGTTTGACAACTTTGAGTTTGGTCTGACAGCTCACATCATCGGTCAGAACATGATGAGCAGAATAAGGGGCTGCATTGCTTGATGGTGGCTTACGGGGAATCTTGTAATAACGATCAACTAGAGAATGTTGGAAAGCCGTGGCAAGCTGTAAACTGTGTGTGGCAACTGTTAAACACTTGGTTTTTGTCCCTGTTGGCTGAAGTGAGATGCAAGTGGCTGTGGAAATGGGGTGGCTGTGTCCCAGAGTGGGAGCAGAAAGTCGTCGTCTTGGACCCATGTTGTCATCTGGGTGAATTTCTATGTCAGTGTCCACAGCACGTTTTTAATGCTTGAGACAGATTAAAAAGTAGTTACTCAACAGATTATTTCTCTCTGACTGCAGGAGATAATGACGTGAAAATAGTTAGCCTGTGAACTTTGCAGAGAACGCAAGAGGAGAGGAACTTCATGGAGTCCTTGCAGCTGAGTGCTTTGACACGACCAGTGCTATCTACATGGGAAGTGAAGGCAGGCGTAATGGCTTTATGGTTCAGAGCAACTTGGTGCCGATTCAAAATGAAATGGGCAGTGTTAGAGATGTAAGCTCCCAGGTGCACGTATGCCATCTCCATGTAGAAGGTCCTGAACTTGCAAGATGCATAACTGTGGCCAATGAAGTAGAAGAGCTGTGGCTTTCTACCAGAGAAGATTCCTTGCTAGATTAGTTTGTTACGCCCTGGGACTGAAGTATATGCTTCCTGGCAGCGGAGCAAGGCTTCCTCTATGATTTATTTTGAAGGCAACATCAACTTGTTTTAATGCACACTTGTTCTAAAGTTGTCATTAGTGAACCTGTTTGAAGAGCTGTTAGAGTAGCTGCACAGAAGCTGCAGAAAACATGGATTTACCAGGTAGTGGCAACGTAGCCAACTAAATTCAGATGGTGCTCTTCTATAAAATAGGTGCAAAAAAAAAAAAAAAAGAACATGGCTTCAGAAAAAAATGTGTACTTGCTGAATCATCCAACTGTTACCGCCAGAGTTTGTGAGTCAGAGATCATACAACAGAGGTGGGCAACAGCTATTGATAAAGATAGTGAATATGTGAAGGAAGCCCTTGGCACTCTCTAAGCCTCTTGATGTTGTTTGACCAGATGTTTATAATCCACAACAGGAAAAAAAGCTGTGATCAGCCTGGTTGTGGCTGACTAATATCTCTTTACCCATTGACTAGCTGTCCATAAACACAGGAAATGAATTATTTTAAAACAAAATCAGCCCAAGTGATTAAAAAAAAATCATTGAGATCTCTGTTTTTTTCCCGAGAGCTTCTCCAGCAGTTTGTGGTTCTTTGCAAGGGCTCCATGCCTTCTCAGCAGGCGTGGGTCAGACTGGGACAGAGCATCATTGATCCTATTGAATGGGTCACCTTGAAGCTGCTCTCCGGTGCAGACTGGAAAGTGATCTTTGTGGATCAGCGTGCAGTAGATTGCACTCTTTGATGTTGTGGCCTGTTCCTAAAAGTGCCAGGAGTTCTATAGCTCCATAAGAATTAGCTGGAACATCTCAAAACGATTCTAGAGTGGAGCCCAATGTGCTGCCAAGGTTTATAATCGACAAACTAGCTAGGACTAGTTAGGGAAAAGCGTGATGCGAGCAGGGTGCTGTTACCTCCGCTCTGGACTTTTCATCAGCTACAGACTGCAAGTTGCATGACCAGGGAGCGTGTACGTGAACCTTTTCAAGGTGACCAAACATATTGGAGTTGTCTCAAGTGCCAAGTCAACATCTGCAGTTGAGCTCTGTGCGTTGCTGCCGTGTTTTTGAAGAGAAGCAGGAACGACTGAGAATGTGTATTTGCCCTGTACGGCAGATGTCCAAACCTTCCTAAATGTTTAGTGTCCGTGGACCTCAAGATCTCGGTTATCACTGTTATCGCAACAGGTTCTATGAATAAAGGTTGGAAATTGAGACCTTGGTATAAAATCCTGTAGATTGATTGCCTTGACTCCCTTTGGCCAGATGAGGTAAGGTTCCTTCACACAGGCAGTGCGATTACCTGCTGTACAAATGGAAAAGGAAATTGCAACTTTGCACATGATTTTCAGGAAGACACCCAAACTACAAGCTATCTAGCAGAAGGGCTGCCCTCCTCTTTGGAGGAAAAGCTTGCATTGTTCTCTGGGGAAACAATAGATTTGAAGACATTAATCTTTTTAAATGTGGCCTTGCAAAGTGTCCTGAGAAAGAAGATGATCTACTAAGTGTTTACACTGGTTTCTGTAGCTTTCCATCTAATGGATGGAAATCTCATCACCCGAGACCTCCTAGGGCTTTAGCGGGAAGCCAAAAATCAGACTGAATTGAAACAGAGACCAAGCTGAAAGCAGATACAGGGCTTAAATACAGGTTATGTGATGCATTGGAGGATTAATTGAACTGTCCTGTGTCGTTAGAACAGGCTAATGACTGAATAAGTCTTTTTTCCCCCTTTTACTATTTTTATTTAAATTAGGTACAAGAAGGAGAGGAAAAAAGTAAGCACACAAGCACTCCATTCCCTAGAGGGGGAATGTAAATGTTACAGTGGAGACAGAGGAAGAGATCCTTTCCTGTTGCAGTCTGAGGCAGATTAGCAGCATACCTTCAATATTCTTTCTTAGAAGGTAAAAATACTAATAATTCCCTAAGACATTGAGTTACAAAAAACAAAAAAACAAAAAACAAAACTTTCACTATAAAAATGTCCTTTAATTTTAACTTTAGTCTTTATTTTGGGGGGAGATAATGAGGGTAACGTGAAGCACACAATCTATACTTTTGGTTTTCTGTTTTGAAAAGTAAATGTCTTGCCTGGAGAGAGAAGCTAAAACGGTTTGTACAGGTGTAAGCCTTTCCTTTTGTTCATATTAAAATAAATAGGGGACTCTCACTGAACTGCAGTTTAGTGTTTTAATCGGTCTTTGTTGGATTGGAAAGCATTTTTTTTCTGCTAGGAGGCTGTCTAAAAAAATAAATATATATATATATATCCTTAAAATAAATTAATAAAAATCTCTTGTGAAAACGCTGAAACTAAGTGGAATATTTCCAGAAGAATCAAGCATTATTATGATGTTTTTAAGTGTGTGTAAAATAATCCTGTCTTCCAAAAAGATGCTTAAAGTCATTTGGATAGAGTTGGCATCTGCCAGGGTAGAGTCACACATAAGATAACATGATTGACCATTTTTGGCATACGATGGTCTAAATTGGCTCATCTATTGGCTGTCAGTCTCTTCTGAATTGGATCCAACTCTTTGTAGGCACGTTTCCATCTGGTTAAGTTTAGGACTCAAGCTGTTTATATATTAAAAAAAAAAAAAAAAAGTACCAATAACAGTCTCTGGGAAAAGGTTTTTGCTTATATTACTAATGTATTTCAAAACTATTTGGTTTTCCTTACTGGGCAAAATAACCTTACAAAGGGTGAAAGAAGATGTGCTTACGTATTGTGTTAAGATCCTTGAAACACACAAATGAGATTGAAAGACATGTAAATTCTTATACATGCTTGCTTGTTTATATATGCATACGTATAGTTCTCTAATACGCTATTCTTCCAAATTGGAAAAAAACAGATTTTAAGTCTGTTAATATTTTAGCTGTGCGCATTAGGAAAGTAGGATGAATACATGCTGTCGCATTCTCATTGAGTCTTTCTAAGATTGGCCTTGCATTATTTTTATTCTGAATATTAGCCATCTGGCACTGTGCGCTGCAGTATTTAGTGCCACAAATAATAATGAAAAATATGGTAATATCTCATGATACTTTAACATAAAAATATAAGACAGAGGGGTATAAAGCTTTGGGCGTATAATCTTAAAGCTGCCAAAGCATCTTGTTCCCTGTGCCCTTGTTTTCCATAAATGATTCCTTGATTGGAGACGGCAGCGGTAATACGCAAGTCACTGGTTAATGCATGCTAATGAAACTGCTGTTCTTGTAGTTCACAAACTACAGTCCTGAAGAAAAATAAGCACGCAACCTACCAGGATTTATACCTTTCAGTTCAGGTAGATGTAGATGCATCCAAGATGCACAAGAAAAAGCCTTCTGAATTTAAATATATTGGAGAGGGCTCGATCTTTTAGGCATCACTCAAATCCTTTATAAATGCTTGAATATTTTTTTTTAAGTCAGTTTTTCCTCCTGTCTCCCCACATCAAAATATAATGAGACTTGCGCATTCAGCAAAACTGTTGCTTGCCTGTAGTTAAGTTTCATAATTAGACGGGGCTTAAAATGAGGTGAGAGCTAAGTTCAGTGATTCTCTATGCTGATGCAAAGATGAGGTGCAAGGTGACTGGTGGAACTTAAGCCTTCGGTGTTTCAGGAAAACAATTGAAGGATGTTTAGGTTCAGAGGAAGGAAGCGTCTTCAGGAATATTCATTTTAGAGAACACTTGCTGGAAAGATGAATTCACTTTTACATGTTTCTCTTGGGTTGGATTTGCAGTTGTAGATGGGCCAAGCAGCAACTGGGATGGCAAGACCTCTGTGGCCATGTTGCACCGCTGCTGTCTGCAAGAAGAGCAACCATTTTCGTGAGCTCTGCTGCTAAGAATCCAATCACTACTGGAACATCCTCTACACTTGAAGCCAGAGCATGAAGTATAAGGTGCCTCCAGGCACAGGGAGCTTAGTGCTTCCTAAAGAAATCAAATATTTATTAGAATACTATAAGTGACAACTCCAACAGAAATGAACAGGACTTAACTTCTGTTTCCATGCAGCCCACCCCAAACAGAGACGACAGCATAACATGAAAGATGACAAGGCTAAATAAAATTTGAGTTTCCATCTGTTGGCAAAGAATTCTCGCCAGCTCTTTCAACTCTGCTGTGCTCATCCAGGATTTTTAGATGCGTGGCAGCTTGGCCAAAGCAGTGGCCAGGTTTGGCCCGTGGAATATCCAGGAGCATCTACTGCCTATCTGCAGTTCATTGGTCTAGCACACGTAGCAGAGGCGACCCGCATCATCGGGTTCACTAGATTTACTGCCTCTGAGTAGATCAAATCCATTGTGAATCCCCAGCAAGCCTGATTCTTTCCAGACGTGCTGGCACAAGGATCGATGCCTGAGCAGTAGGTTCAGTGAGCACAGGGTGTGTTGGGCTTGGTGCACGAGCAGAAATTCTGCGCAGAAATCCAGAAGCTTCAAGCCAGAGGAGCCAACTTCTGTCCACTATATCTCGTTATCGTCCGTTCCTTCATCAGTGGCTAAAGGATGTAGGAGTGCAGAAGAGACTGGCTCCCTGGTGGTGATGTGGAACTGGGGGTTTCAGCTTGGGGGCTATCCAAGAGCCAAACTGATCAACAGCTCTGCTGCTGCAGTTGGTTGTGCTGTCTCAAACTGTTGTTCAGTGTTACTGAGCATTCAGAGTTATTCCCTCTTTCCTTCATCTTGTTTTTTTCCTTGTACTTATCCCGATCCTTCTCCAGATTTTTGTGATCAGTGTGCTTTTTTTCTAGCTTTTTTTATTTTTTTGTCTAGCCAGCGTGCTCTGGCTCGCTGCAAATACACCAGACCCTTCTTAAACCTTTTTTGTTGTTGCTGGGTTGTTTTTTGTGTGTGTGCTTTTTTTTTTTTCTTTTCCTGCTAATACAGTAGCCTCCCCTAAAATGGCCAAGGTTGCTAGTCCTGCCAAGGAAGTGAAAGAACACAGAGCCTTCTGTCTGCAGAGTATTCATCTTGGCCAAGGCACAAATGTATGCTTTTATTTCCTCCTGTTCAGAAGCCACCAATAATCAGGTGTTTGGCCACAGAAGCCTGGTAAGATAAATGTACAATCTGAACAAAGATTTTAAATTTAAAGTTGAAGTGTCAGGAGGGATGTTTGGGGGGGGAAAAAAAAAAAAAAGAGAAATGGGTGTGGACTAATTTGGGCCTGTTAGAAACACAGTTTTAGTGTATTCCACCACGGGATATTTATCTGCTGGAACTTTCTGACTTGAATATGGATGTGGTTTTTAGCTTTGTGATGGGAGCTGCATTGAAGGGTTGCTTTTTAGGAGTGGAGAGGTTTAACTCCTGGAACAAGGAGCATAGCAAGGAATGGAGAAGACTGGACACCTAATCTGGGACCCTCCTCACTTGCCTTCCACAGTTCTGTCACGCACAGCAGAAATTTGCCTTGCCCGGAGAGGTCAGCAGCAGCCTTGAGTTTCCTTTTTCTTGGTGTTTCTGAAATGTCCCCAGTCAGGGCGAAGAGAAGGCACGGAGTAAATAGCAACACGTTTCTCCAGCTCCCCTTAGACAGCACACTGGAAGGGGTATGCAAAAAGACTGGGCAGTGTTGGGGGAGGCTGTGTGCGACTGGTGGAGTTCATAATGAGAGAGGCTGCTTAGGGCAGCATTTCAGAGCTTTTTGATAAAGCTCTAAGGCTTGCCAGGTGTGGCAGTCAAGGAGAAACTCGGTATCTGGTGGTTCATAATCTCAGCTTTGTTCTTCAGGAATTGCTTCAGCCTCAGTACGAGTGAATCAGTGTTTGCAGGCTCAGAATCGTTTCCCACAGCACACAGTCAGGTTTGAATCACACATCAGGACCAGGGAAAGGAGGAGACGGGGTGACTCCCTCGCCTGCCTGAATCGAAGCCCCCCGCTGCACGGAGTGCCTCCAGTTCCAATCGCTTTTCTGCTCGTAATGGCACAAAAATCATTCCTTCGTGCAGCAGTTTGTAGATGGAGGTCTGGTGTTGTCTCCTCATCAGGCAGTTCCCTGCCTCCATCCCCAAAACAGAACTTTTTCAGACAATTGAGGATAACAGACCTCTCAGCCGCCTTGCTTTGCGGTGCTGGCAGCATTAGGGTCTGTCAGATGTGGTGGGCACCACGCGGTGCAGGGGGCCTCCACGGGGTTCGGGAAGCGCCGCGGTGTTAGGGCTGTCTCGCCCAGCACGAGTAGGTCTGGTGCAGCACGTCTTCTCCGCTCTGTTCGCACCCTCCCACGTTCTCTCCTTCCTTCCAGATCCCCACCAGGCGTGTGGGTCACGCACGGGGGAGAAGCTGTGGCTCTCTTGTGTGAAGCTGGCCCGTTACCATAATCGGGGTTCTGCTACCATGGACTCCAACTCCTGCTTCCTAGCAGGCAGACGAGCAGGCGTTGGCTGAAGGCATACGTACATGCCTGGGCACAAGGATTTTGTTTGAAGACAGCTGGGAGGATGGGACAGATGTAAATGTCTGATCTGCTCCGTCTTACAGGTTGTAGTGAATGATTGCGATGCACGTTGCAGCTGCACTGTACTGGGGAGGTCAGGAGAGCAATGAGGGTGTGCGGCAGGGCAGAGCGAGGCGGCGGATGGCATTGCAATCTCTCCTCGCTCAGGGTTTTGTTGATCTCTTCCTGCCAAAAGGAGTTTCCTTAGCACCTTGTTCTTAGACCTGCAAGTCTCCTATTTGACAGCCTGGAAATTTAATATCCACCAGCCGAGGTGGGTAGCTGCACTTCCGTCGAGCCAGTGCGCTTTGCATGTGTTTGTGGCAGTACATAAAAAGATCACGGTGCACAGACTGTTAATTTTTAAGATTGCCCAAGATGCTGTGCAGAATTCTGTGCTGCTGACGGACGGATATTGTGGTAGTGCTGTAAACGAAGTACCCTAAACGAGTAGCGTGCAGGAAACTAAGGATGTTATGCTGTGCCATACTGTGCCGCAGCTACAAGGATAACCTTTGAGCAAGCTTTATGTTTGTGTTCTCGATAAAGGAAGGTGCTTAAATACCTGTTGTTGTTGTCTTCTAAACTGGATCCAGGTGCGATGCTTGTTTAATTGAACGTATCTTTCCATCTCCACAAAGGCTCTCCCCAAAGCCCTCGGGAGGAGCTGGGGAGGTCTGGTGGGTGCATGTCAGTGCCCCAGTGCTTCCAGCCACCCTCATCCTGGCACTGGGGGTGCCTTTGGGGGTGTTTCTGAAGGTAACTGCCCCAGGTGTGGCTGAGGGCAAAACCTGCCCCCAGCTCCTTGTATTTTGAAATGTGCCAAGCAGGTGATGAACACCATCTGAAGTGTGTTTATTTTACTGAGTGCTGCCAGATGCACGTCACTGTCTCACCTGACCCTAATTACTCACTTATATCACTTTAATCTTTCTGTCAAGAAAATAACACGGGCTGAAATTAAATATGGTATTAGGGTAGAGATGTGCAATGCTGCAGGGGCTGACCTCTGCACCTTCCACAGCACCGGGCTGATGCTGGAGGGGAGAACCCTGACTGCGGGGAGGACAGGGTGCTGCTGCTGCTTGGCTTAGGGCTTGCTCCCTTGCCCTGGTCCCATCGCTCACCGCTCACCTCTTCTACTCTGGACCACAGAGCTTTGAGTAGGAGCAGCAGGAACAAGCCCTGTATTTGTAGAAGCAAACGGGCACCGCTGCTAGTGAGGAACAAGTGGGGTTTGTTGCTCGGGCTGTGGGGCTGCGTTGGGGTGAAGGGGGCCGAGCGCGGGGAGCTGCACTGTTTCTGCTTCACCCCTGCGTGTGCGCCCCAGCTCCTGGGAGCCAGGGCTCCGCTGCTTGGTCTTTTCCCGGGGAGAATCCCAGGGCGGAGGGGACCTCAGGAGAGCAGAGCGGGATCACCTGGAGCCTGTTATGGGATCACCTGAACGTTATCCCGTGTGACTGAAACCTGAAGCAACGTTTTGGCCTGTTTCCTAGGTGGAAAAGCAGCATTTTGCGTTAGCCACAGCTGCCTGCTCCTACCAGAGGTGCTTACATCCCCGTCCCAGCGCCCGGCGGGCTCACACCCGTCTCCCTTACCCGTAGCCGCGCTTAAAACTCGCTTCATCTCCCCAGGGGCTTCATCACCTTTAACTTTCCCCTCCCCTGCCTGCCGGGGGGGGCCGGGGCTTTACCATCGGCAGCCCAAACTTTCTCCCCCCCCCCCGCTGGGGGGGGGCCCCCCCCCTCCCCCCCCCCCCCCCCCCCCCCTCCGGGGGGGGGGGGGCGTGGGGGGGGGGGTGGGAGGGGGGGTGCGGCGGGGCCGGGTCCCTCCCTCCCTCTCCCTCCTTCCCTCCCTCTCCTCCCTCCTCTCCCTCTCCACAGCGGCCCCGCCGCGGTGCGGAGCGGTGGCGGGCGGCGATGCTGCCCCTCCCCGGCGGGGCCCCGGCGGCTGCAGCGGGGCCCGGAGGAGGCGGCGGCGGCGGCACCGACAGCACCAGGTGAGGCCGCCCCGGCCCGGCCGTGGCCCGCCCTGCCCTACCCCGCCCGCCACGCGCGCTCCCGAGCCCTCCGTGAGGGGCCGCGGGGACGCGCCGCGCGGCCCCGCGGCCGGGGGAACAATGGCGGCGGCCGAGCGGGGAGGGGAAGGGTGGGGAGGGAGGGGGAGGGAAGGGGCGGGCGCCTCCACCTGCGCGCATGGAGCGGCGCTGAGAGGGGCGGCGGGGGGGGACGCGGCCGCCGCCGGGCCCTGAGGAGCCGCCGCCGCCTCCTCCTCCTCCCTCGCGGGCCCGGCGCTGAGGTGAGTCCCGGGGTGGGGGTGGGAGTGGGGGGCGAGGAGGGGGAGAGCCCCCCGAGGGGGAGGAGGAGGGCGGAGGGGGAGGAAGGAGGGGGCCGGGGGCGCCGCCGCCGCGGCCTGCCCGCACTGCGCGGGGCCTGCGGGGAAGGGAGGGCCGGGGAGCGGCCCCCGGCGCGGGGGGAAGGGGAAGGGGGCAGCGGGGGGCAGGATGAAACCCGCCTCATTGTCTGCCAGCCCTCCTGAATGCGGCTGCCGGGAGGATAATGAGCCATCTGGCCGGGCGGCGAGCTGCCCGGCCGGCCCCTTCCCTTCCCTTCCCTTCCCATCCCCTCGTTTCCCTTCCCCATCCCTTCCTTTCCTTTCCCCTCCTTTCCCCATCCCCTCCTTTCCCCATCCCCTCCTTTCCCTTCCCTTCCTTCCCCATCCCTTTCCTTTCCCTTTCCCCTCCTTTCCCTTCCCTCCTTTCCATTTCCCATCCCTTCCTTTCCATCCCCAGCCCCCCAGGCCGCCGGCTCGCAGTGAGCACCGCAGAAATTACGGAGAAAAAAAAAAAACAACAACATAAAAAAAAACAAACACCAAACCTTCCCCTCCCGCTCCCCCCCGGGCCCCCCCAAGCACAAAGGCAGCCCCCAGCTGCCGCCTGGCACCGGGCGCCCTGCAGGTACGGGGCTGCAGCGGGCGGTCTCCGGCGAGCCACTTCTGGGGAATAAATATTTGACAAAAGGAGCAGAGCTGAGAAACGGATGGGTGGCAATTATGTAAGCCCGTAGTAGGTTGGGATGCGCCTCGAGTCCGCTACGTAAATCAACCTGTTCGGCGAATAAACCTGCCCTGCACCACCGCTTTACGCTATGACGGTTATTGCTGCTATTATTATTATGATGATGATGATTAATTTTTCCTTTCAAGGGGCTAAAGCCCGGCCGGGTGCTTTCGGATGTCGCTGCCCGAGCGCGTGAAGCCCGCGGGCAGGGTGGGCGCAGGGCGGAGCGGTGCCGCGGGCCTTGGGCAGTGCCTGCGGGTGCCCGGCGCTGGCGGCGGCCCGTACAAAGCTGCATTGATTCGGCTCCCTCCGTTCGCGACGGCGGTGCTGGTGAATAATTATTTTCCCCCAAAGCTCTAACTAAGGGAAGAAAAGAGAGTCCCCCGGTCGGCCTACACAGTGGTACAGTATCTTTGAAAGCGCGTATCCGGCTGCGAATAAAGGGAGCCAGTCCGAGCGCTCAGCAGAAATGAAAGGCGGGCAGCGAAGGGGAGCCGCCGGCCCGCGGCCCCGCGCCCCCTGAAGCAGAACGAGGGGCAGGGGGAGGGGGCCTTTGGGTGTTTTCGTCTTTTTTCCTTTTTTTTTTTTTTTTTTTTTGGCTTGCTGTCTTTTGGAGTAGAGCTCCGTCTCCCCTTGCAGATGGTCAGGGAGAAGTCTTTTGGATCGGGGGGGATAAAAAAAAAAAGGGGAGAGAATTGTGGCCGGGTGGTTGTCGGCGAGCGCGGCTGCGCAGGGCGGTGTTTTGGTGGGGTCCTCCCTCTGAGGGGGTGATGCCTCGTGGATGTTTTTGGCGTATCTTCTCCCTTTCTGTGGTGGAAAGACTTGGACGAGTTTGCAAAAGCGGGAGGAGGCCTGGGGAGGAAGTATGGCCAGACAAAGGAGCGCGGCTCGGGCCGGCAGCCCAGGTGTAGGACGCGATCACCGGCGGGCAGGGCAGCAGCGCCTCTCAGATAACCCACCTTGCCCGTCGTGGTCGGAGCAATAACAGCTCCATGCCAGCCGCGCTGATTTCCCCAGCGAATGGTCCCCTTAAAGTTTCTGCCCTGTCACGGGCAATGTTGGGAAATCCTCTTTTCCTCGGGGAGGAGAGCGGCGCGTGCTCCAGGCTTCTCCCGAGTCCCGCGTGGACGCCGCGGTCGCCGGCTTTGTGCTTGGCCTGGCGAGGCAGGTGGAGCGAGCATCAAATGCAGCAGAATTCGCTGTTGCCTCTCGGTAACAGCACTTTTCGCTCTCTGAGGGGCGTTCACAGGAAGATATTTGGAGAGTTGGGAGCAAAAGAACCTCGATGCAATCCACCTGTGACGTGCCAGACCCTGCCTCCTCACCTGGGTGAGGGTTGTGCCGTTTTTTTTCCTGGTCTTTGTGTCCTGCTAGCGCAGTTTGCGTTGGCTTTATCATCGCTACCTGGGCATCCCGGCGAGCAGACAAGGCGTGTGGTGTAAAACCGAGTGCGTTCGGTGAAGGCTCCTGCGTGCCCTCGTGGCGTGGGCGTCCCGTAGCGGCTGCGTCCCGGTGCTGGGAGCCGAGCGGCGAGGTTGGGAACACCAGAGGCAGTCGCTTGGTGTAAGCATCCATGTGCTGGGCACGGATTTGGCCTGAAGGCTGCACAGATTTGGGATCAACCACCCCGCCGTCGTGCCCAAGCGTGGGCATTATGGGTTTCACAGCCCTGGCTTGCGGGGAGTAGCGTGTCGTCTGTGTAACGCTGCTTTTGTGCGCATCTCTCCCACGGTGACGGCTGGGGAACGGCACGGAGCAAAGGCTCCAGACCGGCAGGTCTCTGATATTTTTTGCGGCGGTGCCTTTTTATTCAAAGCAGGTGTCATGGAGATCTTTCATCCTGGGATTTCTTTCATCCCTGGCGTTTGTTAGCTCGTGTGAAAACTTTAAATCTGGAGGGTTTCTTGTATACAGGAGCCGTTCCGGCATCCCTCTCAGGCAGGGTGAGCGCGGGGCCGGGGGCTTGGTTTCTTTCCCACCCTGCCGGGTGCAGGAGGTGGTTGGTGCCCGGCGGCCTGGGCTCACCCCCGCAGTCCTGTGTGGTTTTAACAAAGCTCTGGGAACTCTTTTTTATTACAAAATGCCCAATTTATCCAAGCTCTCGTCTCGATAGCCTCCCGTGATAGAAAATTCTGCTGCCTAATTGCTTCCTTTCACCGATCCTGTATTTCTCTCTCTCCCTCTCTCTCTTTTTTTAATACATTTTGTTTGTGCAGTGCCTTCAGAGCATGGGTGGATGTGGCACTAGAGGTTTCGGGTTGATCTTCTTGCCCAGCTTTCCTGCTCTTGCCCTTTGGTGTGACCGTGGTACGCCGGACCACGAGGCCTGGCACTGCTCCGGCTTGATTCGTGCACGGAGCCGCTTCTAACGCCTCCCCGAAACACCCTTACCCTTTCTAGGGCTGGGGGGGTTGCCTCTGGAGCTGGGTGCTGAGAAAAACAAGTCTCGATTCATTTCCTTGCGCTTACAAGTAGCCAGGAGAGGCTTTGATGGCGAGTCTTAGGGCGGAAGAACCGGGCATAGAGAAGATGGGGGCCCCACGGATTTTGTTTCCAGCGTAACGTGCCGATGAATGGCTCGAGTCTTTGATGGAGAGGAGAAGCTGAGGCTTTCTGAAAAGCCTGTTTATTGACATTAATTATTTTTTATTAGTTACAGCATCCATAGTTCGTTGGCAGTAGGAGAGCCCAAAGTAAGAACATTAAATCTTCAGAAGTTGTTCAAAGCTTGCATTTTTCATAAGAAGCTTGTGAAGCTTCAAATCTAAAGCTTCCAAAGCCTTTTTTTTTTTTTTTTTTAATTCCTCAGAAGTGCCACTGAAGCTCTTCTTTAATTTTTAGTATTTTAGCTGAAACTATTAAGTTTTTTTGTATATGTATTAAAAAAAAAAAAATAGTTCTTTCCCATCCGTTGCGCCGGCCCCAGTTTCCCACTCCTTGGCTGCAGACCCAGGCTCTGCCTGCGCTCTGCGGACCGGGCGTTACCGTGTTCCCCCTGCAGGGTGTGGGATAATTTGGGTTCGTCTTGGGTCTGTGAACGGGACTGGTGGGGAGAGGGCTTGTTCTTAGCTACGAATGCTTTTCTGAAGGAAAACCACCTTTTTCAGACATGAGGTGCCTTCAGCATGGGGGGGGGGGCGGGGGGTGGAATTTTCGGGAAGGTGAAAAGGGAAAGCCCGGCGCTGACCGCGATTTTTCAGTTCCTATTAAAGCAAACAAGCCAACCCCGAGCTTCGTGACCCCGCCGCCTCTGCAGGGAGCGACTCGCCGTAATTTCCTGCGGTTTGCTTATGTCTGTCCGAGGACATCCACTACAGCAGCATCACCTCGTCCCGGACCCCTGGTGGGTGGGGGGGATGCATCGGCTTTGAGATTCATCAGCTCGACGTCGCTGCGAGAGCGCAGCGGGCTGACGAGCGGCGCTGGGATCGGGGCGCGTTTGGGACCGTGGCTGACCTCGGCGTCTGCGAGTTCAGCTGGGGCAGGGGAGCTGCGTGGGGCACGGCAGATGCGGAGAAACCTTCAGCTGAAACCTCCTGCGGAAAGCGTGGTTTGTCCTAACCCAGTAACCTCCCCTGACTTGATTGTCGTATTTGTCTGGGTAGCTCGTCATCTGATGGGGAGCCGGTACTGCAGCAAAAGCGTCTGTGTTTATTGTGCCGGCTTCTTTCTTTAATTTGAACTAATGCCTTCCCCGCGTTCCTTCTCCGTTTGAGCCGGCCCTTTCCTCGTCGTAGCTGCTGGAACGCCAGCCTTCCTGCACGGCAGCAGCAGGCTGGGCAGCCCGCTGCGTTCACAGGAGGTCTCAGCTTTCAAAGGGTGGATTTTCTGATGGCCTTGCGTGGGTTGGCTCAGAATTCATCGCTCCGTCAGGCAGCGCGAGCTGGCAGTGTGAGCTTACCTTTGGTTTGGGGGTTGTGCACGCGTAGGGCACCGGGCTAATAGCCACGCGGGTCTAGGACCCGGTGCTTCGCGGCCATCGGGCCTGGGTTTGCCCCTCGGGCGGCGAGTTGACAGCCGTGTTGGCTCTTTGGTGGTTACCGTCACGTAGGAGGGAGGGATGGAATTAGAGATTTCAGATGCTATCCCAGTCCCCCCATCAGGTTTTCCCCCCCCCGTTAGCAACATCTGTCCTTCCTCCCATCACCTTGGGGCATCCGAGCCTGGTCCTCAGCAGCCAGGAGAGCCAGGGAGCAGCGGGTGCGGTGGTGGGGAGGAGGAGGATTTAAGGACGCGCGGTATTGGGTCGCACGCGGTGGGACGTGGGGTGCTGCAGGGTGCTCCCCTTCCTCCTCTGGCAGCGGACGTGCCCCCGCCTTGCTCTGTGTCCTTCAGCACGTTCTGCGCGTGCCGTGCTAATGGAATTCAGGGGAATTTGTTTGATGTTATTTATTCAAATCTGGGAAGGGTGGCTGTGCAAAGACCAAAGAAAAGTGGTTTTAGTCTGACAAATGCCAAGGGTTTTTTGTTTTGTTTTTAAAGCCCAAACAAACCCTTTGGGATCCTTGGCTGGGTACATAATAGCATGAAATAGACCATTTCTTTCATTCTGCTCCCTAAAAATCTAATTCTTTATGCATTTAAAGTGGGAGTTGAGGCAAAAACAGAGTTTAGCTCTGCTGACCTATATTTATGAGAAGAGAAGGCTTGCTAAGCGTTGCGAGAAAATATATAATGCCGTTTGCATACCCCAATGAAACGTATACACGTCCTAACAACACTTTGGGGATTCTTCCTCTTCTCACCGCGTGTTTCAGCCCTTTCCAGCCCAAATCAGTCGGGCCGTGCTGTTCGTACCACCTGTGTTCCGGCTCCCCATCACAACGGCAACGAGGAGGGGCAGCAGAGCAGGTAGTTTAAGCAAGGAGCAGAGGTGGCACTGAAAACCTCCCCGATCCCAAGGCTTAAAGGTGAACCTTTATTCATTAAAAAAAATCAGCTATTTTTGTAGTGCGCAGCTTAATGGTGATCATGCTGCTTCTTGCATAACTGTGGCACAGATGTTATTTTTTGTAATGTTGCCTGGCTTATTTAAAAGGGAAAGGGAGGAAGGGAATTTATCTCTTTGGAGATGAATATGTGGAGCCCATTAGTTACAAAAAGTGTGAAGAGCTTGTTACAGCTGAAACTAGCACAGCTCTGAAAGGCTGAGCTGCAGAGTAGAGCTCTTCAGATAAAGAAGTAGTGTTGTATCTTCTGGAGTTTGTTGTCTGTGTTGCCAGATAGCCTAAAATCAGACCTCACTGAAGTATTTGCACACATCGTGTTTGGGCAGATGCTTAAGTACCTTGCGGAAGCGAGACCACATCCGAACGTCCGTTTAATGAAGTAAGGCGTTGGCAAAGCTCAGCCTCACTGGGTAAGCAGAAGTAGCGCTTAGAGCTGAGGGACACGGGAATGAAATGCGTCACTGGGCGTTGCTGAGCGTTAAAGCATGCGTCCTACTGCACTGGACAACAAAACCTTTGAAGCTGCTTTCTTTGAAGAAATACGTGAGGAACTGTGCGGGGTTGTGCTGGCAGGCAGAAGTCACGTGCAACCCTACAAAGTCCTGGTGGAGGCAAGAGGGGGTAACGCCACCATCCCCGGCTGGCGTTTCTGATGACCTTGGAAGCTTTTCAGTAGCAGCAATGCGAGTAAGCAAAGTGGTAAACGCTGTATTTATATTTAATAACATTGACTTACCAAGCAAATGCCTGCTGTTTCGGATCAGCGCAGTGCGTGCTGCTTCTCGACGTGTTTGCTTTCTGAGGCTCGCCTGTCCTGGTGGTGCGGAGGCGCTCGCCGGCGGCCGAGGGGCTGCAGAGCCTCGTGCACAGGACGGTGGGATGTCAGCCTTGACGTCCCAACTCCTGACGCGTCGGAGATGAGTCTCTGCTAGATCGCCTGCTGCGGGAGATAAAGCACGAGGCAAAATGAACACCAAACCACAGCCACCGAAGGCTGGAGCGTGCCAACCCAGCGTGGTGGCAGGGTTACGTGCTCGCGGGTGTGAATTCCTGCTTCTCGGCATCCCCGCGGGATGGAGGCGGCGGGCAGTGGTGAGGGCTGAGCACCCTGGCAGCACCCCTCGGGCCGAACCCCCACGGTGCAAGCCGCCTCTGCCCGCTGCGGAGGGGTGCGCGAGGAAGGCTGGCCTGGAATAGAAGGGCTTGTGCTTGATGCAAGCTGTGTTTACTTTTGAAAATTCAGTTTATTAAACTCAAGGCTGCAGAACTCTGGGGATCAGTGATGCTGTCTGAACATCACCTTACGCACCGCACAAGCAATTTTTCAAAATTACTTTTTTAATTAAAAGTTGTATCAGTTTAATGCGAGTTAAAGGAAAGTTCACGGGCTTAGCGGCGTCTGAAACCAGGTTGGGGAAGAACCTTCTTCCGCCCTTATAATTTCATCCAAAATAGCTAGTATGCATGCGAGGAGAGGGGAATCTCCTCCTGTGCCTTGCATCCGAGGAACTGCAGGGTAAAGGTATTTATTGATTATCAGTCAAGCTGCGTTCCAATATCCTCCGCAATAGCTGTGCGGAGCTGAATTGGAATATGAACACAAGGAAAACAAGGAGGGCTCGAGGTACAGCAGAGGAAAGTCAATACAGAAGTTATTTAAATGTCAGCTGCCTGGAAGAGCTCTGCTCAGAAGCTGCAAGGAGAGATTAGGTCTAGGACATAATGCATGAGCGTGAGGAAGGAGGAAGATTGCGGGTCAGGTGCTGCAGGGAACGCGTGTGAAAGGAATGTATTAAGGAGGAGGAAGGCAGGAAGAAATTGCTGGTTGAAAATTACATCTGACAATTAGTTCTGAGCAATTAATTGGAGAAACACGTGGCTTTTGGAGACGGGAAGGCTGCGGTCATAGTTGGTGGGCAATGTGATCCATCCTAAGTGTTATTCTTCAGCGCAGCTGGTTGACAGGGACAAGCAATGCTCATCACAAACCTGGGTACTGCCTTCATGTTATATTGTGTTTGTTTTCGGAACGTATATGCAGCGTCTCTGCAAGCAAAGGACTCCTGGAATTCAAATTACATTGGCTAAACAAAGCCAAGAGGCCTGAGTTATAATTGCGTGGCGTTCGTCGACTCAAGTAGGTTTGCATTCGGGGAGAACTCGATCTGAAAAATGTCACTGCTTGGTAGATGAGCGGCCTTCTGATTTTCATGGCCATCCCCGTCCCGGTGCTGAGCCCCGCTGCCGCAGTCCTTGGGCGGTGCCGTGCCCCTTCTCATGGAGGTCGGTATGCGTGTGACAGCGGTGCGGGGTCCCATGTCATGTTAACAGGTCCCAGACCGGCTCTGGTTTGGGTGCCAGGACCATTTCTTTACCTTGGGTACCTGGCGTGGGCGCGTAGCAGCATGCACTGTTTGTGTCTGTATCAGTCACGCGTTGGTTGTGGTCTTGTTGTGCCACCCCGAGAGCAAACACGTATTTATTAAAAACCATCCCAACCGGCGCACGTGCTCCTCTCCTGCAGAGAGGACGAGAGAACAACCAGCCCATGACGAGCGTCATTAGCGGCGTTTAATGCTCGGCCGGGTGTGCAGCAGAGGAGCCCATTTACACTGGGAAATGCGTGATCGTTCAGAGGGCAGGATGACCGGGCAGGCTGCGCATGTAACTAACAGGAGGGACAGAAGACGGATCCGAAGCCACGCTCTGAAGCAGTGAACGTAGGTCGGTGTGCGCTGAAAATGCAAGGCAGGTGTCGTGTAGTGGTCTGAGCCAAGGAGCTAAGCAAGCCCGAGCTCAGTCCTCACACCAGTACTCACACGCGCCGTTTCCCTAGTGGGCGTAGGGTGCTGACGCCGTTTTTCTGCCCTGCTCGCCCCGCTTGTGCAATGGGATTGTTAATACGGAGGTGTTTGCTTCCCTGGAGCGTCATGAAAATCAGTTGAAGCATGTGGTGTGTGTTGAAGGAGTCCAAGGGTCTTGGTGCTGATCGTTGCAACAACCACTGCTTTAAAAACACTTCTCTAGTTCTAGAAAAAAGATTTCCTCTCTTGCTAGGGTTGACTCCTCATATTTTCAGTGTTCTTTTTACAGACGTGTTTTTTAAAACCTATTTTGTCCAATTTCTGAGCCTCAAATTTTGATTACGACACAAAATAAGAACAGGAGGCAGAAAGCCCTATGCCGGTGCCGCGGTTGCTGCCTTGCTTGCGGTCCCTCGTGCCTTGGGACGGACCTGTGGGGATGCCCCGTTACACCTATCTAACCTTGGTTTGGCTGGGGAGGATCCTTCAGCACCTACAACGTTGGCTGCGTCTCTAGGGAAAGCTGAGAAGCAAAGGGGCTGGCAGGAGGGGTGGGCCTGGAGCAGCGAGAAGAGCTTTAGGGAAAAGAGATGCTGTCCTTCGCTCTGTTACTGAGACGGGGCAGTGGCTGCTGGCATCCCCTTTAGGGGCACGTGGCTCCGATGCGGCCTCAGCTGAAGCCTGTTGGGCCAGCCAGCAAGGTAAGCGTACCCTGCACGTTTCAGTTTGCATACTCCTCGAGTGCTGAAAAAATGAGGCAGTTTTTCAAAGTTTTGCACGTAGAACTTTCTTTCTTCCCTTTTATATGACACAGAGGAGCTATCATACTTAATTAAAAGGCTCGCGCTATTCTTCTGAAGCTTTCTATTCCAGTAAAAGGTGGAGAGATCTTTCTGAAGATTACTGTTGGCCAGGACTGGTTTCCTGTCAAAAAATGACCTGTTTTAGCAGTTTCTTCAAAAAGCATCTGGGGAGCCAGTTGAACCAAAACTAAGAGGGAGTAGAAATCTGAAGGACGGTTTCTGTAAGCGTTTAAGCTAGACATTTCTTGGAGGGGATCCTTCCGAGGGTTGGTCTAGGTTGACTGTAGGTGGTATTAAAAAGCTCAGATGCGACTGGAAGTTGGATTGAAAATGCAAGGAGAGATGAAGGAGACAAATGGAAGGCGGAGTGCAGAATTCGTGCTCGTAGGGCAAGAAAACACCCTACCTTCCTCCCAGCACTCGCCTGAAACATGTGTAAGCCTTCCCTTCCTCGTGGGCTTGGTCTCCTCCTCTTCTCCTCGCCTTGTTGCTCTCTTCAGTATCAAAGCCGCATCCCATGCGGGTTAGTTTGCTTCTGGTGCCCGAGTTCACGGAGAGGATGAGACGAAACTCGGTTCTAACAGCTCTCTTCTAATTCTGCTGCATAATGGAGATGAGCAGTACTTACATAACGATATCCTGGGATGTTAATAGATTTAATAACCCAGAAAGGTGGGAAGACGTTCTGAATTACCTATAAAAACGGCATCGAACTAATGAAGTTTATGGGAAGCTCATCTCTTCGAAGAAGAGTCGGATGGTAGACGCAAGACTTCTGCATATGCTCAGGGGAGGAAAAAGGATGAAGCTGGCTGTCCCAACCACCATAAATCTCCCGTTAAAATCAGTTCTTGGGTGCTGGTGGATTAACCCCATTTTACATGGGCTTCTGGTTAAACTCTTGTGAAAATGTAAGCAACGCAAGCTTCACTTGACTTTTTTTTCCAAGCGTAGATGTGTTCCAGTCTTAGGGCTTGTAGTGCCGTGTGTGCCCGGTGAAAACAATCAGTTCATTAATGCTGTTTTGTTAGACCTTGCCCCCCTCTCGCCATGGTGATAAGGGACCTTAATTAGATCCAGAACAAATGCTGGAGAGTTTGACAAAAAGGAGAAACCCGGGGAGGGGGTGGAGAAATACAGCGCTGTTGTTAGCAGATACATGCAAAGAGCCGTATCCTGCAGAGGAGAGACCGTGCTTTATCCAAAACATGGGTTTTCCTTCCCGAGGAGGCTGCGAGCATCTGTGGACAGTATGGGGAAGCGGTGTTGGCAGCTTTAGGGTTGTCAGGCCAAGCTCCTAGGTGTGGGCACCTTTCCATCTGCCGAGGGGACCGGGCCAGGAGAGCGCTGCCGGCGGAGTGCTAGGAGTTAGAAATACAGCTGCACACGTGCCCTGGGGCATTCCCTGGTGGGAAGGGGACGAGCGGTTGGGTTGGTTCACGTGTCCAGCCGTGTCTGTCGGGGAGGGTGAGAAGGGAAGGAGAACAAGAGCTCTTCCAGCAGTGTCTGCATGGAAGCGGGAACTGCGATGCTAAAGGATGGAAAGGAAGCTTGGCAAACGCCATTAGCTCAGAAGCAAAGAGAGGCAGCTTTCAATCAGGGAAGAATTCAAAAAAATCAAGCACGTGGCAATACAAGCATTACAAACAATCGTGATATTCTTTAGTAAATAATGTTAGGTGGTTCTTTTTTTTTTTAACAAAAAAAAAAATCTGATTATTGGGTGTTTGGGGTCCACCTTCAAAACCTCCTCTGCGGTCGTTTGAGGTAGAATCTTAATTCAGGTTAGAGTTTCTCATTTTATTCACTGCGTTTCCCCCTGGCAACGTGAGGACTGTGGCTGTCGGCTCTCACGCCTCTGTCCGTGGTCCTCTGCGTGCTGCCTGTAGGGTTACACGGCATTCCTCCCAGCGTTATTCTCAGTACACTAAGATAAGAATATCCCCGAGTCTGCCATAGGAAGCGTGTTTTCCAGGCCATAAGGTAGCTGAACTATTTATTTTGATGTCAGAGTTTCTGTCTTGCAACATACGTGTCGTGGTGCACGGAAGAAGGTAGTTCAAGTGAAATTTGTTGCGTTACAAGATGGTGATGCATGAAAGGCAAGCGTGTTGTTCAGGACTGCTGGACGATACAGGGTCCAGAACTGGCTATCCATCTGCCCAAAGGTGTTAGGGACTTCTTGAGGAAGAAAAAAGTGCAGTTCCTTTCTTTTAAAAAATAACACGAGTTATCTTCTGGGCAGTGTGCATCAAACCGCTAACAAACGAACGAAGCGTATCAAAGAGCGGATCTGGATGCCTGTGGACCCGATGCGTGCGCTTCCTTTTAACCACGCAAAGGCGCTAAAGCGGCAGCGTGAGAGGCGGCTGTCGTGGCAGCGAATACCGAAACGTCCGCCAGCCTCGATCGCGCGCAAGTAGCCTCCGTGTCACCTGGGGATACGCCACACTGCTGCACCCAGTGCGCTGGGGTGAAGAGACGGGAACAAGGCTTTGTCTTGGTCACAGAGCAAAGAAAGCATTTGACCGGGTTGGGTAACGCTGTTCGACAGGCGGCCTTGGATTTTACAGCGCTTCAGGGGAAAAACCAGAACGCTACGTTTTATACGGCGGTCATTTTGGGGGTTTAAATTTGTATTTGCTGGACTCGGGGTATGTTGTACAGAACAAAGTCATTCTGGATGCGTTGGTTTGTGCAGGTTCCTTCGCGGTTGGTTTGGACGGGACTTGGGTTAAGGAGAAGGCTCCAGGTATCACGGGGTCTGCGAGGTCTGCTGCCTCGGGGCGCAGGGGTTCATCTCCGCAAAGGCAGCTTTGTTTTTCCTGCAGTGCATGCTGGAAAGAGGAACTATTTGAAGTTGGTTAGGTGGATGATTTCTTATGTGTAGGCACAGACGGTAGGATAAAAGGAACTGCTGATTCTTGTCGTTCACTGTTTCTGTGCGTTTCCAATAACCATCTTCAGGATTTTCATTCGAGGCTGGCAAAATCTCCTGTCGAATTCTTGACATCTTTTCAAAACCCCAGAGTTACTTCTTTGGGCTTTTTTTCCACATTTACCTTGAGAACACGATGGCCTTAGATATCCAGGGCTATCCAGCGTTTGTATTTTGCAGGAACAGAAAACAGGCCTCGTACTGGAATCAAACAAAAAATCGGGTTGTTTCACTTAAATCTTCCCGTTTGCCTTCGCAGGCTGAGAGCGACTGGTGTTAGCAACAAGCCTTAATTACGGTAAGGGCAGGGATGTAGAGGCAGCTTCGTGGATGCTCAGTGGACAGGGGCTTCGGATAAATGCATACAAGATACTTACAGTTGAGCTGACATGAACAACGTGAGATCCGAGGGTAGATGCTGACGGGTCAGCAGCAGTACGGCGGCCTGCCGCCTGATGGGAGCTCCGTGTCAATTGTTGACGGGGTTTCCATCCTCCATTAGCTTGTAGTCCCCAGAATTACTGTCCCTTACTGCAGAATTTAACGGGAAGTCTCACGGCTCTGGACCGGTCCACAAGTGCCTGTGGGGAGGCGTGGGGATGATGACACCAGGACAGCGGGCTTGGAAGTGGCCTCGAGCGGGACGAGGTCACAAATTCAGTGGCCAACTTGGGTTGAAGTTGCTCTTGGGTTGCTGGCAGGCTCCATCAGAGCAGCAAATGCAGTCGCAGGGTACTTAGTAGCATAATTAAATGTTTAGAAGATTTAGCCCTAAATCATGATGAATGTTTTCTTTCTTTCTTTTTTTATTCTAAAAGCTTTTGTTCTTAGTGGTTGCAAATTTTACGCATCTAAGAAATTTTGTTTGGCTTTTACTAAGGCAAAATATTATGGGAGAGTTTTTAAAAATTGCTGTTCAAAGCTCAGGTGCGGAGTTAAAATTTCAGCCTTTGCTGATTCCCATCCATCCCAGATGGATGTTTCGTCCATCCGCAGACGACTACAGGGAGCAAACACAAAAAGCCAACACGAAGGGGGGGGTTTCTCGCCCCGCTGCTCTCCTTGTCCGTACGTAGAAGTCGCGGTGGCTTACCGAAGGCTTCCCTGGCTGTTGAAACCCCTCTTTAATCCTTAGTCTGGTTTCCACCTACCCTAATTAACAGCTGTGGAGATGAAAAACCTTGCAAGTTTTATTAAAGGTGCGAATGGCGTGCCTTCGGAAGACGCTGAAGACCCGGAGGGTTGGTGGGCTGCTCTCGGGTCCCTTCTGCCAAAGCTCTGGGCCTGCAGGGCAGGTGCGTGAGGCGTGGAGGAGACGCGACGCGTGCTTCGCTAGCTCAGGGAAGGAGTCTGCAGCCAGCTGGCTTTGTGCACGGGGGTAGGTGGTGTTCTGGTGAGGGTGGCTCCTTCCGTGCTGCCTTAGGGTTGCGGTGAGCAGCATGGGTTGGTTATGGGGTGTGCTCCGGGCTCTGCTCACGTAGTTGCCCTAAGGCTGGTGTGGCTGCCTCCCCCCGGGGTGCTAGCAGGGCGATGTGGCTGCGGCGTGGTTGTGCGTGGAGGGGTCCTTAGCGGCCTGGCATCTGCTTCTGCGGCTTCTCCTGAGCTGATTATCGAAGCCTGACGTTAAAAAGGTGGAACCTAATTAAGGATTAAGCGAGGGTATTTACCGTGAGTCTGTTCAAGGTCCCGATTCGACCACTCAGGTGCCTTCTCTGGGGAGTCTCAGCCTGTGCCTCGGGCACATCCAAGAACGTGCTGTAAGAGGAGGATTCAAGGCCGTATGGAAATGCCGCGCGGCTCCCCGAGTGCTGGATCAGCAGCTTTAAGAGATGTGCAAGTTGGTGGGGGTTCGGGGCGCGTGCTTGGTTCCTGGTTAGGGACTCCCTAGCGGGTCCCAGCCCGTCAGGGCTGCGGGAGCACTCCCTTTCTTCTTGCCATGGATGCTGGTCCAGCGGCGCCTTTCAGATGTGCCAGGGATGGAGGTGCGGGGGGAACGCGCCCATCTCTCTTTGTAGGTGACTGGAAAAGGAAACTGGGCTGGAGTCTGGGACGCTCCGTGGTGGCGACGCCTCGAGGATTGTGGTATGGGTCCAGGCACCTGGCGAGCCAAGCGCTGCACTGGCTTTTAGGGCTTTTTAGGTGCTTTTAGGGCAGAGTGATGCTAGCAGCAGTCACCCAAGGCCCGTCGCAGTTTCCTCCCTGTGAGCCCAGCCTGGTCATCTCTTCTTTTACCAGTAGAGCCCGGGTGTGTCTGTTCGGGGTCCATCCTGGCAGGGAAGCCCGGGCACTGTTTGCCTGTCTCTCTGGCTTCCCCTGCCTCGTAGCCTCCGCGCTCCTGGCACCGAGGCCGTCCCCCACGCACAGATGGTGATGGGGAGCGGGGACGCGGGAGCTGGCGCGGTGCCGGCCGTGGCCGGGGAGCAGGGAAGGTGACAAAGCTCCGGCAGGGCTGCGGTGCTGCTGGCAGCGCCCCTCTGCAGAGCACAGCCCTGGAACTGCTCGCTGTAACGTGCCGCGTGGCCCTGCTCTCCTTACGCAGCTACCCGGAGTTTGTCGGTCGTTCAAGCAAATCCGCAGTCAAACCAGTGAGCGTGCACCAACGTGCCAGAAGTGAAACGGGCGAGCCGAAAGTGGTGGTATGAAAGGGGGCAGGAGGGAATAAAAACGATAAGGCTTTGTAAAAAGCTTGATTGTAAGCAATTTATAAGCAGATGTTTGGAGCATGAGTTTTACTTTGTGTTCTGGAAGCTTTCTAGTCTTCTCTCTCTTGTTAATGACGAAATAACAGTACCACTTCCAAGTCTGCCAGGAACAATCTCCCGTGTGCTTCGCTGCATAAAAATTCTTTTTTGTGAACTGTAGAAATTTACCACAGAAACATGAAATGTCTGCGTAACCCCCCACCAGTGCCAAACGCTCTGGCTATTCATCAACTTTCTGCCCGTTGTCTGTAAAAGCAAGGGCTGTGGCCCTGTTAGGTGCTAGCAAGGTCCTTTAACAAATCTCTGAATCCCCTTTTCACAGAAGGTAGAAGCGAGAGCAGGAGGCCGGTGGCCCGATTTTGCAAAGGTGCTGTAGGTGCTCGGCTCCCCGGGACGTCAGGGCGAGGGCGATGAGCATCGCAGAGGTCAGTGAACCCAGCAGAAAGGCTCACGTGCTCGCCCTGACTCGCGATTCAGCCGGCTTCCCCGCAGCTGCTCAGAGGTTAACCTGTTCCTCTCCCACCTGAGATGGCAGACGAGGAAGCCAACCACATCCACCCAGGGGACTCGGCGCGTGCTTGAGCAGCGTAGGACGACGGCAGAAGCATCTATCCGGGAGGCAGTGGTTGGGGTTTCCTCCCCCTGAGGAAAGCTGGCTAGGATTTGCCAAAAACCAGACGTTTCATTTGGTCTAGTTAAACTGTTTAGTTCAGCCTTAACTAAAGCCTGACGTGCTGGTTGTTCTTGTCTGAGTGGGAGAAGATGTTTTGGGTACGTAGGTGCCAGAGCAGGGCCGCTGGTGGTGGAGTCCCTGGGAAATGCAGCTAGCCCCAGGAGCCAGGAGAATTAAAAGAATCCCTTTTTTGCCAGCCTGTATGCAACAAAGATTAACCTTATCCCCCAAATTTGCTGGCTTAATTTGACCCGAGTCTTTCCCTTCTTCCTAAACTCCCCGTTACGGTTTTAAATACACGAGTTTAGTATTCCTGATTGTGGTCCTAAAGCTGCGTAGCACTGCTGGAAAATATAAAATACCTTCTGACACTTGCCATTTCTTTCTACGAGTATGACCTCTGGAATAATTCCAAAGCTCTGGGAAAGAATGAGATTTTCAGTAATGGCTACAGGCATTAAGGGCACACATAGCATGGAGTATCAGTGGGATTTATGCTCCAGAGTTGCTGTAAGTGCATTTCAAAGTCACATCCAAAACGTACCATTTAGAACAAGACACGTTGTTAATGCTCTGTTGTTTTTTTTTTTCTTTAAAGCAGATGTGTAGTATAAATGAGCAATAAAATGTAAGGTGGCTTGTAATGTTATTCTTGCCGAAGAATTGTTAAATGCGTAATTCTTACAAACAACTGAATTTCTGAGAGCTTTCCTTTTCAGGATTGCACTTCGGTATGTTGATAGTCATCCAGCTTGAGAGAAACCAAGGGCCTAAGGTTTCAGGGCAGAACTCCTTCACTCCATTGTTAATCAAGAAGAAATTTCTATATATTCCTACTGAGACAAGAAAATATCCCCAGTTTCCAAGAAATGTTCTCGTACACTGATTGTTAGATGTAAATGAGACCCTGTCATTAAAATCCATAGATTCACAGTGCTAAATGACAAACTGCGTTTACCACATCGCTTAATGCACCACTCTTTTATTTTAATATCTTGAAGGTTTGTTACTGCTCAGCAGTGTCTCCCAAGTTTTCCAGGGGTTTCAGCTCCGGCTTTCGCGTGTCTCCAGTGGAAGTTTGCCTTCCGCTGGCTGCCGGATCTCCTGGAGGAAGGATGAGGGCTGTTGCTGCGTGAACAGATCCCTGCCGCCTTTCTCCTTGCAGTACCCAAACGATCTCCTCGGATACACCACATGTTCCAAAACCCGCACCGTTTTGCCCTCCTTCCTCGTCGGTGCCTGCCTGCGTTTCATTTCGGAAGGCTCTTTTTGAAGAGAAGGCGATTCCTCTGGGAACGATCTTCAGCTTTGTGACCGTGTCTGAGCTGCTGGTCCATGGAATCCCGTCGTAGCGACGGTGCTGGGCTCTCCTATTAGCAACTGTAGTTACATATTTAAACATATTTCACATAAGTAATTATGCTTTATGGCCTGTAGCCAGACTGACTAATCCTGCTTCCTAGGAGCTCCCGAAAAAAAAAACATGCATGCCTAGAACTTGGCTAAAACTTCCCTTTGGCTACTTCCCGGCATTTCCCTGCGGTCAGGCAGCGCTCAGCAAATACGGGCGTCTTCACACATGCAGATCTCGCGGCGAGTGCTTCCATCCATCCATCCATCCATCTCTGAGGCTGTCGTTGGTGGCAGGCCGGGGCCCTGTTTGCTGGGCTCATTCTCACCCTTGTGCTGCTGTAGAGGAGCTGCTCGGGTGGCAGCGGCGCTGGTGTCAGTGCGCAGGTAGGTACGGCGCGTGTGCAAGGCGAGAGCGGGTCTGGGCTTATTTTTTACGCCGGAGCATCCTAAGTTAGGTTTAAAACGTGAAGCCATTAAACAATGAAAGCTGCGCCTGCTCCTGTAGAGGTCAATTTAACTGGTATAGCAGCACAAAAATACACAAAGGACCGATGTAACAAAACCTAATCGGCTTTAGCTTGAGGGTTACCAGAACCCACATCTTTCAGGTTGCTGCTGTCGGTACGTTTCTACAGTTCAGCACTATTTATTTATTGCAATTGAAGCGCAGTATTTGTACCTATTAAGCCTCTGAGTTTCCTTTGTAGCTCCCTCCATATAAAGCAAGATGCGGCATTATTATTAAGCTGTTCTTGAGGCTAAACATCGCGAATGTTATTCATGTGTGTTTATTAACAAAGGAGGAAGGGGGAGAAGGTTTAGCGCGTCTGGTTTGCTCGACTTGCATCAAGGATAACTTTGTAAGAGGAAGAGCTTTCAATAAGAATTTGAAATTGCATAATGAAAAGGTCCTGGAAATAATTAAAAAAACCGGCCTGAAATCACTCGGAGAATTGTTGAGGGTTTTATTTTTTTTTTGCATTTAAATTGGCAATGAAGTGTAATGAAGACAGTCAGAAATAACCCCTGACGCCCACGCAGGGTATATATAGAGACTGTATTTACTCTGCTGTGCAAGCATCTACTGCAAGATGGCACATTAAAATGTGAACAAAACAGCACATCCACGCTCCTGGATGCCGCAGTGCTGTTACAATCTGATAAACAGTTCGAGTGCGGAGTGCATGCTGTGTGCATGCATTATCTCGCCGTAACGGTCTGCGTGCCGGCATTCAGTGGCCACCAGCTTTGTCTCCACCGAGCGCGGGGCGGTGCTGGGGGGGACGTTTGCAGGCTGCCCTCCCTCACCTCCGAGGGGATTGCTTCGCGCGCTGCCCGAGGCCGGCCGGTTCGCTCTGCAGCGCTCCGGCTTCCAAACTTCCCGTCTTTGGCGCTTGGGCACGCACGGGCGGTTCGCGGCCAAGAGTTCAAAGGAACCCTCTTGTCGTGCTGATCTGCAGTGGTTGATGATGATGTCGAGGCTGTGATGGGTATTTGGCAGGGCATGGGATCCTAAATTAAATCCTCTTGGGTGGTGGGGTTGGTTCACTCTTCGGCAGCAATGTCCCAGTGGCACGTTCGTGTTCTTTTAGGTTTAATCTTTCCTTTTTTTTTTTTTTTTCCAGTATAAAATTGTTTCCAGTCTCTGTAGATATTTATATGACCTTCAGTGTGCGTACTGATCTTTTAATTCATTTTGTACTGAATGTATGGCAGAGTGAGACGTTAGCTTCTGAGGCTCATCTCAAAGGATACGTTAGCTCTAAAAATCTAAAGTGTCAAATCCGGGAAGGAAAGACGAGCCCAGTTTTAAGCAACCAGCCTCTTCGTACCCCCAAGCCGATTCACCTCTCCAATGTCATATTGCCGTGTTTGTAGGTGATAACTTAGCACGAAAAGCACTTTGAGCATCCTGCAACGAACGTTTTGACATTCAAGTGGATGTTTGCTTTCACGTTTCCCGTATTTTTGTATACCTCCGTGAGAAATGCAGTGCAGAGTCTTTGCATCTCAAGTTAGCTAAAAATGTTTTAAATGCCAGCGATAACTAATTGCGGCTAATGATTTCAGCGTGGGCATCCCGTTGCTCTGGCTGCGCCGTACAGCAGGAGACTGGAGTTCGTCGTGCTCCCCTCCTGCCCACCTTGCTCTCTGGATGCTGAGGGAGAACAGGCAGCAGGGTTTGGTTTGGGCTTTGTGGGGTCGGATGTTTTGTTTGGTTCTGAGGCAGCGAAAGGATCGGCTTTCTGGTCAGCAAGAAAGGCAGCATTTATCTACCGCGCAAACGGTTCTTAGGATGCAGTCCCGTGGCCGCCCATTTCATGAGTTCTCGCTCTAATTAAACGGAGCGTTCCTTAAAAATGTAGGTATGGTGAAGAGGAAGAAAAAAATATGTGGCTAGTTGTTGGCAGCAGCTCGTGTTTGCAAAGGAATGTCATCACCTTCAAAATTTGTTGTTTGTAAGAACGCTTTTTTACCTCCCAGTGTTGCGAGTAGCATTTAAAATAAGCAATACTGAGAAAAGATCATCAGAGTTCCTGTATTTTTCCAGGCGATTTTTGCGAAGATATCTGTATAAAAACATTCAGTGTGTTTTTCCTACTTTGTATAGATTTTTTTCCCACGTAGCTGCAGCAGAGAACAAAGGTTTTATATTGGAAAAAGTATTATTACGGGGAAACTGGGACAGACAAGGTATGTAAATTAACTTCTCAGTCCCTTAAATTCTAGCCGATTTTAAGAAGGCAATTTGCCTTTTAGTTTACAATCCCATCCAGATACTGTCACGCAGTATAAACAATAAAATTAAATGATTGCATTCACTGTGTGGTTGTCATCGATAATGAACTCCTGATGCAGCGACTTGAGGAGAGGTTCAGGAGGGCTCGGACGCGATGCGGCACGTGCTAATCCTGGTCGGCGCTTTCCTTCTCTCCTGGTGCTCCAGGTGCCTCGGTCAGTGCATTTATTAGCTCCGTAGCGAGGGAGGTCTCGCAGGAAAACACGGGGGACAAGAAGTAGTGTTAAGCTGGTTGCATACCCAGAAATTCACTTGGCTGGTCTGGAGCAGGCCATTCCGTGGAGCTAGAGGTGATGGAGATGTCTCCGTGCTGTGCGAACACCTGGGCGGAGGTCGGTGTTTGCTGGTTTTAGTGGAGGGGGGGAAATCCCTGGGGTGGTTGGGCGTTGTACGTGTGGAGGCTAGCGCCGGCAGGGATTTCTGGATGGGCCTTGACTTGTTGATGTCGTAGAAGTCCATCCGCTGCGCCTTCGTCAGCATCTCATCTGAGGTTGCTTGCAAGGGGGAGAGAAGACAACCCAACCCAACCCAACCCAGCTCAATCAAAGAGAGCCTGGTCAGGTCTTAGATGACCAAGGACCTTTGGGAGGACCCAGGAGCTGGGGCAGGTGGGTTGGGTGGGAGCACCCCAGCCCTTCCTGCTGAGGTCCTGGCCCTCCTGGTGCTTCCACCCTTTCCTCGGCCAATGCCACCCTCCTGCAGGGGGCTTTGCGGGGTCTTGAAGCCTCCCAGCACCGTTTTTGTCCGCTGGCCGCTCTTGTTTTGGAGGAAGCAGGGAAACTCAGCCGCCAAGGTGGATTTCCATCCCCGGCTCCCCTCTGTGTTGTTACAAGCGTTTGCAGAACATATGGTGTGCAAGAAGCACCCTTTCTCGGTGAGATCCCGGCAAATTCTCAGCATATCAGGGTGAGTTACTTTTAGAGCGTCTCTTAACTCTTTAATCGACGGATTTCCATCCTTTAGCACTGCAGGAAAACATATGGTTCTTCCCCCCCCAGCAGTGCTGTGGTTGGTTTTTTGATATTTATTTTTTCCTGGTTTGTTTTGCGTGTGCGGTTGTGGGGTTTTTGTTATTTGTTTGTTTCATTGGTTTGTATTATTTATTCCCTTTCTTTTCTCAGAGCAAGACAGAGGGAAAATACTTCATACCACCTCTACATATTGGCCAGGTGGCCTTTTGGGGATGACGTTGTTTTATCTTTGCTAAGCTTTTGCACGCGGTTTAAATGACAAACCCCTCAACCTCCGGATTATTTGCCGGCCAGGCTCTGACCTTTCTGCATGCGGTGGGGGATTTTTTAAGCCCTTCCTCGTTCGTGCTCCCTGTCGGAGCAGTATTTTCCTTGCTAACCCCTGCCATTGCCGTGCCTCCCAAAGTAAGGTTTCCCAGCCCGTTGCTGATTTCTATTCTTGGATGTATTGCACCAAGCATAAATATTTTACGTTGGATCTGCGGGTCTTACTTACCAGTGGACAGCTCTGCTTAATAAATAAAGACCGGGAAATAGTTGCTACTGCTGCTTGTTAGGCAGAACTCAGTTTTTTAATGGCTAACATACAGGTAGTTTCAAATTTGCATTTGTTTTTTTAAAAATATCACCAAGACACTGCTGATTGCATGAAAATGGTGAAATTAGAGCCCGTTGCACAGGTAATCTGCACAATATATATATTTTAAAATGTTCCTGTACCTTGAAAATAGTCAATAGACGTGTTCTGTTTTGTGTTTGGTGTTTGTTTGAAGTCGCTTCTTGGTGTCCCCCACCCTACAGACACATGGGATCAGCGGTCAGCAACTGCAAGGCGGCATCTCATTTCGGTTTTGTACGAGCCATAAAACCTGTGCGTTGTTAACAGCTGTTTGCTTTGGAAAGCAGCGCAAGTAGATCCCAAAATAGATCCAGGGGGTTAATTTCTCGGCGTTCCACAGGCTGAACGGACCTCCAGCGCCAGGACGGCGAGTCCTACTCCTGTGGAAACGGCGCGGATCGTGGCTGAGCGTGGCACTGATGGCGCGTCTGTCACAGTGGTTACAGGTTTCATGGTGGCTTTGACCTTCCTGCCCGAAGCGTCTTGATCAAACTTCCAAATCCTGAGTGACTTTTTGTCGCCTTTTCTCCCTTTTGTTCATTTCTGCACACGTGTTTAAGCGTTTGCCGTTCCAAAACGGCGCGTTCCTATTCCGGAAATGTGGGGACCTGGGGGATTTTTCCACATCGGAGCCTGTGACGGGTGCATCGAGCCAAACACGACTCTGGGACGCGTCGCTCCGGCCTCCTGCCAGCAGTGGGACAGCGGTGGCATCCGCTGGTGGTGGCATTGTCCCTTCGGCAGAGCCTCGGCAGCTGGGCTCATCCAGGCTGCTGGTTTGACAGGGCTGTTCGCGTAGAGGCACGGTGTTTATGTTAACAGATAACGATAGATCTTCTTGCATCCCATTAGTGCTTTTTTTTCCTTTTTTTTTTCCTATTTTTTTCAGCTACTGAAGAAGAAGCTAATGCTGCCAGCTGTCTCGGAGATGAGATAGGTAGATGGTTAGTATATTTGTAATGTTCTTTCCCTCCCCCGGCCTTCCTTTCAGAAGAGCTTGAACATAGCTGGAGTCTGCAGCTCATTCTTAAGGATAAATTTACCCAGGAGTGAAATACAGCTTCCTCCGAGGTGAATCAAAGCAGTTGTTACAGCTCGATTCAGCACCGAGGCTGGAGAGCGTCATCTCGGGCCCCAGCCTCAACGCTGCTAAACCAAAAAAAAAAATAAAAAACTACATTGATATCGCGACGTGGAGCAACAAAATATTCCTGAGCGCCTGGCTCGTGCCTCTGAGGCTGCAGGAAAAGGGCTTTTCGGAAGCTTGTTCTGCGCTTGCGGTGCCACCCTCGCGTGGCGGGGGCTCCTGCTGCTCGCCAGGGGTCCGCCCTGCCCCGCTGCTCCAGCGATGATCCCCGGCACTCGCCTCGTTTCCACTGGATGGTGGTGGTGGTGAACAGCCTCGGTTTGGACGTTACAGGTAGTGCATCAAGCACGTTGGTATCGGGTCTGCAATGGTAAAGGGTTCTAAAGGATAGCTGAACGAGGGCAAACGGAGCATGGATGGTACCCGGGTGGCTTTGGAGATCTGTTCGGGGCCTCGGACCGCTTCTGCTTTCAGCTGTCCCCCGCTGCTTCCAGGTTGCCCAAGGGATGAGCACGCCTCGAGGGGAAGGCCGTAAGGGCGGCCACTGAGATGCGGGGAAGAGCAATCCCCTCTCTCCTCCTCCTCGCTGGGCTCCTGGGCCAGCACGTGGCGCCTTGCTGCTCCCGCGGATGCCTGGCTCCCCGTGCCCAAAGCCGTGCCAGGGCTTGTGCGCACAGCTTCTGCTCTTCCCGAGCTGTAACTCCTGTGAAGATCATCGACTGGAATCATGGCTTGCTAGGCGCTTGCTTTCTGACACCGCTACCGATGCGTAGCCGTGGCAAGCGGCAGCGAGGAGCACAGCTTGCCAGTGCCAGGCTGGATGCAGGCGTCCCACGGTCCCTCCGTGCCCGTCCCCGCGTCCCATCGCAGCCCTGCTCCTCCCCAAGAATCCGCCCAGACGAGGCCGTGCCGCCTGCTCGACGTGCGACAGGTATCGTTCGCTCAGGCTTCGTTTGTCACGGTGCGTCGGAGAGCTGGTCGTCACACGATAGCTGGAGACCTAACTGTGGTTGCCTTCTTGGAGATATTGTTAATTAAATTTTTTATGAAGGAGCCGAGGCACACCAGCAGTGATCTCCTTTCAAGCAGAAACGTAGCAGGCAGTTCCCAAAGAGACCTCATCTGCTCTCTTCTCTATGAAAATCAATTAGTGTTATGAATGTGTGATAGCTTCTTAAAAAAATCTGTCGTGATGGAGAAGTCTTTACACCTCAGAACAGTGAAGGGAAGGATGTCTCTGGCTCCTCCTTCCTTCCTTTTTCCCTCCCCTGTTCTGCCTGCTGAGCATTGCCGTGTTTTCGCTCAGATTCTTCAAGTTTCTGTCTTTAATTCTGTTCTTAAAGAAAAAAACAAGAGTTTTGCTTGACAAGGACAGTTTGCAAATCGAGATATCCGTACTTTGGGACTTCAGCAGCATCCCCAGGTGTGGGGATTGCCGGGGCACGTTCTTGTTTCCTGTTTCCGACAAGCACTCGGATCCAGCGCGCGACCCGAGGCGCGTGTTGCGGAGGTGGCGTCCTCGTCGCTTTTGGAATGGGGTGGCCATTTGTGCTCGTGCTTAAACACTTCTGCTTCCCTCTCTTTCAGCGGTGCAAACCCCAATCATTGCTGATTGTATTTTTTTTGAACTTCCTATCCAAGCTTAAATGCTGATTATTGTATTCCACCCCCCCCTCACACCGTATTTCTGCCTAAGCTGAGCTACGGGCTAAGGAAAAATGTGGTACTTACAGGCTGAAATGCTTAATAGCTACGTACCAGTAATAGACAAAAGACCATTTTCTCAGCATGGCAGTGTGACTGGAGTAAATGACTTCAGCCGCTCACAAAGGTGATGTTTGGAGCGGATATTTTTGCCAAAGCCTTTATTTGCCCTTGTCGCAGGTACAATATTGGAAATCTAGAATAGGTTTTCAGGTGATTGCTCTAAACAGCGGGTATTTTTAAAAAAAAGTTAGTTGTGCAAATACAGAAGTTGCTTTAGAGAACACCTTCCCCGAAACACGCAGAGTAGCGTTCTTCCTTTTGACCTGGGGTGCTGAAACCTTGCTCCTGCTGGTGCACGGCGCTGTCGCTCTTCTCTTGTTGGCGGCGTCCCAGAACTCGCTTCCACCCGTGCAGAATGTCCGATTGTGCAGGCTTTGACCTTTACAAACCTCCCCGTTGTTTTCTGCCAGTCGGTACTTACGAAATTAGCACAGATCCTGGCTGCCGTGGCGCTTCTGGTTGGGATCCTGGAAACGAGACCGCTGCCCCCCTGCCTCGGCAGCCGCCCTCGTCCCACCTCAAACCCCAAACGCTTTGGGGCCTCCGCTTACCTTGCCGAGACCTTTGTGAAGGCAGAGCCGAGTCCCGAATTCATCGTTTGCACGGTTAATCCAGCCCACAGCCTGTTCCTCAGGGGGCGGACAGCTTTCCAAATAGCAGGCTGCAAGCCGCAGACGTGCGGGCTCTGGCAGTGTCCTCGTCTCAACCGTCAGCGCGGCGCCGCTGCAGCTGGGACAGACCTCGCTCCGGGAATTCGCCGTCCCCACGGGTTTGTAGGAGGAAAAGCGGTGTTCCTGGATGCAGGCTGAAGGGGGGGGGCGTTGCTTCGTTCCCCTCCCAGGGAGGGCGAAGTGTGCTTGTGAGCTCGGAGAAACGACCTCCAGAAGATCTCCCCGTGTTTGGCGTGGGTTTGGGCATCGGCTCGGTGCAGAAAATAACACGACCTTGGAGATCAGGGCTTGATTTCTGGTGGGGCTGAGAATTTTGTCAGGAGGCCTGGGTTACGTTCAGCGGGGCGCACATCCATAATACGATCTCTTCTGATCCAGCAGCTTGCGCCCATCGATAAAACACACCGTGCCCATTTGTGGCCAGCTTGCCGGAGGGGCTCTCTGGGTTAGCTCAGCGCCTCTTCTCCCTGCTCAGACTCCCAAGCTATTTTGACGAGGACTCTAAACTGCTTTTTTTTGCATGCGAGGCTGCTCTGGGGGTTCCTGTTCTTCGGGTGCTCCCACCCGTGCAAGATGCCCAGCTGGGACTCTCTTGTCTGTTCTGCTCCGTTTTCGTGGTGCTGGGCGCTTCAGCTGCGTGGGATCCTCCTGCTCGGAAAACTTTGGGCAAATGGCTCTGGATGCGTGCGGTCTGCGATGAGTTTGGCAGCAGCTTTCAGCGTGCGTGTGTAGGGAGCTGGAGGTCCAGAGGCAAGCTGGGGATGACCCGTGTTGTGTCTGCAGGTGAGAACAGGGTCTCTGCTGCCTTTATGTCCTCTGGGACCACGCTAGCTCCTCGTGTGAGGAGTGCCACCAGCATTGCACCCGGCAGAGAAGGGCATTTGTAGGGGTGGAAGCAAATTTCCAATGGGGGCAGCAATCGTTTTCTCTTCTTAAAAATCCCCCGCCCTTCTGAACGTCCTGCTGGAGCCCACCCTGGCCCTGGCAGCGCTCTGGGTTCAGCCATGTCCCTTTGCCCCGTCCTGGCTGGTGCCGTGGGTGCTGGGGGCAGTTCCATGCCTCGGGGACACGGCGCTGTGCAGTGCATGATCCCAAGGGGCAGAGGCAGATCGCACTTTAAATTCTTGCCTAGCTTTTAAACATTTAGACTGAAGTCGAGTATTAATGATCCAGTGGCTGTTCCACGCCAGGTTATAATGCATTTCAAAGTCCTACAGGCTACTGAATTTTGCATGGAGGCAGGTTGAGAAGATCTTTAATTGAGCTCACAGGAAAAAAAAAGGAGCGAGCGGTGCGGCTTTCAGAGGGTAACTTTGTTCTGAGCTTTGTGTCTGTGGAGAAGAGAGACGCAGTTCGCATCCTCATCATTCTGGTGCCGTAGCAGCTGTCCAGGACGCGACTTCCACCAAGCAGCAGGCGAAGAAAGGTGTCTGCAGAGCCAAGTGCGGTATTTATTTTCACCTCTTTCTGAGGTTTATCTCTAAACGTGCTTATTTTTGCGTGGAGGAAGGAGTCAAAACACGCAGGACGTGCTCGTGCTCGGCAGGCTCCCCCGCAGCAGGAGCGCACGCGTGGCTGTGCGTCCAGCTCCCGTGGCTAGCTGCTGGGGTGGCGATCACACGCAGCCTTTCCCTTCCGCACGCTTCCTTCGTTTGAGATCGCTGGAGCTGCGTGGCTGCAGCCTTTGAAACCATCTCAGGGAGCAGAAAGCAAAGGGGGGCTTTCAGCCTGCCGTCGACGGCCCTGCAAGGCGTTTATCGCCCGCTTGGACCTGTTGCGCTTGCCCCGTTGAGCAGATGCTGGCACAGTCGTGTCACGCTGTGTGGGCTTCTTCATCCTTAAAAACCAAAAGCCTTCCTTCCCAAACAGCCCTTCGGCACCCGCACTGAAGTAATACGCGTTGCGAAGAGAATCTCTCAGAAATCCTTCAGCTGAGCGGCGTCCGTCATCGTGGTTCTGTCTGGTTCCGCTCGGATAGCGCTGGGGAAATGGCTCGGTGTCCGCACCCAGGCGCTGAGCTCCTCGGGAGGAATCCAGGAGACGCTGTGCAGGCCCCAGGTCCTCCTGGCCGCTCTGCCTCTCGCTGCACATCAGCCATCTTGTTGACAAACCCCAGGCGCTTCAGTCGCACGAGCGTCGGTCGCGATCTGCCCTGCCGGCACTGCCGCTGGAGCCGGGTGCCAGATCAGACAGAGGCTGACAAGGCTTTTCCCGTTTGTTTTGCATCCCTTGCTGCTTGCCATCAAACCAGGCAGCTGAAGGAGGCAGGGGTCCTGCAGGAAAAGCACTGTGTGATCTCTTAAAGACTGAGGAGCGGGGCGCGTACACAGGGGACGGCGCTGCGTTACGCCAGTGGTCTCCGCTTCGATGCCGTCAGATGTGGAGCCTTTAAACTTGGACTTTCTTTTTCCACGGAATTCTTTAGGGTTTTGGAAAAGGGAGGAGAAAAAAAAAAGCCCTATCTCGTGGAGCTCGGTGCTAGACAGCACAAAGATGCTGCGTTTTAATAAGAAGCTGTTCCCTTTCTTCTTTGCCTCATAGAGTATGCTCATCTCGTGTTGATTGAGCTGTAACTCTCCTGGGCGCCTCTGCAAATACAGCCGTGTTCCGTGGGAATTGCGCTGTGCTTCCTCTCCTCATCCACTCACCTTTTTCTCCATCTGTAGGCGCAACCCACGCTGCCTACCCAGGGGCGGGCGGGCTTGGACCACCAGGCACCTTGCAGCTACGTGGCGTGGTGTTTCTCCGGAGAGACCCTCCGCACAGCGAGGTGCTCGCGGTCCTCTATCCCACGGCATCTCCAAGGCAGTCTCACAGGTTTGGAAAGCCCAGACTTGCCAGCGAAAGGTATTCAGCGTGATTTCTCAGCTGTAACCATCCGGGAGAGAGCTGGCCTTGGGAACACGTGCCTCAACGTTTCAGGCTTAGCAAAACCTTTCCCTCCCCAGCCCAGGGACACCGGCTCCTTTCAGCCTCCGGAGCAGCTCGGCTCCTCTGGTCCCAGCCTGTAGCGCGGCATTCAGAGCACTTCAGGTGAGGGGGAGTGATGTGAGTGCTTTACTTACAACCCCGAGTAATGGTCCCTCGCTGAGATTTGTGGATGCATAGGAGAATGGATTAGAAAATAAAGAATGCTGGCGAAAATAGCTGCGGCGTGATGAAAGCCTCTCATTTTGCGGGTACGCGGGACACTTAAAAACAAAGGATACTACCCCCAAGTTTCCTGCCTCACAGTGTAATCTTTTCACCATTGAATTTAATTGCTCCTGTGGTCTCTAATGGGAGTTGTGTGGCTAACTCCCCTGCACTGGGCTTTGATGAACAAGCAGGGGTTAATATTAAAGCAGAGCGCGCTGCTTTAGAAATGGGGAAAAGTAGATGCAAATTACCGTGAATGCTAATTGTTTCTATTTGAAAATTCTTGTAGTGTTTTTCTGAAAACACTTCCATTAAGTAAGCATTAGGTGGATAGCTGTGCCGTTTGCAGAAAACCTCGGGCATGTGCCGAGCCTCCCTTGCGTGGGGAAACGGTGGCGGTGCCGCCTGTGCCGCTTTGGGAGCCCACGGCTGCTGGCGTCCTGCGGAGAGGGACTGTGATGGTCTGCAGGCGAAGGGGAGAACGGGGGCACCAAGGTCCTTACGTAGGAGCTGGGGGATCCTACAGACCCTACCCTGGGGTTTCTGGTATACTGGGGCAGAACTGGGGTGGGGAAATACAGTTCTTCCATTACACGGGGCATGGACAGGCACCCGCATCAGGGCCGGTCTTCCCGACGGCTGTGCTGTCAGTTTTGGAGGCATCGCTAAGGCCTTTTGTGCAACAAGAGCCTGATCCCATCCTGTTAAGAAAAGAAATCTCTATATATGTAGATACATTTATCACGGTGGGAGCCAACCCTAAGAAGTGAGCACAGAACAGGGAGCTTCCAGGAACAGTTAGTTGGGTGCGTGGGGTCGGCAGCAAGGAAAGTAGCCCGGCCGGTCCCCATATGCTGAATTTTACTGGGATCAGAAGTTGGGTTCCCATCAAATTAGCTGGGAGCTAGGGTGGGAAGAATACAATGATGCCTACCTGGGCTGCCTGCTACAAGGAGAGGGGTGCGTGTGTGTGTGTGTGTGTGTGTGCGTGCACATCTTCCTGCACGTACAGACAGCTTGGGTCGCTTTTTTCGACAGTGGCTGCACCTATGGAGGCGTTTCAGGGCTTCCCCCGGCTTCTTGGTGCCCTTTAGAAAAGGGTTTTGGCTTTGGCCTTGCTCACTCAAGGAAAGCTGGCAGAACTAAAGGGGGATTTGAATGCAACTGCGTGTTTGGCTCCGGCTGCATGGTGAGCTGGGGGCTTTTCCTGCCGCTGCTGCAGCGTGGAGGCAGAGAGGTGTCCCTGCGGACGAGGGCAGGGCGCTGCCGGCACTGCGTGGGGACGGTGTGCTCTCTCTGGCATCCGTCGTGAAATCACCTGCTGCCACATACGCCATACGGCAGTCAGAATAAACCATGAACTAATACTTTGTTTAAAGCAGGAATTTGACAATCGATAACTTTTTCTTACATCCTCAGGTTCTCCCTGCCGTAGTCTCAGATTAACCACACAAGAATTAGGTTCCGGGGACTGATGGTTTTTGCTTGTATTTATCCTTTTGTTTGTGTTGACAGATAATCCCATTACTGCTCTTCTTAGCAGTTTGTTGACTGTGATTGCTTTTATTACAGATGTCTGGCTTTAAAACTGCTAAGCCTATCTGAGCGCTTGATTATACCTTCGGAGCTGAACACCTCCCCACCCTCCCGTGCAGTGGACAGAATGCTGATTAATATTCCTGACTTAAATACGTTTTTTTTAAAAAAAAAAAGGTTGGGGGAGTGAAAAAAGCATGTAGTTTTAGGTAAATACTTGCTTTGACATCAGGGGTTTTAAAACCCATTAAAAATTGGGTACAAAATGGTCTGAGCTACTGTCATTTTGTCCATTTAACAAACTGGGCCTTGTTTTGGGCATCGAAGGGCCTAGTTCAAAGCATGAAATGATGAGAGGAAGCTTTGGCCTGCTGTGCTTCCTCTCCTTGACTCTGCGCGGATGAGTTTTGGTCAAGTTAGCTTTGTCTTAGCTTTGCAGTTTGTAAAATGGAGCCCAGGACGCCGGCAGCAGACCCTGCGATGGAGCCACCCGCGCATGGCGTTGGGGCTTGGCGTGGTGTTGGTGCAGCGTGGAGAGAGGCGGCCAGGCGTTGCTGACTGGGGCGAAATGGGTCTGGCGAGCTTCCCCTGAGCACGGAGCAGCGAGTGGAGTTTGTTTTGTTTGCATCAGGAGATTACGAAGCCGCGTGCCTATTCTGGTACGCCTTTCAAATGCGTGGCACGTCAGGCTTTGAGCTGTGTGATGCCGTCGTACGCGATGAGCCTATAGAAACGGACCTTTAAACAGCGTAAAAATGCAACTCTAGGATATCGCCTTTAAATGAGTTTTCAGGCTTTCTGCAGTGTAAAAGCCTAAAAGATGGTTTGTCCGTGCCTGTGTGTCGGGGAGCAGCAGCAGGGTGAGCTGGGCACTGTGGCCAGGCAGCCTCCCCACTGGTGAGGGCCCTATCCCATGTTCACAGCAAGGTGACAGTGACACCGTTCAGCCCAGGGTCCCCGTCCCCAGGCACATCCTTAGCAGTGAGGCTCATCCTGCATCAAGCCGGCCAGTCAGGGTGAGGATAAGCAAGGACAGCCTGGCCAAGCAGGCAGAGGTACCTGCAGTGCCCTGGCACTCGTATTTTTGTGAATATCTGTATTTCTTGCCTGGTATTTTTTCCACTATTTGAGACTATAGAGGTGCTTGAAAGGGGGGAGTAAGTTTGTGTGAAATGCTTAAATGCTAAAACTTAAGGTTGTGCAAGAACTGTGTGGATAAGTAGGCTGTGTTTCAATTATCTCCTGCCCTCTTGGGAACTCCTAGAAATAAAAACAGCTAAAACCTGAACTCTGTGTTGGTAGAACACAATAAATGGAGAAGCTGCTTGTTTTGCACCTTGTTAGCTGTGGTGGAGTTTTGTTCCCCTGGCCTGGATGAGTTCTGTTTTATGAATTGGAGCTGGAACCATAGGGAAGTTTAATTGCTGCTTCTGTTTTTTTTTTTTCCTTTTTTTTTTTTCCCCTGGGATTATGCTTTATAGCAAAGGTGAAGAGTTCAGGGAAATGGCCATGGGATAATCAGGCATTTGGAGGTGCCTTTAAACACAAAATGGTGCAGAGTGATCTCCCCATTCCCCTCCCAGCCTTCTGAGAGTCATTCCTGAGGCTCCTGGGCTTGCTGTTGCGCTGGCTGAAGGGTGGCCTTCCCATGGGCTCCTCCCTCCCTTTAAATCTGCTTCGCTTTTTCAGCTTCAGCACGACGAAGGTCTCATTACCGGTGAGCTTGGGAAAGCAAACATTTTATTCTGCTTTTGACTTGTGCCGCTCAGGTAGTCGCAAACACGTCTTCCCCAGCTGTTCCACCTCTCAGTTTGTACGTGAGCAAATTCTGCCTGTGCAAGCTATCGGGGCTTTCCTTCGTGAAGTTCCCAAATGGCAGAGGACCAATGTATGGGAAGGCTTTGCTGAAGGTCAGGTTTCCGACTCCTGCTGACTTGTCAGGACTCAGGGGCAGAGAAAAACCCTGATTACCCCAGAGAGGGGAGGGTTTGCTTTGCACAACAGTATAAAGTTACTTCGTACCAAATAAATAACTAGTGAAGGTCAAAACGCTTCTTTTCCTCTTCAAATTCTATCTTTAAGGATTTTCATCATATTAATTTATAGCTGTTCAGAAACATACTCCATCAGTTTAAACCATTTAATTTTCTTTCCTCTTCTGCCATCTCTTTTATCTGATTGTTCAAGAGACATCAAGATGAGATCTGTGTTTCTGCCTGAAAGTGAGGTACCTGCTGTGGTTTCACCCAACATCTCAGGTTACTGAGATTTAGAGAATTAGCAAGGTTTTTAACTAGTTAGGGGTTTTGACATCTTTTTTGTATAAAATTTCTGTTTTCCTGGACAGCCAGTTGTTTTCTTCTTTCTGAAAGGCCTTTATTAACACCAAAAGAGAGTAAAAATCACTTACACGCTTTTTATATTTTCAGGAAAAACAAAATCAGGCTTTTTTCTCAAAAGATAGTCTTGAGTAGTGTTTTTCCTGTTTTATTGGAGCATGGTTAAAGGAGCCAGCTAAAGCAGTTCTCGCTCTGTTCTGCAGCTGCCAGCCTGAATTAGTTGAAGCAGGGTGGCCTGCATCCTCACAACATACAAACACATCAAAATTTATCATGCTGTGGTGGCACGTGGTTTGAGCTGTGAGTGTCCAGGAGCCCTTCAGGACTGGCAGCATCTTTGTGCCATAGGCAGGCTCCTCAGCCACATCTGGTCTCTGCATCTAAGATGTAGAATATACAACCATAAAGAAGGCAAAAGGGAGTGGAATTACTTAAATGGCTCTTGGATGACTTTATTTTCAGTTAGATATATATATATATTTTTCCCAGAGAAGCTGTGGATTCCCCATCCCTGGAGGTGTTCAAGGCCAGGCTGGATGGGGCTTTGAGCAAGCTGGGCTGGTTGGAGGTGCCCCTGCCCATGGCAGGGGGCTTAAAATTAGATCTTTAAGGACCCTTCCAACCCAAACCATTCTACGATAGATTATTTTTAAAATTATTTATTTATTTTGATAATGATTTGGTGTTCTCCCATTTCATTCCTTTGACTAATTTAATGTAAAGTTTTAGAGACAGGTTTTTCAGGAGGGTTTATAAGAAAAAGAAAGTGATGTCCACACAGACCCCTGGCAAGAGCTGTCACTTAAGGAAATACAGCTATTATTTCGTCACGGAGAGTAGGTGGCATTTTGTATTGCATCTCTCACCAGCACATTTTCTGTTCTGTCATTGACTCCACTTCAGAGTTTTTCAAAGAAATCTTTTTTTTCATGGGTTTTTCTGTGCTGCTCTTTATTAAGCTTGGAGGAGATGGGATTTTAGTGGAAAGTGAGTGAGTGGACAGATGAAGATGGCATTGTGGGGGGAATGGAGTGGGTTGGGATAGATGAAGTGTGACAGTAGGCTATCCTTCCTGAAGAACAACATGTGCATGTTATGTGATTGGTTTTTTTGACACACGCAAGATCTTGTATAAATGCATTATCAATCTTGTCAAATGTTAGCCACTACCAGTGTATTTATTTATCTAGCGTTTACATAACAAAAATGTGGGGTTTTGGACGCAATTGGGAGTGATTGTTAGTGAAGAAATTACACTAATCAAGGAAAAAATAAGTGCTTCATCTTAGCCCTGTTTACAGGTCAGCTCTAGTGCAATGCTCTTTCATTTGTGGAGTGCAGTAAACTGTTTATCAGGCACGTGATTAAAATAAACCAGCAAAAATTAGTATCCTAACCCTGGGGCTGTGAGTTTCACCTAGGCAAGTCCTGATAAAAGCATGGACTTGTCTGACGGACTGGAAGCGTGCAGGGAGGCCGCGCTCCTGCCGGCTGGAGCTGCAGGCCGGCCTCGTGGTGCGCGTGGGGCCCCCGCTCGTCAGGGCAGGCGCCATTTTGTGCCGCCTGGAGGCTGCGTTTCTCTCAAGCATGTGTCGGGGGCCTGGTGGCACCAGCAGGCCCTGCTGAGGCTGTGTGGTGGGCGCTGTCGGCCCTGGCCCCTTCCCCGGTCCCGGGGCTGCAGCTCCAAGGACATTGTGTTCATAATGCCTGGCCTTGTTGTTGGACCTGGCCCAGCTTTGCTGGTGGCCGAGATGGAGAGAAGCATGCGCTTCTCACGGTAACCAAAGCCAAGGGGAATATCCACCGAGTCCTGCAGTGAATCCATCTCCTTCTGGAGTCTCCTCTTGGCAAAGAAGTGGTCAAAGCACGGTCATGCCGTGCGCCCTGATGGGGTGCAGTGGCATGAAGTTCCTGCTCATGGGACAGGGCGAGCATGCCCGCCGGCTGCCCCCCGTTCGCTCCCTCACGTGGTGGTGGCACACCAGGACCCCTTCATAAACAGTTTTGTAAGGGGTTGAGCACAGCCACTGGTTTTCGAGAGAACTTGAAGAAAGTCCCTGTTTTGATAACTTTGGCAGAGTGCCTCAAGTCTGATGGTTTGATATCGGCATTGTTTGTGTTAAAAACCTTGAAAAACCTTGGGGAGGCCAGTCTTTGGGCTGTCTCTGAGTGGGAGGATACACGTTTCAATCTGTGTTTTGCGGCTCAGGAACCACAGCTAAAACACAATTAAAAACCATATAGGAATGGGAGGAAAGGACAGAGGAAGAACACAGTGCTGTCCTTTAGATATAGCTTATCTGAACAAGCACAAACCTGCTCAGACATTAAAACCCCTTTCACCTCTCAGGTGTATGATCAAGGGTAGAGGGAAATCATCTAGGGAGTGACTAGTTTAGATTCGAAAAAAAGGAAGAAAAGACTTTTTTTTTTTTTTTAAATCACACTTTCCCTGATTTCTATATTTATTTGTAAGCACTGCTGTCTACAGCCTCTTAAGGAGGTGGGAGCTGCGTCCTCTTTACTTCACTGTGAGTGTTTCTGTGCTGTTCCAGCCCCCCTGTCAGGGTAAAGGCAGTTTTTCCTTTTGTTCCTGGAGGCCATTCACATGCAGCTATGAGGAAGGAGGGGAAGGAAAAGTGGTTGTGAGAGCACAGAAAATTGGCAGGGAGATTTGGGGCAGAGATGGAGGATTTGAAACAGCTGTTAAGTCTTCTAAAAATTTTTGACGCTATTTCCAGTTGCTGGTGTCCCCTTATCTTAACCCAGAAGAAAAGTCAGCAAATGTCTGATTTTAGCACAGGTTTAGTTCCCCGGCCCGATGCTGTGCATTGGCCTGTTTCCACGTTTCTCGTTTGACCTTTGTTGTAGACGCCGTGTGCGTGGTGCTGCGATCGGGGTGCAGGTAAGGTATAGCCCAGTTGCATGTCTGCTTGTTTGAAGTGAGGTGGTTTTGTGTCTTTGTGATGAACAAGTACAGAAATAATGGATTTCTGTAGTTTTAGAGGATCGTGTCACATATTGCTTCTTCTAAACTGAGCACACTGGAGATACCCCTTCTTTAAAACAGGGAGCAACAGTCAATTTTGCATAATGTCTAAATCCTCTTGGACACAAGGCATTTAAAAAAAATACTAAAACACCTACTATAAAAGTAAAATGGCAAACTGAGATATTAGATTACAAAAGTATTCTGAATGATGGGGGATTATCCTTTAATTTCTTGAATTGAGGAAGAACTAAATCTTTTTGTGCAAACTCAGTATCACGCCCATGTTGGTGATTGCTAGGACTGGGGATTAATGCTGCGGATTTATTTTAAAAACTTGATTGTAGTACATATAGCATCAGAATACATGGTGCTGCCCTAAAGGGAGAGACGGGAAGTTAGTTTGCAGCTTCGCTTCAGACTTAAGTTTGTTGTGTTCACGAATCTGTTTCAAATAATAAAATTATTTTATAATTTCAAGGGGAAACTGTTGTTATGTTGGAGGCTGTTCTCCTGCAGGGATTGAGCATGGTTCCTCCACCAGTGACCAGCAGGAAGGTGCACTAGGCAATCAGGTGGTGACTGGAGTGTCACAGCGGCCATCTCGGGTAGCGCAGAGCCCTTGGATTGCTCCTAGATGGGGTAGGATACGTGGATGGGAGTATTGAGGAGACTTCAGCACTGGTAATGCTTTGATGTCCTTGCATGCACTGCAGCAAGCAGCAGAAATCATGCAGCGTGACTTGAAGCTCAGTAACCTGGGGGGCACTGCAACGGTCTACAGCAGCTCGGTGTCTTCTCCTGCGTTGTCTTGGGGGTCTTTCTGCAGACCTTTTGGGTTTTGTGTGGTGAGCTAGGTGGGCACAGCTGGCTCTACCACCCTTAGCTGCTTGCTTGTCCTGGCCCCAGAGGGGCAAGGGATCGTGGCTCCTGCAGAGCTGGGAGCTCAGGTGGGATCCTGGTCACCAGAGCAGCGCTGTGAGCAAGCTGGCATGGCTTCTGCGGGAGCAAACTTCCTCTTCTGCTGCTGTGAGGCCGACTGAAATGTCCGGAGAGGAGATGGCGCTTTGTTACAGGGATCTGCTCGTGGTGGAGTCAGGAGGCTTGAAGCTGGAGATGTTCTGCCCAGCCTAGGTGAGGGAAGGACAGGCTTTTATGGTATGGGGAAGAAATCACACAAACAAGTCCAAGAGTTGCTTTTGATGCTGGTGGGGAAGTCATGAGGAGGGCTTGAACTCCTTTGCCTGGGAGTTATCCCAGACTGGCCATGGGAAATGCTGCGGAGTAGCAGGTACTCGGAAATGAATTCATGCTTTTTTTTTTTCCCGTCTTGAAATATTGTGTGGCAGAGATATATTGTGAAAGCACAAGATGGTTTCAGGAAGCAAAGAACGTCCTATTCAGTGAACAGTCATTGATGAAAAGTGAGGTTACTTTTAATTTCTTGTACCATAAGTATTTCATGTATTTTTCATCCTTAATGGCATTCTGGCTTGTTACAGGAATTAAGCACTGTGAGTTAAAATAACAAATCTGCACTATGCTTTGCTGGGTTTTAAATCAAAATGGCATTCTTCTTTCGTGAGCCCATAATCCTTTCTTTTATATAGTTTGATGCTAGCCGGCTCTTGCTTCCTGAGGCAGAACCATTAGATATCAAAAATATAATTGCTCTCTATATGAGTGCTCCTTTGTAGCCCATCCCTTTCATGTTTTGAGGCTGCAGCACTTTTATTTCTTTAAAAATATTCTATTAACTTCTTCTGAATTGTGTATCCCAGCCTCCATAGGTAACAGGTCAGCACGTTGTTGGGATACGGCAGAGAAGTGGAGCTTCTGTGTTAGGGTTTGCTTTCTGGTGTGGCAGTTCAGCTGCAAATAGTGAGAGCCACAGACAGGCGAGTATAATTATCCCATCAATGCCAGTTGGGAGTTAATTAATCTATAGTTCCCACCTGGCATCCAAAGTGGAAACTGTTTTGGGTGAGGGAGAGAATTGTAATGGCTTATCTTGTATTTGTTAGGCTGTTAGAGGTTTGGCATACACAGATGTTGCAATATATACATCATCTTCTTTAACGTATTACGGGAGTGTTGCTATACCTCGTTCCACACCTAAATGCATGGAGGTGTCTCTTATTTGTATGGACAGGTGTTCCAAAACCCCAGGGCATATTTTTCTTTCTCCTCTTTCCATTCTGTATCTGTAATTAAAAGCACTGCAGAGAACTGCACGGTGCACCCCCCACCTGTCCTGTCCCTTGGGAGCCGCAGCGCCGCTGGATGAGGCAGGGAAGGAAGGGTTTAAGAAATTCAGGTGACCTGTTCCCGAGACCAACAATTGCTACTCTCTTCCTGAAGGTTAGAATTATAAAAGCCCCAATACACAGACGTTTCCTTTAATAATACAGACCCGTTTTCTCTAGTCTGCCAGAATTCAGAGCGTCTGGTGGTTTCCATGGAGAAGTATATTTCTTACAAGGCCCAGCTATTTTTGCAGACTATTTTGCAATGTATTTGAACTTGCAGTCTTGTGCCATTTCTGTTCTTCCCGAGCAGCGCAGCGAAATACTGCCAAATTCCCATTAAGCACCGGCAAAAGAGCAGGCCAAGGGCCTGGGCTGCATCCCCGACGTTTGTGAGGGTTGAGGCACCGTCTTCGTGCTGTCCCCAGCCTCAACATCCCTGCACGGGGGGCAGAGGTGGGGCTGCTCCTGCTTTCCACCACCAGAAGGACGCGGCGATGTGCTGCTTAGGAAAAAAGGTGATTTCCCTGCTGCTGTGAAGCCTAATGACTTGTTCGCAATTTTATATGGACTGAGTTTAAGCTGTTTTCCTAATTGACAGCTAAGCTCCCTCTAATTTTATAATAATATATAAAGCTTTGTCTAACAAACACCGTGTCTTCCTTAATTGTCTAATTAGAACTTAAACTGCACTCCCGGTGCACAACTCCTTCGCTGCCTTCTCGCCATGGCTGCACGAAGAGAAACCTCAGAGAGACGTGAGCAGACAACCCGCGCTTTTTGGAGCTCGTCTCCCATTGCTTTGGTGTTGTCCACTACAAGTTTAATTACTGCGTGAGAAATACTTTTTTCAAGCGGAGCCAAAATCTAGGATTTAAGCCAAAGTAAATTAACAGTTCTCAGAAAACCTGGAGTCCCCACGCCAAGAATTTCAAGGCTTTTAGGCATCTCTGTGTTATTGGCAGGCATCTCGTGATGTCATGTGGTAGAACAAATGGACACCAAAAAGCTGAAGTCAACGTTGTGCCAGTTTAGCAGGGAAGATTAAAACTGATTAATTTAGGGAGGCCAAACTGGAAATAATGAACATACACAGAAACGGTGGGGTTATTTCATAAGCCATATCCGTTCTTTTCCATTAGTGGCAGATTTCCAAGCTTCATTCTTGGTTTCCTAAATTTGCACTGTAGCTGTTTTTTTTTGTGTCGTGTGGCTTGTTTTTATTTTTTATTTTATTTTTTTATTGTTGTTGCTTTTTTTTTGATTTAGGGGCAGAGGGACTGCTTATTGCTGAAGCTGTGTTTGAGTAGCTGTACTTCCAAATGTGTTAAATGTAGTATTCTCTCATTCCCCCCGCCCCCCCAAATTGCCGTGCTACTCAGTCCAAACACTGAATTTTGCATAAAATAACTGGCATTCAAGAACTAGAGAGGAAAGTCCTCCTGGTTGGTGGCGTAGGGCTGACACGCACGTTTTCTTTTGAAGGAAATTGATGATGCTTAATTTTACCTTGTGTGTGCAATCAGGAGGACTGTGTATGTATAATTCAGCACAGAGCAGGTAATAAAGAGTTCCTCTTTGTGTCTGATTCCTGCGGCACGTGGAGCCTGTGGGAAGCGAGTTGTGGTGCAGCTCGGGCTCCGGTGGTTCCCTTTCCACCAGGGAGGTGGTGGCCGGTTCGGGTCCCACAGATCCCCACGGGGCAGGGCAAGGAGGAGGACTGCCTTGTCCACCTCGGGGTGGCCCCAAGCCCCTGGTGGGAGCTGCTGTCCCTCGTCCGTGCTCGGTCTGCGTGTGGGGAGTGCTCCTGGGGCTGCGCGTGCTCCCCGAATAACAACAATACTAAATTCTGACTCTAGATGTAGTCGTCAACGTCTTTTTCCAGTGAAGAGCGCTCAAGGAGGGAAATGCGGGACGCCCACCCGGGCTGGCATCACCGGCGCGGCCGTCCTCCATCCTCGGTGCCTGCGGGCACGCACCAAGCCGTGCGATGTGCCGCGGCTGGGGGGCCAAAAGGCGAAGCGTGCTGTGAGCGAGGCGCCCTGCAGCTCCGGAGCGAAGCAGGCAGGTAGCTCTGCGTCTGGTCAAGGCTAAGGAAGACAGCCTTTGTTTTATTTTATTTATTTATTTTTAAAATACAAATACATTGCTCAATACCGGTACGCGCACCGTCACAAAAGGCCTGTGCTCGCGCAGGAGGCGGGCTGAGGGGAGTCCCCATGAGGTGTGCGTGTCTGCGTGCCTCGTAACGTGAAAGGTGCTGCTGAGGGAGTTTGCTGGGTGTAGCTGTGACAGGATCCACGGAGAAAAGAGAAATGATGTATTACAAGCAGTGTGAGTGACTGCATTCCTTGTTTTGATGTTTACTGTGGGTGTCAAGGATGTATAAATGCAAACAGCACATTCATGAATTATTTTGGGTTGCTAGTAGGTTTCTGAAGAAAATCATTTGTAATGAGCTTTATTTATGCACTAGAAATAAAGATGGGATTAGGAGAATATTGAACTGTAAATGCACTGGTGATTTTTGGCTTTTGTGCATAGCACAGAGAATCTCATCATTTATCTCTGTTCTGATCTTGAATATGCAGAGCTGGCTGTGCCTTTTATGCAGCAGCTATTTTAGTTTGCAGCAGTCTGGCCTTGAGTCTGCAACGCGAGCTCGCTGCAGAGCAGGCAGCGCACCTCCGCGCGCCTCTCCCCGTGGCCCTGCCGCTGCCTCGCAAGCTTTGCCGGGCTCTGCCGGCGCACCCCGACCCAGATCCGGCGCTCCTCCCGCGCCTTCGTGCGTGCTTGGCTCCCCAGCAAACGCCTGGGCTGCATCGCCTCATCTACCCGCGGACGTGTCGCGCACGTGGCTTCGCTCGCCGGCTTCCTCGAGGCGCAGGTAAGGGCGGCACAGCTGGGCTGCAGGCGGACGGAGCCTCGAGGCGCCAGGAGGCTGCTGGCAGGAGCAGGAGGTGCAGCACCAGGGGTCCTGCCGGGGGCAGAGTGCTGTGCCGTGCCTTGCCGGGGCTACGCCGAGTGAGTGCCCGTCGGCGTGTTTTAAGGAGGGGGCGTTTAGGCAAGCAGAAAGCTCTGTGGGCGGTGCCGAGGACGGTCTCAATGTCTGTGAAGAGCTCTTCTGCTCGAGGTGATCTGCTTACGGAAGAAGCGCAGCTGTGCTGTAGCACCTTCAGAACAGCCACCTTGTGCGGGGGCTGCCGTGCTGAAGCCTACCCCGGGCTGTACCTAGGCACCCCTATTGGTAAGGCCGTGTTTTGCCGAGAGGGAAGGATGCATCAGGTAGCCTCTGGAGCCGTGTTGGGTTAGGAAATGTGCTGTTCACCGCCGCATTTTAACGGGACTGTTGCACATCCTTCAGTGATTAGCACATTAGCGGTGCCGTAGCTCGCGTAGCCTTGAGAGCACTTCCATCCGCCATCTCAATTTCACACAGGTGCAGACAGCAAATATTTTTTCTTAACAATTTCAGGCTTAGAGACTTCAAATGAGTACAGGTATATTTTCATTTGCCCGTTTCTGTGCTGTGCATACTGGTTTTTGAGGCCTGGGGTCTGGCAAGCCAGATGTTTTAGGCTGCCCCACGGTAGAGCTTGACGCGATCGGAACTGGTTGTGTTGATGTTGCCAGGCTCACCAGGTGCTTTCCTTGCAGGCACTGGCTTGGGAGCAGCTTCTGAAGCTCTACCATAACCACGTCCACTAAACACGGTTGTTTTGAAGGAATCTGGTTCAGGAGGTTCGGTGTCGCAGGCCTCCCGGTCCTGATATCACTGGTGCCACGCTCGAGTGGCACGGATTGCTTTTTTCCCCCCTTTTTTTCCTCTTTTCTTTAAGCTCATTCTGCAGCTTGAAGGTCTGCTTCATCTTACTTAGCCTTTTAGATTTTGCAAAACAATCTTGCCCCCTTGTTGGGCTGCTAGGAATTAGACTTTCACTTTAATTTAGTCACCTTGAAAGGGGACTGCCAAAAACAAAGGCGGGACTCAGCGATACGGATCAGCTTACACCAAATCAGCATTGTTGCCTGAGAATATGGCTTGCGGTGAGAGAAGCTTGAGACCTGCAGGGTGTCTTTTTATGAAAAAAGCAAAATATATACTTATTTGTATGCACAGACCACCTAGGGGAGTTTCTTTTGAATGTTGCACTGTTTTAAACACTCCTTGATGTGAGCGCTTATTGCAGAAGCAAGGACAAATAAGATGTACAGCAGCTGAAGGGCCATTTTTGTCTGGAGGCGCGCGCACGTGGAGTAAACAAGGCTCATTAGAATAAGAGGAAGGGGAAACAACTGCAAAGACATGGTGCCTGCCCGTGCCGTGCTCTGGGCCTGCAGGAACGGAGCTGTTTTACCCGTTCCGATGGAAGACGAGTCCTGCTCCTGTAAGCTGAGCTCCGCAGAATGCAGATTTTTTGTGGGGGGTGAGTATGAGTTTGTAAATACTTGTGCGTTTGGCTTCTGGAGGGTGAATATCCGATGGTTCCGCTTTTTCCTTCCTCCCCTCACTGCTGATGCTGCATGGATGACAAATCCTGCCTGTCCTTGTTGGGTCGCAGGGCACGGTGAGGCTTCCCAGCCAGTTTTGCTGCCTTGTTTTTGGGGTGGGGGGATTTTTGGCTTTGTGCTGGGGGGCTGCTGCTTCTTCGTGGTGTTTGCAAGAATCCCTGAAACGTAATTGTAACCGAGGAACAGGCTTCAGTCTGGGCCCTGCTACGTTTATTGGAGAGCAAATACAGTGTTTTTGCAGCTTGGTTTCTCGTGTCGAGGAGCGTAAGGATATAATTCTTTTCCTGAAGTGGCTAACAGAGATGAGATCGAGCTACGGGGATTTCTGAAGAAGAAGCATTTGGGTACCTGGGCTCCTCGTAGGGGCCGGGACCACTGAATTCTTTCCTTGGTGTTGGCGCAGTGAGGCATAAAACTTGGGCAGCGCTTCTTGTCCGGAAGGCTCATGGGGTGCGTGCCATTGCCGTGCCCACCACACTGCGTTGAAGCCTGCTTGATGGCAGGTTGGAACGAGCTTTTGAGATTGCACGGTAGCTCAAAAGAGATTTGATAGATCCAGCAGCAGCAGCAGGAGCTGTTAGCTCAGCAAATGAGGACCACTGATGGTATGAAAAGGTCACCGCAACCCACCCAAACCTGCCGGCGGTGCATAGCAGCGTGCCAGGGACGCTGCCGAGGTAACCCGCGAGTTTGGGCCAAATTAACGAACAGCCTCAAAAAAAACCTTTGGAGGTTGGTGTGTGCTTAGATGCCTGTGCTCGCCAGGCACCTGAGTTTGGAATTTAGTTGCCTTTCCCTGCAGATTTCGGCCAGCAAGCTGTAAGCGTTAGCCACAGGTGGAAGTTTTCCTTCCCCATTTCCTCCCCTCCTGTCTTTAATCACTATTTCCACGTCTCACATTGCAAATACGTGGATTCTTATCAGAGATGGTTGAGAGCAAATACCAGGATGGCGCGGGCCGGTTTTGCTTTTACACCGAGGGGGAGGTTTGTAGGCAGGACCCCTCTGCTTCTTGATAGCAGCTACCAGTCGGTGCCGGCTCCGGGCGCCTTCAGCCCTTTCTTCCCTCCCTCCCTCCCTCTCCCAGCAGCATCCGGAGCCCTGCAGGGATGGCCCTGCACCATTAGTTCAGGTCACTTGGCCGGGGCACGTCCTGGGACAGCATTCCTTGCAGTGCAGCCAGGAGAAAAACGCTTCCAGGAGCCCGGAGAAACCTCGTCGGCAGCAGCTGCTGGTTCCTGGGGGCACGCATGGGCTCGGAGGCTGCGACACCGCTGCTCAAGGATGCTCTGCTCTTGTGGCTCTCAGGTGCTTTAGACCCTCTTCTTTGAGTTGTCCCGAAAGGTTTGCTTGTTTTTGTTGCTTTTTAAATGGACTCAGTCGCTGTGGTTTGTAAAATTGATTCCTCGCTGCCTTTTCCCCAGAAGGTACCATTACACGTGAATAGACCTTTCAAATTCAGCTCCGTTGAAAATAATGGAATTAGGCTGTGCTGTTGTTCCCATTAAGGAAATCAATCTTGTTTTGAAAACCCTTGGGCTTTTGGAAGAGCAGAACTTGGTGGGAAGGATCCACCTCTGCCAGGCAGAGTCCCCTCGGAGCCACCCGCTCTGGGTGGGCATCCCTGGATGTTCCCTCCCCTTTGGGGGAGATTTGCTGCGATTTGGGACCTGGCATTTCCCGGAGTGGTTTTGCGCCGTTGCTTTTTGTTAGTTTTTAACGTTGATTTCCCCTCTTTTCAGCCACTGACGTCAGGTTACAAACAGTTGTGTACTCCATGGCTTTATTTCGGGTAGCGCTGTCCTCGCTGAGCGTAACCAGCAGGCTGCATTTCAAAACTGCTTTTCCCCGGCCAGAAACGCGAACTGCTCCTCTCTGTCCATCCAGGACAGCTTATTACAGCTGCTGGGCCTTTGGTGGCCTCTCTCCAGAGTTTTTTAGCCCTTCTAGAGCCAATTCTTTGCTTCCCCTTGCTGGATGCTGAGTCACTGGGATTTATTTCTCCGTGTGATCTGTTGACCGCAGGCAGTGGATCCGTGGAAGCCGTGGATTTCTTGTTCCTGAGCAATGCAACATCAGATTGGGCGCTTTTCTTTTATTTCCCTATCCATTCTGTCTTTTCCTATATGTATATTTATATACACACACGCACAAATCTACATACATAAACAAGGAAGTTGCTGTAGAAAACAAATCGCTGTTGAGAGAGGGCAAAATGACACCATATTGGCAGCTGTACAGAAGATGTGATGCCTTTGATTGATCAGTTGTCAAAGAAATGTAACGTACTAAACTCGATGGAGATTAAGGACGTTCGCGTGGTTAAAATTCAACTTGCGTAAGCGTTCGGTGTTGGGTTTCGAGCCTCTTCCAGAATTTTAATTTTGAAAATGCAAAGTATTTGTTTTGTGCTGCTCCCGAGGAGCCCTCCAGACATTTTGGAAAATTTGAGTTCTTAAAACAAACAAAAAGCAGTCTGAAAGTATTCAGTAATCACGCTTTATGAATTAAGAGAGACGCATTATTTTTGTGTGATTAATAGTGAGCTTCTGAGATGCATTAGACACTATTTACAGAAACTGAGCACCAGAAATAATAGTAGCATTATCCTGAACCTCGTAATTACTCTCAGGGTCCAATTTTACATTGTGTCTAATGTTCAAGAAATAATAGCAGCGTATTTTTCAACAAATGGTTATTTAGGTATTTAGATAGATACATGTACAGCAGGAATATTAGTTAAACCAAACAATGCCTTCTGAGAGGACAAGAAATCGCTTTTTGTTTGGTTTATGGCTGGTTGTTTTTTTGGTTTCCCCGTGTGCTTTTTCTTTTGTAACAGCACTGTCCTGGGGGAGTCGACAAAAAACCAAATACCTGGGTTTTGCATGCGTGGTCTCAGGCTGAGTCCCCCTCAATGCTGTGCATAAGAAACCTTTCAGAGCCTCCCATTGTCCTTATCTCCCCATCTCCGGATGCCTGCTTTGGCCTCCATCCTCGCCACTTCCCCTCTTTCCAGCTGCTAATAAATCCTAGTTTACTTAACAAAGCGGGGCAGAAAGGAGCCTGGGGACAGCCGGAGCGGTGCCTCAGCCTCCTGATGTCCCGGCCGCTTGCTCCTTGCACCGCGATGCTTGCTCCAGGGGAGCCCAAACTCTTCCCCCGGTCCAGCTGCGGTGCGGCACAGCTCGCCGCAGCCCCTCTGTGCCCTTCCACTAGGCACGACTCGCGTGCCTGGGCTTTCGTGGCCAGTTCTCATCTTGCCCGCCGTCTTCCTGATGAGTTTTTCAGGCTGTGGCTGTCAGCTTCCATCTCTCCTTCGCTAACCACTCGAATAAACCTCTGGCTGTCTCTCCGGGGACACCCCTCTCGCAGGATCGGCGCGACGCTGCGGTATCTTTCTCAATCATCTCCTTGCCGCGATGCCGAGGCGGAAGACAATGAAGTGCCCCAAACCTGACAACAGTTAAGCTGGTGACAAATGACTGTCATATTGACCGCTGTAGCCTGCTTGTTTCTATTCTCTCTTTTCAGAAGTGATACCAAGCTGGCCTGCGCGCTGCTTGGAACCATCTCCGCGGTCTGTGCTTGCTGCGGCTCGCGAGCTCTGGCACTCTCGTCGTCGCTGCCGTGAGCTGTGTTTCGAGGTAGGACCAAGGAGCGTGTTTTCAGAGCTGTTGGCAGGTGCCAGGGGCTGCCAGGCTTGTCTGACGATTGTAATTTCTCAAAAACTACCACCTTCAAAGGGACTTTCTGTAGCAAGCTGCCCTGTGTGAGCGGAGGTGAGATGGTGAGAGCCCCGGCTTCCCCTGTGCGTAAGAGCTGAGGCATTTTAGGCAAGAACTTTGTTGTGAACTTGGCTCTGAGCCTTTCTCACGTTCTGCATCCAAAGCCTTTCCGCGTTACCTAAGCGTGCCCTGTGTTAGGAAGAAGGGATCTGCGTGGCTTGTGCACAGTGCGGGCTGGAGGTGAAAGCCACCGAAATGCAGCAGGCGTGGAGCTCCGAGCTGTCGGTTCAGCAGTGCCTTTCAGAGAACCCCAGCTCTTTAAACTGATTTCAGTAATGAATAATTCAAGTCTAAAATACGAGAACAGTAAATATTTCATTAAAATACTAAACAGAAACCAGAAAAGCTGTTGAAGACAAAGGAAGCTTTCTTTCTTTATCCTTCCCCACCTTTTTGCTTCCCCCTCCCCTTCGCTTTATCCTCCGAACTTGGAGAACCCCTGCTCTGGGCAGAAGGGAGCAGGGGACGCGCGGCCGTCACAGCGCTGTCGGGGCTTAGGAATTCCTCCTTACTTATTAACGGCTGGCTTCTGAATCCTCCTGCACTGATTACCTTGTGAGTATAACGATTCAGGTAATATCACATCTGTTCCTTCCCCGGAAACATTTGCAGACCTTGTAAACTCCAGGGGCAGGGAAGTTTCATAGCTGGTCTGCTGAGGAAAAACGTGCTGGAGCTCGAGTCAGAAGTTATGAGTTCAATAGAAGTTAATTAGTGGCTAACGTTGATATATGCAGTCACGTTGTGTATCTGCTATTAAAACGAACACAGCATTCGCAGGAAATGTCTGATTAAGGATTTGAATAATACCGGGTAGTAAATAAAATGAAGAAATAAGGCAGGTCCTTCGAGCAATCCTGCCTGATTTTTTTTTTTCCCCCATGTTCTGGACTTCAGCGAAATGCAAGATTATTTAGGGGCTCCGCAGTTAGAAGTCAAATTAGATGTTAGTTGAAGCTGTGTTTATTAATCAAGACTAGCAATTACAAAAATGCTGCTCATTTCCAAGAGGTATTCAAGCAATCCTCGCTACAGCCCAGTGAGAGCGAATAGATAACTGCCTGTAACTGGCAGACAGAGAACGAGCATTAAAGGCTGATGAAGATCTAATTTCCATTGAAAAATGAAACCAAATCTAATCTGAGGAATTAGAAGCAATAAGTGCAACGTGTTAAAGGGTGTTTGTAGGCAGTGTTGGTCTGTCTTCTGCTCTGAAGTCTCCCAGGCCTCCGGGTCAGGGGGGGGCCTGCCTCATTCTTGTCAAATGATGGCAGAAGCAGATCTCTGTTTCGCTGCTGCCGATTCTGCCTCCTTGTCTGTAGCTACCTTTCCTTTAAGACATTCTCTCTAAGCACTGATTTCCTCGTATTCAGAGGAGAGGCACTAACTGGCTACGTAGCCATCGGTCCGGCATCCGTCCCAAGGATCCCAGTGGGTAACTCACATCCTCAGACTGTTCCCGACCTATTTTCCCAGGACTGTGCTGAGTGGTGCCCGAAGACGTTGGCTGGTAATTGCTTGATTAGCCGTCGTGCCTCTGGTGTCGGAGGTCACTTGGGATTAAATGTAATAAAAGACTTGGCTGCTGCAACATCATATTTATAAGTGCTCCTGTTCCTGAGTGGAGCCCCAAAATCTGAGTTAAGTGGCTGCCATACGGAGTACGTAGAGGAGTTTAACGCTGAATAAAGTGATTATTTAAAAAAAAAACAGGAGGGGAGGTACCAAACGTGTGGGCTTTTTGGGTTTTGGCTCACGTGCCTGAAGTCTGCCAGAGCCCGTTTGAGGCCCAGAAGTCCCGTCCTGTGAATGGCATTTTAACCCAAGCGCTGAAGTTGCTCCTTCAGAGATGTCACGGGGGAGTTCTCGAATATTGGCTGATGCTTGTCAAGTATTTGAAGATTAAATATGCTGCGTGTGAACAAATTTTTGCTTTTCTTGTATTGAATTTGGATACCAAGGTGATGAGCGTGGTATAAATATCTGGAGAGAGAATTGCTGAGCGTAAGAGTTTTATTGATCTCAAAAGCTAGAAGACCTTTCTGCAACTTTCTGCCTTTTTTTTTGGTATCTGATTAACCATTTATGTCCAAATAACGGTGCAATTATGTTTTCAGCAGAAGAATCGGAAGGAGGAGATTATCATTTTAGTAAAGCAGTGTAATTCCTGAAATAATAGTTAATTTCTTCCAGTTGCTTGGTTTAAGGTGAAAACAAATGGTGGAGATAGCTCTGGGTGGGATTAACACGCCGCATATGTTCTGAGCACTTGTTGGCTCTGCAGAACAGTGGTTTCTGGGCTAATGCGTTGTATTTACAACAAACCGCTGCTTAGGAGACCTTTTAGAGGGTGGTTGTTTTTTTTAAAGCTGGCATTGTTAAAGAAAAAGAAAGTCTAAAAACAATGGACCCTCATCCTTTAGATAAGCTTTCTATGAATATGTGTGTTTTTTTTTTCCCCTAAGCAAAGAAAACCCCCTAATTACAAAGGATTGCGGCTTTCAAATAGCGCTGGTATGATTTCCTCCGCCACTCGCGATCGTTTTCCGAGTCAGGGCTAGGAAAGCAAATACAGGGAGCGTTTCTGTTAGACGCTAACGAGGTTCCTGTGAAGTCTCTTACAGATCCTGATGAATAGTTAGATGCTGCTCACACGGACACTTTGTCTTGCGCCGCCGAGTAATTGTTGAGCAGCTGTGCTTGAATCCCTTTCAACACAGTTGTTGCTTGGTTCTGCCCGAGGCAAGCGGATGATGCTCCCCGGCTTGACAAGGCCCTGTCCCGGAGGGACGGAGCCGGGTAAGTGAACTGACAGGGGTTCTAGTTCACAAAATGGGCTGGAATTGTTAATTCCGCGGCAGCCTGAAATACAGAACTGGCTGCTTTGCCGCGGAAAAGAGGAGGCCACCATGTTGAGCAGGCACGTGTCTGTTCAGAGCTGGCTCCAGAAAAAGCTATCCATTTTCTTTTTTGCTGCTGCTTCAAAATACTTAAAGCCAATGTTGCGTGTAAGGGAAAAAAAAAATCACAATTAAAATATTAATTATTAGTGCTGAGAGTGTTTTGAGTCATTTTTGTATTCAATCGGCTGTAATTAAATACTCAGTGAACACAAAATTAGGTCATATATTATGTAAATAGGATGAGACATCCACTAGCTCTGGCAACGAATGCTTTGGAGTCCTTAAGGGTATAATTCGGGGTTGGACTCTTGGAGCCTAATTGGTTCTGTCTGACCCCGATTCCCTCCTCTGTTGTGTGCCCACCTGAAAGCAAAGGGAATACCAGGGGCAGGGCTGGCGACACGCTGTGGAGGTGACTCGGTGGCCTCCGGCTGCGGCCAGCAAATCCTCCTTGCTGTGTGGGCCAGCCACGCGCCGTGCCCGCACCCTTCAGACGGGAGCGGAATGAATTTAGGCGGATAAAAAGAATAAAAATGGGATGTTTAGCTGTTAGCCGAGCGAGGCTCGGAGCGCTCAGCGCTGCCCAGGATCGTGCCCTCTATTGTCTCAGCGTGACATTTGATAACTTCTGTTTTAGCATACATAATTACAAATGCCAAACCTGATTTTGCTCCCTCTGAGGACAGTGCGAGCGGCAACAGCTCCATTATTATTAGGCAGAACAATGACGTGGCTCTTAAAGGAGGGGAAAAAACCAAACTGTGCCTTCCTGCGGCAGCGTCGTGCACACTCGGGGTGCGTGCTGCGCGAAGGAGCGTTTCGTCCTCGTCTGGAGCGGCTTCATCCGAACGCCCTCCACTTGTTTCAGATTCATTGCTCTGTCTCCAGAAGCGGCTCTGGAGGAGCACCACCAGCCTCCCCCGTGCCTTGCTCCCCAGCTCTCGGGGTTGTTATCTCTACATGGAACGCACAAGGCACGCGGAGGAGAAGAGCGCGTTAGGAGGTGCCGGTGGCTGCGTGGGGAAGCGAGGAGGGAGGAGTGCAGGTAGTTTTGTTGCTAACCTTGCCTGGTTCTCTGTCACCCGTTCATTTCCCACCCTCCCCTGGTGTGTCTCCTGGCGCAAGAGGCTGTAATTCAGAAGCTGACTAGGGGGGGATGCATCAAATACTCCGCCTGAATCCCTTAGGGATCAGTTTTCTGACGTGCGCGTTCTCTGCTGCGGGTATTTAGATGATGGAAGGCGATTTCAGCCCAATTACGTTCTGAGTTGTGTATCCGTGTCTGCAGCCCGATATTTAGAAGGGGCAAGTTTACCAATCCGGCTTGGCTACGATTAACCTGTGTGTGTCTTAACCTATCTATAACCTGTCTTAAGGGTCTCGCAGAGGTGGGGAGCTTGTGGGAGCAGGCACTTGTGGCTGGGGTCTGCCACCCTGGGGGTGCCGCTGGTTGCTCTTTGCTTTCCGTAGCGATAAAATGCGTCAGACTGGGCACGTTGGAGACCTGGTATTTCGCTTTCAGACTTCCTTCTAGCTTTGGGAGGGTCAGGCTTGACTGCTCGCAGCTCCGTACCGTCAGGAGGCATGGATTTGGCTTATCAAGCAGCGCTGGACTTGCTAAGTGGTTGGCAGACATTATAGAAAAGCGAGATGCTATTCATGCTGCAGTGGATAAGAAGTTGGAAAGCATTGGTTTAAGATTGCAAGAGGCTGAGAGGAAAATTGAAGTCGTGGAGATAACGATCATTGGACCTAATGCTGTTCTTGCTGAGAATGCCAAAGACCGGGTTGTAAGCCGTGCAGAAGTCCAGTTGATGATCTGGAAAATAAGTGCAGATTGGGAATTATCATCTCGCTGGGAGAATCTCGTGGATATATTGATGGAGAAGGGGGGAGATTCATTTGCTTGTTGCAGAGCACAGGTCGAGCTGCATTAAACACTGGGTGATTTTTTTTTTTTTTCTCCAAGTGCTTGAGGATGGCGTCAGGTCATCGCCTCCCTGAAATGTCAGGCTGAGCAGTGACTCCCCAGGACCACAGAGCAGCGCCGGCGGTGCTGGAAAATGGCTCAGGAACCCAAAACTGGTCCGTACGTTGCAGCCCCAAACTTAGGACGCGCGTCTGGCATTTCACGAAGCGCTGGGGATCTTTCAGCCCAGAGTCCCACAGGGTAGCTTTAACGCTCTGCGATCTCGGTGTCATTCGGGTCTGGCTTTTTCTCAGACATAAAAAATAATTAAACTTGGTCTGGCTGAACTGCATCTCGGGTACTCTGCCTTCTTATTGTCAACAAGTTATCATTTCATAAACCGCTTTCTATTTATATAAAACTTGGCAGAGAGGTCTGGACTACAGTCGGTGCCATCGGCCCGCATCCCTCCTGTTTTTCAGAGAGAGGAAAACGAGGTTTGGGGTTAAACTGTTTGCACCGCCTGCATTGTGCGCCAGCAGGCAAGGAGCGGACAAAGCCAGCGGCGCACCCGGTCCCATTTTCTCCCCCAGCAGCATCGGGTCTGCACACGGCTGCTGGCAGGTTGGATTTCCCTGATGGAGGAAGGGCTCTCCGCAGATGACGTGCCCCACCGACCGGCACATTTTCGGGCTGCAAGCCTTGCCTTGACTCCTTCACAGAGGTCCCCTCGTGTCCTCGTTTCTCCGTCGGCCTGCGGGAGCCCAGCCTGTAGGAGTTCTTTGGGTCTCCATCTCGGGCACCCTTCGCGCAGGCTCGACGGCCCTGTTGTGTTTGTTGGTCCCACCTTCTGAGACTTGCAAACTTTTTTTCCCTCCCTAATCCGGAGGCAGGCAGATGGCACAGCGTGGATGTTTTCCTTCATCCCGCAGCTTTCTGGAATAAAACAGAGCTTGGAAAGCAAGGTAACCTACTGCAAGGTCTGACCCTTCACAGGCTCCTACGTCTTGCTTTCCCCAGGTACCTCCGTGGGGTGGATGGGTTTGTTGCCAGCCGGGGCATTTCATGAGCTTGGTGACCAACCCCGGTCCCCGGCGCTGCCCGGCTCCTGTCCGCTCTCCCCTGCGAACACCTGGGGGGTTCTTTGGGACTCGGTGGTGCGTTTACAAGCCAGCCACACGCTGGGACAAAACGAGGTCGCTGGTGGGCTCTGTGCTCGGGCAGATGTGGAGTTTGCCTCGTTCGCCCCCTGTGCTCGGCACTTGTGGTGTGAGAGGCAGCCGAGTCTCCTGGCTGTGGCTAATTGGTATTGTGGGCCCATCACAAGGGGGAGTTTGGGAGGCCCGAAACGGGAGTTTTCCGTAGCTGGGGGAGAGCCGGGGGAGAGCGGGGATATTTTGTCTTTGACTCTCAGTGGGAGGTCACAGCCTTTTGTGCTCGCAGCTCTGAAACCAGCACAAACTGGGGTGATTAGCTCCCTTTTCTAATGAGTACACAAAGCTGATTGTGAATGAGCCAGTGGGTTCATTGTGAAACCTTGGCCTGCATTTAATCCCTTATGTGAGACCCCTTTTTACGCAGAGATAGCAATTGGAATCCAATTTACACCGGGCTAGGCATTAAATCTCCTTACGCCGGCAATACCGCTAATCAATGAAATTGAAATTCAGTTGCCGTGAGGAGCCTCTTCCCTCCGGTTATGCCACTCGCTTTTGAAGAGAGACGCAGCCCTTAAGTGGGAAACACTTTGTCTTCCTGCCACAGGAATGAATAAACAACGGCTCGCTTCCTGGCAAAACACATCCCCAGCGCTGCGTAACAAACAGGAGGTGTCTGAAAAGTCCGTCAAGAGACGCTGTGGTAATTCTGCAGGAACCACCACCTTGCTTTTAGGGGGAATTATCTAAATACAAAGATAAAAGGAAGAGGAAAGAGAGCTTGACGCGTAGAGAGACACATGAAAGGTTTCGGGAGAAGCTTTCCACGCGGCGCAGATATTTGAGCGGAGGAGTTGTCTGGCAAGCACCTCGATAGCGAGGAGAGGTCCTTCCTGCCTCCTTTTAATGAGCAGGACTTCTGAAAATCAGGGCTTCTTAAAACCGGGAACAGGCTTTACGTGCCTCGCTTGCTTTCTTCTCGGGGGACGTGGGGAGTGGTGCCTGATCGAGCCCTCCCTGCAGCCTTGGGGGGCGACGAAATCGTAGCTGGAGAAATGCCCCCGGATTGTAGGTGAGCATAGGAAGGGTCAAACCAGGTTTTGAGGAGCATCATCGCAGTTCGGGCAGCCAGCCGTGGTGGGAAAGGAAGATTTGGGAAGTCCTAAGTGCTCGTGCCTTGGGATCCGCTCAGCTGAAACCTCTCACCTGGGGAGCCCCCGAGGAATTTGGGCTGCTCGTGGCTTTTGGAAGTCGGCGCGCTTTGTGCCTCGATGGCTCAGGTCAGGAGCTGCTGAATTTTAATCCCCACCTATTACTCTTGCTGCCTACCAGCCCTTAAAATATTCATTCCGCCTTTTGTTCATGGGTGCCGTTTAATACCTGAGGCATAACGATGATCTGGGACGGCTGTATTCTGTTACACCCATTGCTTCGGGATTATCTGGAAAGCTGACACTGGGCTGGAAATGAGTCGGCGTATGCTCCTGCTGTAACCAGTCTGCCAGGTGGATGCGTTTAAAAAATCATGAAGTAGCCTCCCCAAAATCAGGTGCTTGCATTTTTTTTATCCTTAAACACAACCAATGGCGCTCACTTCTTATTTCTCACCTAGTTGCTGAGCCGGTGGGGTGCACGTTGGTCGTGTTTCCAGTCTTATTTGCAGCTACGAGAGTCAGAAATGTAGCTTAGGGGAAAAAAAAAAAAAGCTGTTTTTTATTACATCCTAAGGAATTTGCGAACAGAAGTGTTAAGACAAATACTACAGAACTCGCTGCGAAATCGCAGGAGCTGCCGGGGCCGCTGAGCTGAGCGGAGTCGAGCCGCTGCCTCTCCTTGCGCGGGGGTCTGTTAGGGAACCGAGCCCGCGGATGGGCTGAGCTAACGAGGGGCTGAGCTAACGAGGGGCTGAGCTAACGCAGCATTTGCTGTCCTGCAGAATCTGCAGCGGGAGCTGAGATGACTCCAGGGCCTCCCAGGGTGGCCCTCGAAGCCCAGAGCCTGAGAGCTGCCGGGTCGGCCGCTGTGCCGGGACCGGGGGACCTGGGAAGCAGAACTAGTGATGAATTTCGTTTTTTTTCTTAACCTGGTGATTTCAAAAGAGGAGCACAGCCAGGAATGCAGCAACTCTTCCTAGCTAGCAACCCGCCAGGCCGTGGGATTGTAAAAACGGGCTTTTGGAGGGGTTGGTGCTTTGGGGTTCCCAGGCTGAGGGGTCGTGTTGGTATGTCCAAGGCCGGCTTTAATTTGGTTATGTATCGGTGACCTTTCCTCTCCGATCTGAGCCTCAGGTTGTCTCGATCGAGTTCCTGCAAAGTTTCTCAACAAGGCCAAGCTGAAAGGCCAGGGAGAAGTTACAGCTGGCGCAACACGGAGCTGCCTGCGTGTTGGATGGCAGTAGCTGCAGGGCACGTATTTGACTTGATCTTGAGCGGTTCACACTTATTTCCACATACAAATTAAGAAAAAAAAAAAGCAACCCCGGGCTCTAAGCTGCTGCTCTCATTTTAGAGATGCCGGTTCTTCGCTAAGGAAGCCGGGGCTGAGCTGTAGCCACTACACGGTAACAGCCACGGAGGTAAGGCTGCGAGCTGGAAAGCGCCGAGCTTTTTCGGTGGGTGAAGTCTTGACCTCGTAGCGGATTCCGTCAGGAAAAGTCCAGTTGGCCTTTCAGGCAGAGCTGGTCTGCTAGGCTCGAAGACTGAGGGTATTTCATTGATTGTTTGTGTTTTGTACCAACGCAGCAGCCGGAATTAAGGACGAATGCCCCGAAGCGTGCCTGTTTAATAAGCAAAACGTTTTGGGGCGTTTGATTTTTGACCTCGTTTCTGGGAGCAAGCTGAACCTGAGCGCTTTGCAGGGAGCGTTATTTCGCGGAGAGAGGACATTGATCTTATTTGGCAGAAAATAAATGGATGTTTGTGTTATGACGCCTATTCAAGTACTTTCTTTTATGTATCCGCAGGATGCTCTGCCCTGAAATCAGATCTCGTCTAGCTGATACATTTTAAACAGGATGATTCTGACTCTTTCACAACTTCCAAGTGTAAATGTGTTAATGTTTTGCCCAGCACATTATTTCTAACAGGCTGAACTTTCATTGTGTTTTCGCAGTTTGGGTTTATGTTTAACTCGAGGCTTTCATAGTTATTTAATTCTTTACAATTTCTGCTGCCTGGTGGCCTTACGACTGCCCCACGATTGCAAAGAAGAAGACGAACGCCCAGCCTCGCTGGGCTGCGTTTCGTGAAGATCTTTTCCTTCTCTCCCCAGTCTCCAAGCCCCCAAATCTGAGCCCCAGGGGAAAATAGGAAGTTGCTTCCTCAGACCTGTCAGCTCTGGTGCTTTCAGGATGAGCCTAATGATGTTGAGCCCTATATGATTCTTTCACACTTGTCTACTTCAATCTCGTGCCACGAGACAAGTAGGTGCTGTGCGGAGGGAGGGATGAAAGTCTTGCCGCGGTGGAAATCTGTAAAACGTACGCGCTGGGTGTAAAGGAAATTGGGGATGAGATGCAAATCCCGCGTGTTGCATGGCTGCTTGGTTGTGGTTTTTGTTGTTTTTTTTATTTTCCTGCGGTTTAATATGATTTTTGCCTCGATGCAGAGGAAACCGAAGCAGGTTTTGGAGCGACACAGGGAGGATAAGAGCGAGGAATTATGCCGAGTGCTTCCCACCCGCCCGATGTTACGGAGGCGGGAGCAAACAGCAGGATGTGGCCACGGAGGGAAGAGAATTAGTGCAGAAATAAACAGTGCATAGGTGGCTGCAGGCCTAACATCTCAGAAACTGACCCTCTCTGCCAGGGTAGATTCTGGGAGCAACCCGTGCTCAGCTGCACGAGTCAGCAAAGGGCAGAGCAGCGAGCCGAAGGCAGACCCAGGGCAGTGGCTGGGTGGCTGCAGCGCCCCGCTCCCTTGGGAAGGAGCAGCATCGCGGAGCCTGGGGCCGCCGTTTCTCTCCGGAGCAGTGAGATCTTTGCAGACAGCTTTTGGCAAGTCACACGCAGGTGCTGCATACAGAGCCAGGTGAAGGTGGGGCTTGCTTGTCCCTTTGCCGTCGGGTTTGTTTTGCAGACAAATGACCAGGTGAGGTTTCTGCTGTGTGCGCCAGCAGCGTGGCTGTCCCCTCTCTAGCTGTTCTCCTGCCTGCTCCGTGTACCTATTCACAAGCCAATCCCGTACCAGGCTCTGGTTTAGGTGCACCAGGCTGGTGTCTGAGGCCACGCAGCCGAGTACGGAGGTGGCTGGAAGCACGGCAGGTGTGGTGGCGGAGCTGCCCTCAGAGCACGGGATGCCACTGGCTTGGTGCACACGCGCTGCACGAGGGTCCCTGGTGAGCGAAGGGGGTGAACGCAAACAGGGTGGGAGGACAGAAAGCAGAGGGGGATATCACAAGTCTTACTAAAGGCTTTTCCGCTTTATCTTTCCTCTCTTCTTTCAAAATAGCCCTAGGTCTTTTAGGTTTGCAGCTAATTTGTAGCGGGGTCCCTAATCAAAAATCTGGATCCTGGAGGCTCCGCCGATTTTGTTCCTTTCTGCGTCCTTACGCAGCTGCAGCACACCAGGTACCCGGACATTTTTTTTGGAGACTATTTTGCCAGCAAAGGCTGATGTCAGGCCTCTGGGTAGTTAAAAACCAAATTCAAGCAGCCCATTGTGAGGAATCTGAGAAAGTGCTGTCGCCAGCCAGGTTCTCAGTGAATGCTGGCCCTTGCCCAATGGTCAAATGGGTGATTTACTATGTGCTTTTCCCCATTGCTATGCAGCAGGCCAGAACTGTTGTGTGGATTTTTTTTTTAAACCTCTTTTATTGGATTTGTGAGCTCTCCTTGTGGTTTGCCAAATGACCAGCATTAAAAATGACATTCTTTGGCTGTAGGTCTAAAGGTTGTGATAGCAAATCAGAATTTCAGTGTCGGAAATTGGGCCTCATAAGAAGCAGACGTATAAATCAAGGCTGAGCTGATGAAACGTGCTCTTCTGCGAAGCGTCGTCGTGGGGCTAAACGCGTCCGCTTCTCCACCCAAGCTCCCCAGGGGTCAGAAAGCGTTGATGTGAAGGAGGAAAGCGTGTTCCCAGGAACAGCGACCGAGCGCTGCGCGGCCAGAACGCTGCCACCAAGCCCGTGGGCGATGCGCTACGGGTAACACCAGCGGTCCTGCCGAGCCCCCCGAGCTCCTCGAGGTATTTGTGCTGAGTCTGATAGATAAAACAGGGAGCCCCCCGGCAGGGCCTGGAGCAGAGCTCTGGGGCTGGGGACGTGGCTGTCACCCGCCGCCTGAGATGGCCCCCGCTCTCCTCCAGCTCCCTGCCTCTCTGAGGCTGCCGAGCACAGGCTCAGCAGCGGCGGTGCTGACTGCAGAGCTTTCCTCCGCCGTCTTCTCTGCAGCAGACGCTTCAACTGCGACTTGACTAAACAAAGGATTTGCTGGCACTTCCAAGGCAGAACGCGTATCAGTCACTCTTCCCGTCTGCATTTCCTCGTTCCTGTTAGCAATCACTCTTCTAGGCATTGAAAATCGCAAGCGTTCTCCGTTCCAAACTACTCTTCCAGTTGGACAATGAGAATCCAATCATTGCCTTCATCCTCTCGTGGCTCTGAGACCTGCCGAAGAGAAACATCAGGGATCTGTTTATGAAAAACAGAGCAGAAGCAGCTAAACACGTCGAGAAGCACGTGCAATAACGTGCTGTCTCAAAGGCTTTCTGCAAGCCTTCCCAAGGCCGTGGTGTCACCCAGGAGGCGGCGGGGCAGCGGGGACGCAGAGGCGTCGCGAGATGCACCAGTCCTGCTCTGGGTGCACGTTAAACCAAGGTTGGGCCAGCACATACCTACACCGGTGACTGCGCTTTTAATGAATGTGCGCCGTGCTGAACGTGAACCTAGATAAATCCCCTAGGGACATTCTCTTTTTTGACTGTTCCAAAATCCCGTTCAAGCGCATTTGAGTTAGTCATCTGACATCTGCTTGCTTTTCGCTCCTACCCGTACTCATTCAGAGGTAAACTTCCAGGGGTAACCTTTGCCAGCGCTTCCCGAAATACTCCGCAATATGCAGGGAGCAGCGGAGAGTGCCCCGAGCCTCTTTCTGCCTCTCTGAGAAATTTTAATATGATCCAGCGCGAGCAGAATGCAGCTGCCACCTGCAGATTGACGTGTGCGGGGGCGCCCTGTCCGATGGGCTGTGCCTAAAAGGTTCTCTGTGAACCTGAAGAAATTGCCTCGCTGATCTTTCTCGTTTTTATTTTTTGCCGTATTTCCCCCTCCCTTAATCCATCATCTACAACAGCTTGATTTGGAGGGGCTGGAGGAGGGGAAGGGCTGCAGAAGGCGCTGCGAATATCCCGCCTGCGAGCCGGGAGAAGCGGCAGAGGATCGGGGTGTCGGGGGCAGAGGGCTCGATGCCGGCTTCGCTCGGGAGCATCTTTCATTAGATGCAGTGCAGCAGGCATGAGAAAGCAGCTCGTTCTGTCATTATGATCACAGCTCAGGCTTTCTTCTACAGCTTCAGTCCTCCTTCTGGTATCTTTTTTGAGAATTCAGCCGAAGCTGCGGGCTTCCTTGCATCATTAAAGCTCTTGTCCCTGTTTGCCCTGGTTAGTCACTATAAACGAGCTGTTGCATTTGATGCTAACCCAGTGCTAATCTACTACTCCTCTTAATAATATCAGAGGCACAACAAATAAATGCTCACTTGCCTAAATCGCCCCTCCATCCCGCCGTGCTGCCTTTAGGATGGCTTTGTAGCCTTTCCTTCGCCGCAGTGCCCCCCAGCCCAGCATGGGCTTTGAATGGACAGGGTTTTGTCGCCATACGTTTGGTGAGCTTTAGGGTGAGGAGCCAGGAGATGCGGCAGTCTGTGGGCGGAAGGGAGCACGCGGTCTCTTTGCTAAGGCTGCCCGTGGTTTCCAGCTGGTGTGTGCCATTCCACTGATGACAGGCACGCGTTTGTAAAAGGGAAAAACGTCCCCAGATAGCGAGGACGTTTGGGGTCAAATCAAACCCAACTTCATTTTTGCCTCATCTCTCAGTGTGTTGGTGGTGGTTTTTTTTTCTTCCAAACTAGCTGGGTTACGTGGTGCCAAACAGCATTGCCACAGCAGACATTTCAGTGCCAGACCTCGCAGCCCTGCAGGTCGCGGTGCTTACAAGCAAGGCAAAACGGGGCCAGAGCAGGACAAGGTCTCCCTGGTACCCCCATACATCTCCACGTTTGGTCCCTGCTCCCCCTTCAGCCCTGGGCTGAATGCTAAGAGAAGCCAGCTGACACCACCTTGCACAGCAGCGATGCCCGATCGCTGTTGGTCTGACTGTTACTAGGGGTGCTGTTTGCCCCAGGGCCCGGTGCTAGTTAAATCAGAGTTAATTCTTACCACGGGTCCTTCCCGTGGTCATCACCATGCAATATATCTATATATTTTTTTTCCACTGCAAATTAAACATAAGACACTGCGATGGGTTGCAGTCTCAAGGGATTAATTCTGCAATTCCCAGCCCGAGGTTCTTTTATCCCGGCATGAAAACGGTCGTCTTAGGTAAGGGCTATTTTTACCCGATCGTTTGTTCACCGAGAACTGGGCTGAGACCTCCGATAGCGCGTCGCTGACTGCCGAGCAGCCGTCCCGCTACCCGCATCGCCTCGGAGCTTGGCTGCGCTGGTGCGGGGGAGAGGAGCTGGCTGAGAACCTCGTGTGTTCCCCCGGAGCCCGCTCAGGGCCACTTCAGCCCCGTCTTCTTTAGGTGAGGCTCAGGAAAGCCACGTTTTAGGGGGCAGCTCGAAATGCTGGCGCCTGGGTAAGAAATCGCACAAAGGTTGGTGGTGGTGATGAAAGCAAGTTGTGGAATACCGCCGCGACGTCGGCTGGGAGGGTGGGAAGTCCAGAACGCTTGAGCACGTGCAAACCTTTGTAGTTTTGGAGCCCAGGCGAGGACAGGCTGGGTGGTCTCATCCTTCTGCAGCGTGCTCTGTGTGGCGGGGCAGGGTGCAGCTCAGCCGCCGGTGCAATTAAACGGGACCAGGTGCTCTTTTCCTGCCTTGTGGGCTGGGTGGTCCAAGCTGCCATCGCCCACGAAAAGCACCCTGGAAGAATTTTGTCTTTTTTCCTCCCCCGCTGGGCTTCTCCATCTTACCTTCTTTTAGTCCCTGGGTGCTTCTGGGCTGGGCTGGGCTTGGGATGCTCACGGGCGGCATGGGCAATCGTGGTGCCGCAGGGACGAGCCCAGGCTCGTTTGCAGCCCTGAGGGTTGGTTGTGGGATCAAGCCAGCGGACCAGGCTCCTTCCAAGTGAACCTAAAAAGCCCTTTGGAGGTAGCAGTGAAAAAACAGCGAAGCAAGCCACGACCAAAATCAAGTAGAAAGCTGCAAATACTGTCCTGCTTTTCAGTCTGCAGTGGCGAAGCATGCAGTTATTACCAGGAGTTATTTTATTTGGTTAACACTACCATATAAATGCTTTTGTTACTTTTTCAAGTCCTTTCCTTTTTTTCTTTTTTTTCCTTTTTTTAATAAACCCGGCCAAACGGCTCGGACGCTGCCTTGGCCCCGAACTGGCTCGTGGATCGCTGTGCTGTGAGGTTTGTATTAATCAGCGCTCCGCAGTCCACGTATTGTTGCTTCATTAACCTACTTGTTTTTAAGTACCTGTAAATCACAGAGAGGAGAAGCCCTGCTGGCAGCTGAGAAAGCAGCCCTGTTTGCGGCATCTCCCCTCTCCGAGTCGCGTTTCTGGCGAGCGCTTGGTTTTTACGTTTTCCTTACCTGTGGAATCCGTGGTGTAGCCCAGGAGGGCGTTTCAAACGCCTGCATCCAAAATCGCGAGCGCTGCCGCGTTTAAGGGGTAAGATCCCTGGGGATACGTAGTGCTGGAAGACAGCTACGCTCTAACCCTGACTCCACCGCTCACCGGGCCTCGCCTGAGGTCTTGCTGTTCGGCAGGTAGGCTTTGTTTGTCAACGCGCCCTCTTTCCAAAGGGGCAGGGACTTGCAATAAAAATGATTTACTACTTTGTTGTTGTTGTTTTTAGAGAATCATTACTGGAGTTGTTAAAGGACACTAATAAACGTTGCTAACAGAAAAATCTTTACCAGATCTATAGGAAGGGCCTGAAGTGAGCTTCAGGTTGGCTCGGCTGCAGATGTGACAGCAGCTGCATGTCAACACTTCTCTGGCTAGCGATGACGTCGTTCAGTGGCCGTGTCCTCCTCGGGAAGAAGAGGAGGGGATGGAAGGAGGACGTAAGGGCTGTTGGTGCTGTTGAACGTTCAGACGCTCGCAGCTGTAAGGAGTCAGCTCCTGTAGTGTGGGCATGGACCCGATGGTGCTCGGCGTCCTTCTCCTGGTTTTTGGCAGGTCCCCTTTCACATGGTGCCCATTTGGGGTGCTCCCGCAGGGACCGGTGCTGGGACCTGTGCCCCACGGCAGCCTTGGCGTTGAGAGGAAGCAGCCTCTGAGCTCTTGCTGGTTGCCCGTTCTTTCTTGGAATTGCAACGTCAAGGTAACAGGGAGCGGTGGGTGGTTCCCGTTTCATCGCCCTTATCCCGTATCCTCTCGGTGGTTGGCTTCTTGTTGTTGCTGGAAGTGCCGTTGAACGCTCACGTCAGCTGGGACAACTTGGATTTAGGGCAGAAGGCACCTACGGGCAGTCAGGCCCCAAACGTGACTCACGTTGGTAACTAATCGCGGGCAGCGGGTGCGCAGCGTGCTTCCCATCGACACGTGGGCTCGCACGCAACGCGAGACAAGGACATTTGTCAACATTTTCCTCTGACTGCACACAAGCATCAGCACTGAAATGTGGAGAGCTTTTTAATTGAGTGATATTCTCTAGGAGAATCAAATACATATTAACAAAATATTTTAAACATAACAAAGAATAATTGAGCCTCAATAGCATCTGATTGCGGTTGGTGTAAGCCTCACCAAAATCAGTTTTTCTTCCAGATGGAAGCTGCACTCGCGTTTTCACGGGTGCGTGGCTGTGCCGCACGCTGCTGGCACTGCGGTGCCTGACTTCTGGGTGACAGAGTTCCCACTGCACTAAATAAATTGGGGTGGTTTCGCGAGGTCACCAGCCAAGTGCCGTTGCCGTTCGCCAGCCTGCCCTACCTGCAGAGAAGGGGAACATCATCGGTAAATACAAGCTGTGGGCTTTGAAGGCATCTTCCCCAAACTCCTAAAGCACATAAAGCCTTCTCTAGGTTAATATTTAGGCCCAATTTATTACATGAGTGCGATTTATTTTTTTTTCCTAGCATGGGATTTTTAATTTATCCATCTCTTGCCTAGCGGTGCTAGAGGAAACAGAAGAGAATCTCTCCGGTATTTAATGTTGTTTCAGTTTTTTTTTTTTCTATTTTCCAAGTAAACGCTCATCTTACATCATCATCCTTTCTATGACAGATGCCACCTGGAACATTTTGCGTGATCCTCTTTAGAAATAGTCCTGAAGACAGTCCGTGCATGTAAGCGCCCAGCACGTTTAACCCGCCCTGGCTCTGCACCCTTGTCCAGTGCTCGGGACGGGACCCTGACAATACCTCACCCCTCGGGGCACCCCCACCTGTGGCTGAGCCCCGGAGGAAGCCCGCAGGTAGTTTTGGGGGTTGGTTGATTCACAGAGCATCCTTTTCCCCTGCGGTTAATACCGTGGAGGGCTTTGGACGATTTACGCGTTGCCTTTTGTGGTTGCTGTTCTAAAAAGAAACGAGCAGTTTCCCCACGCCCCCCCAAACTCCCACACTGCGGGGGAAAAACAGGCGGAACGCTGAGGCTCCTTGGCACGTGGAGATGCTCCCGAGTGCCCCGTTCCGCAGCAGCGGATGGAAACCCTGCGGCGGGGACCCCCGCGAGGCTGCAAGGCGCTGGGGCTTCTTTTTGATCTATCTGCTTCCAGCGGGCACATGCACTGCTCCGTCAGCGCGGTGCCGGCTCGTCATTAGCCGCTTCGGTCACAACGCGTTAACGGCGGTGAGCGATGTTTCATCGAGTGAAGCCCAAGGTAAGACACGAAGAAATAGGTTGTAGAGCATGCTTTGTTAATACAAAACACAGAGGTGGCTCCCCGGAATCTAGCGCAAGCATCTAATAGCTCCGATTTTATCCTCGCCTCGTGAAATGTGCTGAGCTTAAGTGGAAGCAGCTGCCTCCTGCACAGAGAGCGAGCGAGCTGCTCCCCCCCCCCCCCGGCCCCCAGCCCCTGCGCTCAATTAGCTGCTGTTTTGCCTCCGAGGGCTGCGTTATGACCACTCCTCCCGTCAGAGACATTAGCAAACACGCAGCACGGTAATGAATTTGTAAATAGAGAGCGGGGCTAACGAGTGGCCTCCGCGCAGGAATGCGGCGCGTGTGTATTAAGCCAGGTGTATGGGGCGGGGGGGAGGAAAAGCTTCTCCAGGCCGGATTTTATAATTAGGGCACATGGTGTAACTCTTTTGTTTTGCAGAAGCCAGCTTTATTAATTGATGTAGAAGGTTGCTGTGTGCTATTCATTGTTTGATTAAAATGCCTGTATAAATAATTAGGCCTCTTCTGTTTGTTTTATTTTTGCACCCAATTTACATTTTCAGCCGGAACGAAAACGAATTAGCAAATGCATTTATTTTCCAAAATTTTTTTAACCCGTGGCGCTTCTCCCCCCGGCTGCGGTAACGAGGTGACCCTCGAGCTGTGCTATCCCTGAGCCCACCAGCTCTGCTCCTTGGGGAAGCCGCGCTCCTCCTCCTCCCCCCTCGGCGCGCTCCCGGCGGTTTGGGACGCTGGATGGATTTCGGTGGCACCAGGAGCTGCGGTAGCTGTTACATCAGGGCCCGCCTTTCCTCGTTAGCGCAGGGAAATCAGCCCGTCGGCGGTAAAGGTGGGGCAGCCCCGAGTCGATACGAAATGTGGCTGCTGCAGAGGGTTGCAGGACGCGCGTCTGGAGCTTGCAGGGATGTGAGCGCCCGCCTCGGCTGTCACGGCCACGCCGCAAATACGGGCATCGTGGGTGACCCACGTGGAGACCTGCTTCTTCCTTCTTGTCTGCATACAGCCGGCTTTCTGCGTCGGATCAGGCATGCGCCCTCTCGATGGAGCTGAGCCCGGCTCTGCAAGTCTGCTGCGCTTCCTGCTGTTCCACGCGTCCCGTATAATTCGAGGCCCTGTTGGCGGAGAGCTCGACGTCGCCTTATTTTTTCCCCTCCTCTCGCAGTCCGAGCGCTCGCCCGTTTCTCCCTCTGGCCACAAGCCCTTCTGCCCGGGCAGCTCCGAGGCTTGAGAAGAGCAGTGCTGGTTCCTGCTGCGGAGGACAGGCTGTGGTCATTCTGCCTCTCCTGCTGCGGATTTGGGGAGGATGGGAAGGGTGATGCATGCCGGCTGATTCGCGTTGCTGCCTGCCCTGCTGAATAGCTTAGCCAGCTGATGTCTGAAAATCGGCGTCCTCGACGTTGATCTCCTCTATCCTTCTGATTGCGAGGACAGGAATAAGAAGCGGAAAATTTTCTTTCTTGGTTCATTAAAGAGTGCCTAGTGTCATCGTGCGTGGCCTGGGCATCTCACCCCAAATCTTCTCTGCCTGGGGAGCAATGCATGTGGAAAACGGGGAGAAGCTGTTTTTGTTTTTTTACTCTTTCCCCACTGTTTCTGCCCAGCCCCAGGCTGGTCCCACGCCATCTAGGCAGGGTGTCGAAGGAGCTCTCCTCTGGCAGACCGTGGAGGATTCTCCCTTCTGGAAGGGCCTGGCCAGCAGCACGCGCTCCCTGAAGTTTTTTCAGGCACGGATCGATAGGCAAGCACAGTTTAACAGCAGCTGCAACAACAACAACAGAGAAAGCTCGCTCTGTGCGGCTGATCCCCGGGGAGAAGTGGAGAATTGTCCTCGTAATAAGAGAGACTCAGTTAGGAGTAAGTAGCTCTCCCTGGGAAACTCGGGAGCAGGGGCTGCCTGGGAAGGCAGCAGGAGAAAGAAGTGCTGTTCGTCTCTCCTGGCTCTCCAGCCAAGCTTTGCTGCAGCCCTCAGTGCTCCCTGCTCGCTTTGTTGCTGATGATGGTGGCATCTTCGTGCTCACGGGGCGAGTGCCCCCTACGAAGGGAACGCAGAGCCAGGGCCTCCTGCCTCGAGGTCTGCAGGGGCAGCAGCGCTGAGCCAACGGCGAGCCGCTGCCGCTTACACCGACACCTCGCCGATTCGTGGCCACAGCTCGGCACAACGCGTCCCTCACCAGTGTGTCTTGTCCTCACCATCCCTCGTCCTTCCCAGCCCCTCTCCTCACCCTCCTCGCCTCACCCGCCCCACTCTGGCTGGCCGTGTCGTCTGTGCGATGGGACCTGGTGAGATCTGCGCTTGGGCAGCATGGGCAGCACCGCGAGCCCGCTGTCAGCATCTCCTGCTGCGTCCCAAACCTTGTTGGACCCGGTTCCGGCTTCTTCAGAAGACACCAGAAATCCCCACGGTTCCCTGTGGAGGTGGAGCATCACAAGTAAGCGTATTTTGAAGGCACACGGCTGAGGGGCCTGATCCTGGAGAATGCCACAAACTCCCCAAAGAGCGTCTTGCCTTCCGGCTGAGGTTTGCTGTGAGTTGCAGGGTGTGCACAAACAGACCGGGAGTACGAGCTCTGCACATCTCCCCCGTGCTCTGGGGGATACCACGGTATTTCCTCCTTCCCTTGTGGCTCAGAAGACACGTTTCTTTGCTCGAATTCCCTCGTTGTGTGCCGAGAAGTTGGGCAGCAGAGCACGGCTCGAGCTGCGGTCGGTGGTGCCTGGCGAGGTGCGGGAGCAGCAGCTGGGAGCCAGGGCTGGCCGAGGTCGGTCCTCGCTGCTTCATGCCTCCTGCTGGTTTTATCTGCTATTGTTTCCTAGGAAAATCACGGCTTGGATGGTTTGGATCAAACATAGCATTATTTTTTTCTTTTCGCTCCGCTTAAATGCTGCATCCTCTATTTATTCCTTTTGCCTTCGCTGCCAAGCACGGCGTAGTCAATGGGTGGCATTTTTTTTCAAGAAACTCAGACTTTTCACTTAAAAAAAAAAAGTCGAGAACGCGGCATAGCGAATATGCATGTGTCTGGGCAAGTTGTAGAGCATGCAGCCAGACCAAAATGCTCCCACCCTCGCTTCTTCCTTTTGCTTTCGTGGATGTCTCTGGCCACGGCGAGTGGAAGGGCTGAGGCCGTGCGTGCAGGATTCGTGCCCGGTGCTGTCATGGCAGGGCACATCTGCAGGCTGGAAGGACAGGAGGCTTGGACTTGTGTCTCCAGCCCCTTTTTCTGCACTGTTTGGTCAATCTCCTAATTTCCATCCGGGACACGGAGCAAGTCGCGGTTGTCCAATTTGGGTTTGAAGCCGTGTGTTGTGTATTTTGACATCCTGGTGCTGAAGAGATTCTGTACGCACGTGCCAGGTGCGTGGCCATCCTTGGGAATGTGTATGCTTGGTGTAACGCTGCACGGAAGGCAGGAAGTGTTATCGTTTCGCTGCCTATGTTGCTTTTCTCGTCAGCTTCCCCGGGAAGTCACTGTGATGCCGCAGGCGTTCTTGGTGGGCTCCTCCGAGGCGTAGGGGTCGGCTCCTCCGAGGCGTAGGGGTCGGCTCCTCCGAGATGTAGGCTGTCTAGAAAGCTGGAGTAAAATGCTGCCCTTGTAAGCGGAGTAGCGGGGAAACACGGATCTGGTTGTGAGGAAAATTACGGCGTTTTCCTGAGGCTTTCAGAGAGGCTGAAGTATAAAACTTGGAACCATTCGCATTGTTATCCTGGCCACGTGTCTTGGGGTTTACTTTGTGCTTTGATGCCGGAGTGAGATCTCGCAGAAGCCTGCGTTGGGCACAGTTAGCAATTTGCTGCAGCACGGGGCTGTGATACCAGGACTCAGCCCACTGGAGTATACGGGCTGATTCCCCATTTTGGGGACAGAATTAGGCTTTTCCTGCCTTAAAATACTACGATTTGGTATTGCAGAAATATCAAACCTTGGTGACTTGCTGCAACGGAGGGCAAATCCCAGAGAAGTTCAAGGTCAGGGCCAGGCTTTCCAGCTCGGGGCCGTCTCTGGTACGTGCTGGATGCAGCGACGGGGTGAAAAACCTCCGGGCTGGGTGCGTGCGGTGCCGCTCAGCAGGAAATCGTGGGGGCAAAGAGTCTGAGTTGGCTGGCAAGACTCCGCTTAATTTTGTTCCTTGTCGTTTCAGACACGGTTCCGTGATGGTCGTTAGGATCTTTAGCCATGCGTTAATCTCGGCTCTGCTGAGCTTCACGCCGCTGCTCGTCCACCATTATAGCGCCGGCTTTCTGTGCTTTGCAATTGGAAATAAATTTATTTATTGCGCATTCTTTGACCTTGGCATGTTTGTAACCCTTGTGATTATTAGAGGGAAAAAAGGAGGACTTCTGGGAATAATTGCCTTGTTTGTTCTTTATCTCCGAAGCATTGATACCTGCAGTTCTGTGCTGAGATAATTAAATCTCAGAATCGCGTTCGCACCGAGAGAACCTCTCCGTTTCTGGAGGCAACGTTTTATTTTTTTTTTCCGTAAGGTAGAAAAGTGCATTTTCCGTTCGCAAACTGTCTGCGGTGCCTTGGGGAGAGCGGTGACGCCGCGTGTCCAGGTGGAGCCGCGCCGCCTTGAGATAAGGGCTCTGAAATACGTGCTCGAGCCACCTTTAAAAATAATCATGTGAAAACACGTGCACGGGAGAGTAGTCGGGAATCAGGTGGTGCCTCTTGGTATCCATAGTGAAAACAATTTTAGAAACCACTCCTCTCATAAATACTGCATTTTTGGGATCTCTCTTCTTGCGTTCCCTATTGCCAAGTGCATTGGCATGAAAGCCGCTTTCCTCAAAAATTAATCCGTGCCTGCTGTCTTTTCCCGATGGGGTGACGAGAGCTGCTGTAAGTGGAGCTGGTGAAGCTCCATGGGAAATGTAGACAAAAAATTAAGAGCTCAAAAGGAAAAACGTTCAGATATTTTGAAATATATATATTTTTTCTGATCAGACAAAAATTCCTGCTCCTCCTTTCCCTTTATTTTTAATTTTCGATCCGTTCTTTGTTTTCTTAGGCTGTTTCTCCCTCCCCGGTACCGCGCCATTTTATCCTTGCTTTTCCTGTTCAGCTGAAATAATGAAAAATGAACCAATTTCACTTCTGGCTGCCTTTTGGGGTGAAGCACGGCTGGGAGCGGGGCACGGGGAAGGAAAGCTCCCCCCGGCAGCTGGTGCTGGCACGGGGTTATTGTGCCGGTGTACCCGGGAGCAGCACTCTGCGGCCGGGGAGCATCCTCGCGCTGCTTCCCTCCTCCCTGGCCTTGCTTCCTCTGCCGGGCAGGTTTGAGACCTTATCCAGAGCCACCCTCCTCCTGCTTCAACTTGCACGAAGTTTTTAGAAGGAAAAAAAATGATCTGCCCACAGTGCAGAGCAGGTTTACGCGGGAGCCGGGACATTTTCTCGCTGTGTTTTCTCTCCTCTTGCCTTTCCCTAAGGACACGGTGAGGAATTCGTTCGGTGTCATCCGAGTCATTTCAACATCCTGTGATTTGTACCGAGAAAGTTGGTTATGCTGCACAGGCTGTTTAAAAACTAAAACAAAAGCAGAAGGAGGCTTGTTAGCAGCTGGGAGAGGCTTGTACTTGCTGTCAGGAAGCTTGTTGGGAGGCACGGGGAGCTGAAAAGGCAGCCCCCAGGGGCGCGGGGCTGCTGGCAGCGCGCTCGCGGTCGCCCCTGGTCTGGCGGCGAGGCTCAGTTTTTGGCTCAGGTGAAACGTTTGTCATTGGAAATCGTTTTATGGAGGTGGAGGAGTAGGCAAGGGAGGCACCGGGAAAACCGTGGGGCCTCTCCAAGTGCAGCTGGCCCTCGCTGGAGAGGTGCTCCCCGAGTGGAGCCTTGCCCAGGGACCTGGGTGGCTCAGGGTAAAGAGCTGCCCCTTGTATCTGCGTGGGCAAACGGGAACAACGCTCCATCGCCCTCGAACTCATTCCTGGTGCCCCATGTGAGGGAACTGGGGCCAAAACCCAGTCCTTTTCCCCAAGGGCTTGCCGGAGTCGTTCCCCGTGGGGTGAGCCCTGCCTTCCCAGCGCTGCTTTGCAGGGCAGCGCTCCAGCCCGGCGTGCTGCAGGGGAGCGAGGCAGGGTTTTCGTTTCCCCGTTGTGCATCGTGCTTTCCTCCGGGAAGCTTTCACAGCTCTGCGCCGTGCTGATTGACATATCTGTGCCTGCTTCATTGCAACTTCTGGGCTGCCTTTTCCAGAGGAAAACACTGTTCCCCTTAAATTTGAAGGTGTGAAACAAACTGCCTGGCTGAGGCTCGCTGCAAATCTGGTCTTCGCAAGCAACAAACATTGATATTTTCACATCGTAAAAGTTTACCATCCCTCTTTGTAGCTTTTTTTCTTTTTTTTTTTTTTTTGGGGGGGGGGGAATTGCTGAAGAAGCCGATGTCCTTAATTGCAAGCCGCCGAGGGGCTGCTGCGGCCGAGCTGCTGGTGGTGGGCACGGGGCTGCGGCAGCGGTGCGAGGCTGGGAGGGATCACCGCGATGAAAGGTAATTCCACTGGAGAAAAAAACAAACCCTGCAGAAGGCCCTAGAATCTGTTTGATCATATTCCTCTGACTGAGTAAATAGGATATCAGGAGCTCGAGACACATATTGCCAGCTTTTCAATCGGGTGCTCGAAGGGAGCCATCATGTTTGCTGAAGGATGTTCAAACCTCCCTTTGTCATGATAATGAGGCAGTGCCTGGGCAGCGCACACTGCCAGCTACTGCAGTGTTTTTCTCTCCTTCTGATGCAGCCTGTTCGGAGAAAGAGAGAGAGAAAGGGCCGCGGAACGTACGGTTGACCCAATGTGAAGCACATCAATGAGCTGTAAACACTGCTTTGCACGGAGAGCCGGGAGGGAGCCGCTTTTGTGTTAGGTGACCCGTCTTGCAGATTTTTCTCCTGTTACAGCGAAATCTCGTACGGAAGTTTTGGGAGTACGGGAAAGGGAAATGACTTGGAGGGCAACGAGGGGCTCCCTGGCTGCGTGGGACGGGGGGCGGTCGGCCGGGGCGGCCGTGCGTGCCCCCCTTGGGCAGGCAGGGATGTGTCTCGCCTTGTCATCGCCCTCGACGGCAGGAGCACGTGCCCAGGACAGCCTGGCAGCACGGCTTGCCGACGGAAAGGTATTGCCTTCACGGGAGCTGCTGCTGGAGCGGAGAGGGGAGGCCTGCAGTGGGCTTTCTTGGTGGTGCTCTTCCTATCAAGGTCATTTTTTAATTTTTTTTTTGGTCTTCTTCCCTCTTGCCACTCTGAAAGACTCTGCTTTTAAGAAAATTCCCCGTTTTAGCCCTTCAGATAGCAGCCCGCGAGTTGTTCCGCAGCTACCAAGTGGCTCTGACTTCACTGACAGCAGTCACTGAAGGGTGCTGTAGGCTTCTGTCTGGCTCCATCTCATTTTCAAATTATTTTATTTCGATGTGATGCTGTCTTAAGCCGGTTGGCATACTGGGTAAGTAGAAGAGCAGCAACGCGTTGATGGGGAACGTTTCCAGACCTGAAGGCTTGATCTGACCCGGCAGGGACGAGCCGGGAGCGCAACCAGGGCAGGGCCGGGGCCTTTCGCTCCCGTCGTTTTGGGGAGCTTTTCCCCTTTCTTTCTCAAGCAGCGGTACGGTGCTTACGTGAAAGTCCACAAATGGATTTTTTTTAAAAAAAAAATCAGTATTTAAAACAAGAGAAGCTGGTGTCAGAAGGCAGGAAGAGCAGTTCCCAACCCAGCCGTGACCACTGCAGTTTGTTGGGGTTTGCCGGGTCCACCCTGGGGCTCTTGCAGCGCCATGCTTACTGCATCCCTTCAGCGCTGGCTGTGCATCCTAGCAGGACGAGAAGATTTCCATCTCAAGTTTTCTTTTTGAGTAATTTCATCCAGTTTCTCCTCCTAATAGCTCCCCCATGCTGTTTTTTTTTTCCTGCTTGATGTTTACACCTCTCAGCCACACGCAGGTAGAGATCTTGTCCCACTCCGCTAGGCTCTTGCTCAGGGCTGGACGCGTTCAAATCTTTTGATCTTCCCTCAGAATTTTTTCCTTTCAAACCCTTAAACATTTTTTGTTGTTTTCTTTGTACTCCGTTCAATTTGTCAATGTCTTTCTGGTAATGAGGTGTCCAGAAGTGAATACATTATTCCATTTATGGATTAATTACAGCTGTAGAGAGGGGAGACTGCACCATCCTGCTCTGTGATACATTTTCCTGTGTTCTCTGTCTCTGAAACCTGTCTTTTAGCTGCCGCGTCTTCCTGCGACTCCATCTCGAGCTTCCTGCCCTCTGCCTCTGCACGTCCCTGCCTGGCTGGCTGCGTTCCCAACATCTCCTTCTCAGCATGGCTGGATTTTGGGTGATAGCCTCTTCGATAGTACGTTGCCTTTTCCAAACTGCAAAGGGCTTTCTATGCTTTTCCCTGCCTGCTTTCAAATCTGGCGGGTTTGGAAGCTCCTCCTGACGAGGACAGGTTCGTCTCCCTCGGCTCCTTCGGGTGATGTTGGTAAGGTGGCCCCGAGAGAAGAGGGGTGCCTTTCTGAACCGGAGGTGTCCCAGTGAATCAGTGCAATGCCTGCTCTGTGTGGTTTCCTCTTCGGTCCCGCGATGCGTTTCGGTGCACTCTAGGTGAAATTTAATAAACCATATTCCTTCCTCTTCCGGATTATTAATAAAGCTGTTCAGATAAAATCTACCGCAGATCCACGCGATGCCTTGGCAGCTTCCTCCGCTTCTTTTCCTTTTGCGAGGCTTCAGCCAGCTTTTAGGTGTCGAAACGCACCGAGCTGTGAGTAATTTGTGTCCAAGGGACCAACATCCACGGGCAGGGGCTCGTGGCTCTCGGCAAGCTCTGGCTCTGGCCTTTGGGGCAAAAAATATTGTCAGCTGGCTTCGATTCTTCCAGCTGCTGAGGCTCGATTCCTCCTAAAACAGGGAGAATTGAGGCTGCTCGGATTTCTGCACGATCCGTCCTTTTAATTTCAGACCCGAGTCTCAAAAACGCTACCGTAATCCATGTGGCATTTCCTTTCTTCTTTTCATTAAATAAATTATTTGCTCTAACAAACCAAATGTGCATAACGAGGTGTTCTCGGCAAATCTGCACTTCTTGGAGCTTGCTGAGCCGCCACCCGCGACGGAGAGTTTTTCCTTCGTATTTTTTTTTTCTGTCCTTTTACTAGGAATAGAAGTTAATTGCATCCACCCATTTAAGCAATTTCCAGAATTAGGTATTAGGCTTATGTTTTGAAGGAATTTGCTAAATTTCCCTTTAAAAAACAATTCTTCACAAATAACAACACTTGATTTCTGCGGTTAATTGCACAGATTGAGTGATTTGGCACATGCCTGCATTTTCCAGATACTCCCTTTTTCTCTCCTTCAGTGGTGGCTATTTTTATAAACTCGCCATCACTCTCCGATAGCGCAGGCATCTTTTCTTAATATACTTTTGAAGACAAATTTAATAAAGGAATTCCCTTTCTTAGCCATATTTGAATCATTCTTTTCATCCTTTCTCTTATTAATTCCCCTACTTCTTCTTAACCAGGTTTTCGCGTGTATGTTTATAAATAAGTCTTCCTTCATCCCTTAATCCTTTTGTCTAGCATTAACTCGTACTGTATTTTATCGTTAGCATTTAATTGACTCGGTGAGAATTAAATGTACTTGCTGTTTGTTCTCCTCCTTGCTTTTCGCAGCACTCCAGCTCCTCCGAAGACGTATGGGACGCTTCGGGTCTGGGGGGGGTTCGCCGTGTGCGTGGGGGGTTGTTTGCCTCTGTTTTGTTTGAGCGGTGTTGTGTTAATTGTGCTGTTCTTCCCAATTTGCCACCTGGCACGTTGTCAGCGCAGGTGGAATTTGTGGAATTCATTTTGCGAGCTCTGCTGAGGGGTCTGGAGGTGCCAGATCTGGAAGGATGCTGAGGAAATCCTTTGGGGCTTAGCTTTCTTTTATGGCTTTGCCTTGCGAAGGAGGCAAATAACCTGGTATGTCTGAACTGATGCGGTTTCTGGCCGCTGGTCCCAAATGGCAGTAAGGTGAGGGCCAAGGGAAGTCTCTAGCAGCTGGAGTGCCGAATTGCACCCTAGGCAAACGCAGCCCGTCGTGGTGGAACCGTCCGTCCTTGCTTGAAATCCTCTGCAATGGGTTGGTCCGGGATTTTTTTTCACTTTGGATTTGCAGCAAGAGGCTGCAGCCTCTTCAGGTTGATTTTTTTCAGTGCCGATAACGCAGTAATTTAGTCAACCTGAGCTTCCCAGTTGAATTTCAGCTTATTGGCGTTATAATTAATTTTGACGTGTAACACCACCCCTCCAACTTTCACTCCCCAATCTATGAATGCGTAACGCTGAGGAGCGTGTTCTGTGCATAATCTTGTTTTAGAGTTACAGATCTTAAGTCCTCGTTGTCTGAGAAGAGCAGGGTATAAACGCATGAAATCCTCGTAGCTGCAGCTTGCTGAAGGCTGGGAAGGGTCTGAAGTTTCCTCGTTTGTGGTGACAACTTATCTTAGGCATGCAGTTAGCCGTGGGTTTTATTAAAACTTGAGCTCCACTCTTTCAGCGCGGCGTCTTTTCACCGTACTTCCTATCGTGCTAATTATAAGACACTGGACTGCATTACATCATGTTCAGCCTCGCTGCTTCGCAGTATTTATAGGACTGCAGCTTCCTTGGCTCGCTTTGCGTGAACTTAGAGAGGATGAAGGCAGTCAGTGGCAAAGAAACAAACAAACACAAAGCCCACAACCCCGGGTGCGTTTGTTACAAAGGCCATTAGCAATTACATCACTGGCGTGCAGTTAGATTTCGTTTTCCTTCTGTACTCGGTAAAACCCCAGAAAGAATGCCCGTGAGGAATGAAGCTGTAAAGGCTCTGGCGGAGGAAGTACGTTAAAAGCAATTAGCAGGAATTTAACAAAGTAGATGAAAATCAGATCGGGGCTCTCCCAGAATTTCCGACGCGGTGCTGGGTAATCCCAGTGTTGGGTTTGCAGGAGGAAACCCGTGCTGGGGCTGGGGAGCCTGATCCTGGCTCGGGCGAGCCCCGAGGAGCCCTCAGAAATTCCAGGAAATGCACATTTTCCCAGCCAAGAGCCTTTTGTTTTATCTTTTTTTTTTTTTTTTGGTCGTTTTTGGGTTTTATGTTACACACGACAGCGTGTTTGATGGAGATGCCAATTCCTGACTGCCTTTGTGGTGTGGGTTTTTTTGTTTCAGTTTTTGTTTTTTCCCCTGTTTCCCTCCCCCCTCTCCTTTTTTCTTATGAAAAGCAAAGGAAAACGGGCAGATTGTCCTGCCTGGGGAGCACAGCCGAACAGCTGGTGCGGCTTCAGATCAGGAGGGGAGAAAGCAGGAGTAAAACGAGCGCTCGGAGGGAGCGAGCAAACATCTCGGGGAGAACCGGGCTCGCTTCGCTCTGCCAGAAAAAATGGAAGCGTTAGCGAACGCGGGGCTGCCGGGGACGGGCTGCTGGGCCGCGTGCTTCTCAAAGTCGCAGTTTGCAGCCTGCCCTCTGCCTGGCGTGTGAGCCGAGGGTAGCTCCGGCACCAGCGGGCTGTGAGAGGTGGCGAGGCGGAGGGAGGAGGCTCTTGTTATTTCTGGAACAGCCGAGGGATATAACCCAACCGTTGTCACCAGCAGAAACTGAACCTGAACACCCTGTGAAAGGAGACCGAGGATGGAAAGGGTGAGGTGTGATACAACACCGGCGGTGCGTGCTGGAGCCTCGCCGGCTGGGCAGGTGCCGTGTCCCCGGGCTGCAGGAGATGCCCAGGGGGCACAGGGGGATTTGGGCACCTGGTGCTCAGCCTGGGAGAGCTGAGCGGGGTCTCTGCGAGGACCACATCTGCTGTGAAAGCCCAGGAGTTGGGGTAACGTCCTGGAGGAGGCCAGGGGATGGATGCCCTTGCCCGGGAGGCCTGGAGCAGTCAAGGCTTGTGGTCATCTTTCTTCACCGTGACAGCACAAGGGCCTGCTCAGGGTAGATTTTGGGCACCACTGCCACAAATGTGCCTGAACCGAGCCAGAGGGTCAGGGAGGGCTCCCAGGTAGGGTGAAGAAGCAGCAAAGCTGGGCTCTTCCCAGCACTAAAATAACGACGAAAGTTGAGAAGCAAATGAAATCTGAAGCAGGTCAGCCATTTTACGCAGGCCTCGGGCAGACGTCCAGGAGAGCTGTGCTGGGATCACGGCACCCTTCCCAAAGCGACGTGGTGTTTCCTCCTAGGGAAAGGCCCCGAAGCACCTCTGGACACCAAACCCTCTGCTGCTCTCAGCAACCAGCCCCTCGTGTCCTTGGGCACGGGGCAGAGAAGCCAGCTCCCCCCTGCACTGCTGCTATAGGAGTCCGTAAATTAACCTAGGGACAACTTATATCCACATTCCTGCTCCAGGTTCTCAAAAGCCCCTGCTTTTCTCTATGAATCTATGCCTGGGTTGTCAGTGAGGACTGCAGCAGGGCACGTCGGGTCGCTGATTACCTCCAGAGCTCGATTCCTTGCCCTGCCACATCCTGCGTGGAGCTGGAGGAACGGTGGCCGGATCGCTGCGGAGAAACGGAGAGAACGCCAAAGGTAAAGTCAAACAACAGGGCAGCCACAAAAAGGCTGTGAGTGAGGTGGAAATTGCAGGCAAATAGACAATAGAAGAAAGTTTAAGTAGCAATTTGTTCTCCTCTGCACGAGGAAACGCACTTCATTTTTGAAAGAGCATCCTTCAGGAAGCTGTACTCCTAAATGCAGAACTAAATATACCCTGGGAGAACCGAAACTGGTTATTGTGCTACCCCTCAAACGTGCACACAGGAAAACAAAAGTGAACAGTGATTGACAGAGTTAATCTGTTCTTAATAGGTGTTTTATTTCAATATTCATTTTTCTCATTTGCATAACTGCTTTCCTTCAGATTCCCTCTCAGTACCATGCCTTTCTCCTGGCCCCTCCTGCGTTGGCGGAGGTGGGTCAGGACCTGGGGACATCCCTGGTGTGTGACAACCCGTGGCTCCCCACAGGGACCCTGCCAGCAGGTGCTGAGCTTGGAAAGCCGTTCAGTTCTTGGTGCAAGATCGTTTTCTCCTCCAAATAATAGTACAGGATTTTTCTTAACAACTTCAGTCCTGTTTCTTGTGTCTCAGACGAAAACCCACGAGGTGCCGGGCTGCTTCTGCGTGCTAAAGGTTCCTGATGAGGGAGATAAAAAAGAGCATGCAAGACTGATGCATGCTGAGGCAGCATTTCCAAGGCGTTTCTCACAGCCCTCCGGGAGAAAGAGGAGGAGAGGCTCCTTTTGCTGGCTCTATGAGAGCAATTGTGCGCGTTCCCTTCCAGTTGTTAAACTCTGGAGTTGGATTGGAAACCCGGAACATCTCAGGTTAACTCCATGTTAACATAAATCCACCAAAATCAGCATCCAAGCGTGCCCGGGGCAGCAGCTTCTCCTACAAAGAATCACTGGATTAAACAAAGGGACCATCAAAAATGGGGTTCACACCAAAACAGGTCCGGGTGTCGGTGGGTGATGGACCCGTGTTGTTACAGCCTGGAGGAGGAGGCTCCCATCTGGCCTTGGCCATGGCCTTGGCGTTGCGCGTTGGCCATCGTCCCCATTGTGGGGGCTCCCCGCAATGCCCAGGCGCCTCGTTCCCTGCATGAATTTCTTTAATCTCGCTGTTCTCCCTGGGAGATTTCTGACGACTTGCCCTCCAGAGCTCCCCTCGCTAAAAATCCGCGTGGATAATGCCTGGGACGTGATGGCTTTCTCCCTCCTGCCTGTCTCCGTGCCTCCCAGGCATCCCTAAATGTGTCCCTGGGACAAGTTCTATTCTTCCCGGAGGGATTCTGTTGAGCTGTGTCCCTGGGACAAGTTCTATTCTTCCCGGAGGGATTCTGTTGAGCTGGAGAATGCTGATAGATGCGAAATGTTTCCACGCAGTAGCACAGGGATCTTGGTTTCGGTAAGAAATACGTACCGTCAATAAGGCTAACTTCTGCACGAAAAAGAAATGCAGGAAAAATGCCAGTATCCTCCCTCTGAAAGAAAGCAAACTGAAGAACCACAAACTCCACCTCGTCTGATGGAAATACGCGAGCTTGAATACCCGCGATTTCTTACATTTCTCTGGAAAGCTTTAGGTGCTCTTTAAAGTTCAGATGGCTTTTTCGTATGCGAATTACCGGTCTGACTTCTGTACCGCTTGTAAGAAATGATGCAAAATTTGTTTAAAGGCTTTAATGAGTTCTGGGCTGTCCACATCACATAGCGTCTCCGTACTGCGTGGTACACATCGGGCACCGCTAAGTATTTCTACATCTTTCTTCAAAAGATGCCATAACCATCAAAGATACTTGCTATAAATGATCCCGAATGTGTGGATTTTTTCTCTACAGCGAGATCTGCATATCCAGTAAATTAAAGGAGATGTGTTTTCCTTGAAGGAGGGAGGTAGTTTGTACGTTAGAGTTCTTCCTGGGACATCCGCACAGCCCGTTTATGTCCTCTCGTTTTGTCCTATTTTACCCATTCGTTTGTTGTTGTTGTAGAATTCGGCCTCATTAAGGAAAAAAAAAAAAACAATTTATAGGGCTAGAATAAATGCCAGGCTTAATCCTGAATAATAAGAAATGTTTTGAGGAGAAAGGATCTCGCGGTGGTTGGCCATGAAGAGCCCTTGCACGCCGAGCAAGCCACCTGAGAGATGCTACCAGCGGAGCCCTGGCTAACCCAGACGCTGCCTTTTCTCTTCCTCTAGGCTGTCTTCTGCACCTCAGATAAAAATCCCATCTTGTTATTGGTGTGAGGATAAAGAGCAGATGCATACAGTAAAATACAGCTTATTAAACTACGGCTCAGATTGGTTAATTACTTTCTCCGCGTTAATAGAGGATCAGGGCTGCGACTGTCGTTTTCAGAATTCAGCAGGTTCTTTTCTGCCTCTGTAGAAGTGAGTCAGTACAGTTCCTGCTTTGATTTACAAAATTGGATTTTAATCTCTTTGAAACCATTATGCTAAATCAATTTTTAACATAGCCGAGCACGGAGGTACAAAGCCCCTCTTGTTCTCGTGTTGCTGACTCTTTGGATGAGCGAGCACCTTCTAAACAAGACCTAAACGGCATCGATGTGGAAGAGCCCGTGCCAGCGTGGAAATTCAGTCCTGCTCTATTAGGATGATCAGCGACTGTGGTGCGGACAAAGAAAATACAGGTGTGGCTGCGAGTGCTGCTGCCGCTAGGAAATCCCCCCTCCGCTGGGGCGGTCAGGAAGGACATGGGAGGACTGGCAGGATTTGGGTGTGGGGTGGTTTTTTGTGCGTGTGTGGGTTTTTTTTTTTTTTTTGCCTTCCCCTTAGCCTGGCTCCGGAGCTGTCAAGGCATGAGATGAATCACCCCTCTGATGTTTTGGAGTTCTGGCAACGGTAGCGATCGGGCAATCATCCAAATCCAGCAGGAGCGCTGATAGTAATGAATGGGAAGCTCGTGATTTCATGTGGAAAGCAGGAGGAAGAGTTTGGAGAAGATGCTCTATGCATACACGGGCGTGCGCTTCCCCTTTATTCTGCTCTTCCTTTCTGGACTTCCTGGCATCCCTCTGTCCGGCTGATCAGTCGGGTTCACGGTGGGGTGGGGAGGGGACGAAACCCTTCGGAAAGGCTAGCAGCAGGTCCGAGCTGCCGGGCTTTGGACTGGACTGAAAATCTCTGGCCTTCAAGTGGTTGTAGACCCATCCTTCCTGCCTGCTGCCCGGTTTGAGGTGCAACTTGCATTTGTATCCTACTGCTATTTGTATCCCACAGGGATATAGCGATGGTTCCCCCGCTTCCCCTGCCCCAAACTCTCCAGGGAAGGAAATCTGGAAAAAGATCTATCGGCTTTTTTTGTACGACTTTAATTAAAAACTTAGAGCGTGAGATCTTTCAGAAAACTTCGCCGATACTTTGCAACAACCGTGTCCTGAAGTCTGCTGAGCCTGCCCCCGTTCTTGTTTGTCCTTTCTTAGGGGTATAACCTGGAATATTCGGGACTGTTCAAGTGAAAAGGGCGCATGGCACGTTGTACTTGGCCACGTTCACTTTGGTAAAACCCAATATTAAGCATAAAAGTTAGCTGTAAAATAAAGACTTGCTTGGGAATATGAAGAGAGGATAAATTCCTTACCCCTAAAAATCTCCAGGAAAAAAAAAGCTGTGAGATTTGGGCAATTTGCTACATAAGTCTCGTTGCCTAAAAGCTGAGGATATTAGCGAAACAATGATCCAGAAATGAGGCAGTTGTTTTATCTGCGTGTGGGGGGTTAAGTCTGGGGAAGGCGTACGTTGGCTTTCAGCTTTTGCCATGTCGGTGCAGTTACGGCACGGAAGGATCCATCCCTCTGCTCCTTCTTTCCTCAGCCTCCTTTGTCATGGGCTCAGATCAGCGGGGAAGGCTCTCCTGCCTTCTGGTCGTCCTGGAGGAGGGGCTGCCAAAAAAAAATGGGAATATTTATTAGAGTTAAAACAAAGGGGCTCTTCCATTCGGGAATCAGTGGAGGAGGGGTTGCCTTAGAAGCAAAATTTGGGTCCAGCTCCTCATCACAGCGGTTTCGTGGCCCGTGGCAATGCCGATGGGCGAGGGCAGCGCTGCAGGCCAGCGTCGCGGTGGTTGTAGCTGGTGGTTTAATCTGCATTTCTGCCTGTCGGGGGGTTCCTCCCCACCCTGTGCTTAACACGCTCGCTGCCTTTTCAATAGCACCGTGATTGAGGCCCTAGGGGCTTCCTCTTTGTTAGAAAACTCAGTTCTGGTCCCTGTTTTGGGCCAAAATGGCAACTTCCATCCGCTTTTAAACGGCATCAATTTAACTTGAGAGCGAGCGCATGAATTTGCTAATAATCTCTGATTATTCCACGCTAATCTTGCAGTTGTAGAGCCTGGATCCCACTGACATTCAGCAGATGAGTTATTAATTATTTTCCTTTCTATCGCCTGCCCTTCATGCCAGATTTCTCAACACCTTTTGGTCTGCATTGTTAGCTGTGCTGTTCGACACTGATTAGTTCTTTATGCTCGCCTTTCCTCGAGTAGGTAACGTGGCCGAGCATCCCCCCAGCACCAGTCCCATTGACTCAGGTCGCAGCTCCCCCAGGTAAGGAACCTCTGCCGCTGCCTTGGCGTTGGGTTTTTTGAGGGCTCGGGGCTGTGCAGTGCCCCGTGAGCAGGCTCGAGGCTCCCGGTGGCACGCAGACAGGCGAGCATCGCCGTCACCTCGCCGCGGTGCTGGTGCTGCAGTGGGAAAGCTCTTTCAAAACGCTGCACTGAACGGCTGCGTTGCCAGCCGGGATCCCGAAATAACCACCTTTCAGTTGGTAAAATAAATCATAAAAGTCTGTCAGATCCAAAATGTAATGGTTGGGCAAATTAATCCATTGTTGTATTGTTATAGTGCTCTAATCATATTTTTATATATCCCAGGAGCTGGAACTAAGAAGCATTTTGCTGTCATTGCAAACACAATAATAAGAATAGTCTTAACAAAGTGACGTGCACTAAGTTGACTTTCTGCAATGCATTTCAGCGGAAATTACAGATGCTTTTTACATTTCATTATCATTAAGGTACAAATAACTTTCTTGCATTGAAAACCAGGCCTACTTTATCTGGTTTAATAATTATATTGAGGCTCATTATGGACACCTTGTTTGTAATTCGTGCTTTTCTTATTGAATTCTAAGTGTGTTATTACAGAAGTATGTACTTGAACAGACGGAGTATCTGATGGCAGCGTTTAGTTCCAGTTGATCTTTTCCAAAGAACGCGCCGAACGATCTCGGGCTAAATACAACCCAGCCAACATCCAGCACGATTTTTTACTCCCAGCTTTATTGCAGCTGCTCGGAGGCGAGCAGAGGGCCGGGGATGCCGCTGGATGGAGCACGGCAGCGGGAAGGGAGCGGCCGGTGAGCTCGTGCAGACCTTGGGAAGACGTACGGGGCCAGCGTCACAGGCAGGGGGGGGACTTTTCCAAGGAAATGTCTTAGTTGGTGTCAAGGTTGTCTCATTTGCCAGTGGGATATTGCTTTAATGGTGTTCTTTTTTCCTCTCCAGTTTACATAATGAGATCAAGCTAATTAAACCATGTCTAGCTCTGGGAAAAGATCAAAATGTGAGCTCTTTTTATTTCTTTTTATTAAAACCTTCGCCCTGTAATAGAAGATTATAGGAAGTACTTTGCTACCAGTGCCTCTTGCTCTTCCCTGGCAAAAAATACAGTTCTTTTTTACTGGTACATGCTTGGTTTTAATTGTTTTTTCTTCTAGTTTGTCACGTTTCAGGAGCTTGCGGGGGTTCCTGAAGTGGTTCGGTAGATGAGGTGGAGGAGCACGAACACGCAGATTCAGCAAGGTGTTGTAGCCAAAAGCCAGCTCTTCAGCGAAGCCCCCAGGGACGTGCTCTGTGTCTGCTCCCATGAAGGTTTGGAGCTACTTCTTGGGCTGTTTGACCCGCCATGCTCCTCGTTAGTCGTAGCCGACTGCCCAGTGCCAAGTGTAGCCTGAGGTGTGCCCCCATTCCTTGGACCAGGCAATGTTTTTTACAACCTCCCCAAATTTTTGGTGTTTTTTCCCCATTAAATTCTGTCTTCACCATTATTATTTTAATATTTGGGGTGAAAATACAGCATTTTTGTTTCTCGGATGAAATGAAATCTCTAAATACCCAGGAGTGCTCATGACCCATCGAGTAGCACTGGTCAGAGACACCGTCACCTGGTGCCAGGCGTGGTGACACCGGGCCGTAGGTGACCGCCACGTGCCTTCGGTTGTTTCTCTTCTGGAAAAAAGCCCCGATTTCAGCCCTGGCACCTCCTCCCTGTGTGAAGGTCAGGGATCCGAGCCCCACGTCCAACACGACGTGCTGGCACCGCTGGCATCGCCTGCGTTCAGCCCTACCCGGCGCTCGCCCCTAGCCTAGCTGAGGAGAGGCTTCCCGGGCTGGTATTAAGGCGAGGAGTTATTGCCAATATTAATATATTACTGTATTAGATCATGCTAATTATATTTTAAGCTACAATGATTTCAGAAAGATGGAGAGGAAATGAGGGCTCTCCCATGCCTTCTCCCTCTTTAGAAGGAAGCAAGGTTCAAGTATTATTTTCTCTTCCAGAGGGGAGGAACAGCTGTGCCGGGGCTCTGAAGTAAGTTTATAATGATTGAGTTGAATTGCAGAGTGCATTTTAGGTTGCATTCAAATCAGGGCAATTTCCCTTCCCTCTGTGACAGAGCAAGGAGCTCTCCACTTTGATCGTTGATGTAGACTTGGACGGGGAGGGGGGGAAGAGAAAGCAAGCTTTTGTTTCAGGCGTGTCGTGGTTTTCCTGCCTCCTGTTCCCACGGTGAAGCAGGGGAAGTGCCGTCGTTCACGGACAGACGGCCACGAGTGCTCCTGCCCTACGGGTCCTGCTCCGTGGGGTGCCCCTCCTGCTCCCCACCCTGTGCAGCACACGTTGACCTGCTCCTCCCGGGCAGCGTGGGATCCCCCCGGGGCAATTTCTCCCGTGCCTTGGCGGCTGCTGGCGTGGTTTTGCTGCAACGTTTCAGGCCGTCGCTGCCCGAGTCCCGAATAGGGGAACGAGATCCCAGCCCGTCACGCGGACCCCGGTAGCTGGTCGTCGCCTCGCCCGATTCCCGAGTCCTTGCGCGGGGCACGTGCACGGGAAGCCTTTCACGCTCGGGTAAATCAGTCAGTCCTTGTCACAGTGACACGTACGCGTCTGCTTTCTTTGCCCGTGCAACTTCACCAGCTAGCCAAATGCACTTAATAATGTTTTTTTTTCGCTGTGTTTCAGTGGTATGAATGTACGTGAAAATTACAGCAAAGGCATCATTTTTTTAACAGCTGTGTTTAGTTGAATAACAGATTTAGAAAGTGCAGACTTTAATTAATCTGTGTTTTCTGCTGGGATTTCAGCACCATCTGATTTACTTTTCATGGCTGAAAAGTGTAATTGTAGTTTTTCCCTTTAGCTGCGGGTGTATCCTCCCAAGAAATTGATTCGGTTCTTCTTTTTCTTAAAGAAAACTCAATATCGGACTAGCGGTGCCTGGCACGCCGTGCAGGTGATGCGCTCGCTCCGGGTGGTGGTGGAGAGCCGGGCAGGGCTGACAAGGGAGGGCTCCTCTCCTCCTGCCTCCGGGTGCAGAGGAGCACCCGGCCCAAATCCTCCCATCCTGTGCCTGGATTTGTTGGACAAAGGGCGAGGACGGGGGTTGCTGGAAAAAAAAGCGTGGAGCAGGAAGGGTTTTCCCCATGGGAATTGGGATTTATTATTTTTTTTAGTTGGATTTATGGTGAGGAGGCTCTGCCTGCGTGCTCGCTGTTCAGTGCGAGACGTGTCGGTGCCCTGACTCCTCGGAGGTTAAAAAAATGTTAGAAACCTCTCTGCCGAAGGCGGTGCCGGATGGCGGCTTTGTGGACCGTGGTGGTGAGGGCCGAGCAGTGGGCTGTGGAGCCGCGGTGATAAAGTGCATTTCTTCTGCGCTGCTGAGCGCGCGTTATTCCATCTCTGTTGGGCTGAACGGGAGTGTTCCAACGTGCAGAGTGCCTCGATGGCTCTCATTTGGGATTTTTTTTTTTCTTTAAAAATCAGCTGATTGTGCAAACGAGCCCTTTCCCAGCCCTCCTTCTGCCCTGGGACACGGACGCGGACTCCTGCCCGGAGCCACGAGCGCTTGTTCAGAGCTGGGTCACAGGAGAGGAAGTTTGTACACAATAAGGGCGCTATTTCTGTTTTTAGAGGAGGTCAAATTATTGGAGTTAGGCGTACTTCCCCCCATTTTTATTTTAGTAGGCTGGTGTGGGGTTTGGATGTCTTAAGGGCTTGGAGCGCAAAGCCCGCGATGTCTGAGGGGAAGCGCTGCGTTTAGCCTCTGAGTGTAATCTCAGGGCGGCTGCTAATCTGAGTAAGATTAAAAAAAAAAAATAAATCTTGATGGGTTTTAAAACTTATTTTAATTAAGGTTTTCCCTTTCATCTCGCCAAAGCCCGGAATTAGCCCCATTCGTGCTCCCCACAGATACGGATCGGCTGCCGCTGTGCGCGGGAAGGGCCAAACCCCGGCGCAGAAGCGCAAATCCTTGGGATGCCGCGGGGATGGAAGGTGGAAAGGAAGGAGCCCGAAGCAAGCCCTGCCAGCACGGTGAGCTGCAGCACGCCGAGGTTCCCCAGCAGCACCTTGTGCTCCCCAGCTCCGTTTTCTGGTGTATTTTGTGGGGTGGATGCAGCCCTGCTGGCCGCAGCGACGCTGCCCCGCTGCCTTCCCGAGCGTGGGTGCGCTCGGCGGGGCGACCCCGTTCCCTGCAAGCCTCGGCCCAGGCACGGAGCCAAGGAGAAGCGAGGCCGGCGAACAATCAGGAATCAAAGGAGCCACCTGCACGCCACGGGGAGCCGCTCCCCGGGAGGCTGCAGCCTTTGCCAGCGCTCGCTGCCGAGCCTCCTTCTGCAGCCCCCGGAGGGGGGAGCGGGGCTGCTCCCCAAAATCCAGTTAAGAGGTGTCCTCACCATCCAGCCAGCCAAGAACAAGCCCTGGATGGACGGCGAGGGCACCTCTTCATCCAGAAAACCTTTTTCTTTCCCCTCTTCCTCCTGCTGAGCAGGGGATACCCTGGGAGCGACGACGGAGCCGGGCTGGAGGCAGCTTTGGGGATTTAGGGGACGGCCTCGTCGCGCCCTGCTGGCAGGGAGATCTCCCTCAGAGCCTGCCCCAGAGGAAGATCAGGTCTTTTCCCCGGCATTTTTATCCTCTGCTGCTTGGCAAGAATGGACCCCGCGGGCAGGAGGGGGGCAAGGGGTGGCATGATGTGCCCCCCCGGGTGCCTTTTCACCCAGCCGGGAGGCTGGCAGCTCGCGCTGGTCGCTTCGGAGGGCAGATAGTATTTATTTTGGAGAGGGAGCCAACGTGTGATGTGCGTGTGTGCGCGCCGCTGCCTGTTTTTCGTGCCGAGGAAGACATGTTCGGTCCCAGCCCCCTTCCAGCCACGTGTGCCTCGGTCTCAGCAGGAGCTCTGCGAAAAGGAAAAGCAGCGCTCTCAAAGCTGGGGGGAAAAAGGAAAAAAAAACACGGGCTTTTTTCTAGCACGCAAGCGTTACCTGTGGCTATTTATACCCTCCTCCAAGGCTATTTATGCCCTCTCCCCGCTGCCGGCTGGGGAATATTCCTGGGTTTGGTGTTTTTGGTGGCTCAGGGATATTCCCCAGCAGCGCAGGGCCGTGTGCGTCTGATGCCTGGACCGTGGTCTCTGCGTTGCCTTTCACTGGTGGCTGTATAAAACAAGAAAATGCACTTTTTCCTGCTCATACACAGCCAGCAGAAAGCCCAGCCGTGAGTGGAGGGGCGAGATTTCAAGCTGGGGACACCGGAGCGCCCCTCTGCAGTGGTTCACACGTGGTCGCTTGGGTGTCCGACGAGCAGCGCCGTGCTACCTCTGCCTCTTGCTGGGTGATGGCGTTTGCAGGCTGGGTTTCATTTATTACAGAAATTACAGCATCAATTTATTACAGAAACGGGATTGCGCTCAGCATCTGTTTTAAACCCGGGTCGCATCCCTGCCCACGATGGCGATGCCAGGCGTGGGGATCCGTGTGCCCGGTATCACCCTGGGTACCCATCTGCCCCCCGTAACCATGCTCGTAGAGTTGATGGAGGTCGCTCACTGAGTCTGATCCTCGTCCCACGCTGTGCAGCTGACGGCGAGCACCACGAGGTTATTTTTGTGTTTCCAGGACCCTGCTGGAGGCAGCACGCGGGGCTTGCTGCAGCCCTGATCCCCCCCCAGCTCCAGCAAACATCTTCAGCAGGGACCGTGCCACCAAGCAGACCGTCCTCTCGCTGCCCAAACCAGTGGCTCCTCTCCTCAGGGTTATCTTTGTTTGGGAATAAGGTACGGACCCCTGGGAATGGGCTGTCCAGCAGTTTCCTAGGGATTTTTGAAAGGATAAGGGAAAGGATTGCGGCATCCTGTGTCCCGGGTGCCTGCTCCGTACCGAGCCCGCGCTGCTGTGCGCGGTGGGTGACGCTTGTGAATTCCCAGCTCTTCCCTTCTTCTTGCTCGTCTGTCCCTTTGGCAACGTCTGCAGGGAGAATATGAGGGTGGTTTTTTTCTTCTTCTTTGCAGAAATAGCCTCTGACTCCTCGTGAACCCGCAAATGGGTTTCTCAGCCTCCCGCCACCCGAGGTGTAAATGAGACGGGAGCGGGGCTGGGCTCCAATCCTAGCCCCGGCAGCCCCGGCAGCCCTCCTCCTGGGGACAGCCGCTGCCTCGGGGCCGAGCTTTGCCTTCTTCCCCCATCTCAGGGATTAGGGTTATTTCCCTGAAACGCTCACCAAACCTGCCTAGAGGTTTGCGGGTGCCCGTGTGTGCGCTGGGACGCGCGGCACGAGGGGCAGGGACCCCCAAATCCCGACCAGCCGTGATTTACCGCGCAGCTTGGGCAAAGTGCATTTGTTGCCTTGGAAACAAATAGCAGCAGTGAACAACTAAATGAAATTTATGGAATCAACTTCAATAAATCTTGATGATAAATGTGCAAAAACATCCACAATTTGATGAAGATCTACAGTATGCAGATGGGAGGGGTGACAGGAAGTTACCGGACTGCTTCAGATACGTTTCGGGGCTGCCACAAATACGTTCCGATAATGCTTTTTTTTTTTTTTGTTGGTTTCCGAGGAAGCTGTCTGCTTCTTTTCATAGATATGGCATTTAATTTTGATTTCCAGGGTATCTTTTAGCTTAATTGGCACGCTGGATGATTGCAGTGTGTTGTTTTGTCTTTTGCAATCCCTGATTCAGAGCTAACTCGGGATAAAAATAAAACCGAGAGCTGTGGCAATCGGCGAGAGCAAAATGCAGCGGGTGCCGGGTCGCGTGCCCCCGAGGCAGCTGCAAAATACCCCAAATTATTTGCAGCACGGATCCAGGATGCCCCCCTGCCCCCCGCTATGGGGCTGTGAGGACAGGGCGGCGACGCGGGGTTGCGGCGCGGCGCGGTCTCCGTGCTTACCTGTGCGTAGGGATGCCTTTGGTGGTGTGTTTTTTTTTTTTGTAGAAGCACAAAAAACCCGCAGGCGATATTTTCTAAAATAGTTATTGCTGCTTCTGGCTCGCCCTGTGGATCGATAGAGGTTCGGGAATATCGGCGGGCTTGTCTGGAGACTGCTGCAAACCTTTAACGCGGCCCTTAATGGAATTTGATGTTTTTCCATTAGTTCCCGTGCCTCTCCTTGTTACAGCGCCTTATTTTCACCTTCCTCCACCGGGTCAGGACGCGGGGGGAACCGCTGCTTCCCCGGCGATTCCTTCTTGGTCGGAGCCTTTTGTAATGTTGGCTGGGCTCAGAACGGGACCTTCCTGAAGCTGCGGGGTGCTGCGACCCTCGCCGGCGTCCTCCCCACACGCGGCGGAGCGGGGTTGCTCTCCCCGTCAGCATCCAGCTGTACAAGACAGCTTGAACTCGGGTAGCAGCTGAATTTGGCGGCTCGCTAACTTCCTTTGGATATGTTTTTATAGTTCCGTTGTATTATGACACCCGGTTTTAAATTTGCATGAGTAAATGAGCCTCTCGCGAAGTCAGGTAAAAAGATTTTTCACTTATCTGCCACGAAATAAGGCATTACAAAATGCTAAGGAGAGAAAGCAGCGTATCCCTGACATATTTAGTTTACGTGGTGTTTTTTTCAGCTGTGCCGACTGAACGCTCCTAATTATTGCCGATACAATAAAGCTATTCGTACTGCATCTAGCAGGCGAAACAATTTCATATTAGGAGGACTTTTCGTAATAAACTCAGGGTTTGGTACCAGAGCGGCGTTTGTTGAAAAATGCCTGTTTTTATTGAGTTACGCCCAAAACCTGAACTTGGAGCTGCAGGGAGCGAACGTCAGGCTCGTGCCGTTCACATCAGGCCCTTCGGGTGCACGGACGAGGCTGCTGCTAGAGAAAGACCTGGTCTGGGGTTCCCAGTGCTTCTTGGCGAGCGCCCCGCAGCCCGTGGGCTTCCCGTCCCTCTTTCCATCCCTCTGCCGTGGGTTTGTGGCCTTTCTGTAAATCCACCTCGACTTCCACTCCAGGTAGGACCCGAGCGGCGCTGAGACCTGCATTTAAATTGTCTTTTTCTCCCCTCCTAGCCAGGAGGGGCACCGAGCACCCCGTGCCGGCGCTCTGTGCCGGGGCTGTTATCGCACCCAGGGCTTTCGGGCTCCCCCATCTCTCCTGGTCTTTAATCTGTTTGTGCTATTGACTCTTTTTTTTCTTTCTTTTTTTTTTTTTTTAGCTGTTTCATTAATAGTGACAGATGCTTTTAATTAAAAAGAAAAGGCAAAACAAAATCCCGAATAAAACAGAAAGAGAATATTCTAATTTGGCGTGACATTATGAGGCAGAATGGCTCCTGGCATGCAAGGTACAGAAAAGGTCATCTTCCACGGCTGCAGCCTTTTGCAATGGTGGAATTAAGTTCAAACTCGGGCTGGTTTTGAAGTCTTAAGTCTCCCTGGGGATTCCTTTCATAACATCTTCGAACTGGATAACACTACAGTAAATGAAATACACTGCACTGGATTAAAGGGTTATTTCCCCTGTGTGTCAGGCTGACACAGAATACCAAACCTCAGGTTGCCTCCGAGTTGTCTCTATCTGCTGATACTCTCTCTCCTTTACATAGCAGCTCTCGGAGTTGTTGCAGGGAAGTTTGTGGTTATTTATTCGGCTTCGTTGCGTTGTGAGTGCGGCGCGGTTTTCTGCAGCCAGGACCCAAAACGAAGCGGCTAGATGGGAAGAAAACTTAACGGGCATAACAACGTGAAAGAAGCGATGCAGGGAAGAGCAGAGCTGCCTCTTACTTCTGTGAGGCTGCCCTGTAATTTATACCGAAACACAAAATGCGGATCTCTCCACGTAGCCGCGCAGATACACGTTCAGCAGCACGGAGCCTGCAATAGCAGCCGGCCGTCATCTACGGCGCCGTGCTCTTATCTGACTGCACCAACGCTTAAAATTCGTTAGGGATCATCTGCAGCGTGTTTTGCCCCAGCACAAACGTTTGCCGTGACTTGGAGCATCCTCCCTCCCGGCGGATTTTTTTTTTAAGTATTTAAAGACAGGTTTTGTGGGGCTAAAATACACGGTAATGGCCGCGGCGTGGCACGGGGCTTGGCGGCGGAGGCGCCGGCTCGGGAGACCTGGCTTGGTTTCCACCCTGCTCCTTGGTGTCTCGAGCAGTTTGATTCACTTGTGCGTTACCTTCCCCGTTCTGCTGAGCAGAAAGGAAAAGCTGCCAGGCTTTGTTGAAACACTTGGGATTGATCAGAGGCCTCCGGGCAAGCGTTAAACACCGCGCTGCGTGCGCGAGGCGCTGGGGCTGCGCCGCTGGTACTTCTGCAGAGGCAGCGCGTGGTGCTGCCTGCTACTTGCCCTGACCTTTGTGCTTTTCAAACCACATCGGGGCAGTCCTTGACTCATTTTTGTACCCCCTAGCACGCGTAGCATCTCCTAAATAATTTGGGAAATACTCCTTGGGTGCTTGGCAGCGTTGAGGCTGGGGCTCCCCGTGCTGGCTGTGCCCAGCAGGTTGGAGAGCTGTCGGGAGAAAAATAACACCGCAGAAGCTGGTTCCTGCCCTCTGCGTTCCTTTGGCAGTTCCTTAAAAACAAAATCGTGTTTTGCAGACCTCAGAGGGCGGCGTTAAAATGGGCAGTGAGGCTGGGGGCAGCCCCGATGAGCGGGCAGCCTCCGGGAGCGCCGCCTCGGTGGGGACGAGGTGGAAGGGGGAGTGGGACAAAAACCCACCTGGCACGGGTGGCAGCCCCCTCCCCAGCGGCTCCACGCGGAGTTTGCAGGGCTGCACGTGGCAGAGGGATAGCAGCAAGTCACCGCCAAAGCAGGTGGGGTAAAACCTGGTTTGTAGGGCTTGGGCTCGCGGGCAGCCCCTTTGCTGCTCTCGCCGGGTTGTTTTCCTCCGTTTTAGAAATTTCTCTTTTTAACCCCCCTATCATTTCCCTGACTGCTGCCTTCTCCTTGACAGCTGTGATGTTTGTATGTGTGCATAAAATCAGTAGGAAGTGTTTATGTAGGTGTCACTAATTTAATTTAATTTAACCTGATACGTATGTATAGAGAGGCCTGTTCTGCACTAAAGTGCTTCTCTTTATTTTACAGTCTCCATCGTCATCAAATACAACTCCTTTCATTCTCCTCTTCCATTCACCTACCCAAAGACCAAATCTGGAAATAGTAACCAAAAGAGAAGCCCAGATCATACACAAAGCAGAGAAAGATTGAAGTAATTTAAGGGTAAGTAATTTTTCACCCTTATTCTAACGTGAAGCTTTGTGTTCAGGGTAAAGCGGTATCAGTAAGTGCGAGGCTGCATAAAAAAGCTGTTAAGCATGTACAGAGCTGCTCTGTGGGCAAAGAGAGAGAAAAAAAAAGGCTGGAAAACTGAACTGGTGATGAAAGCAAGGTGTAGCAGCACCTTTTGCAGGTGAGAAGGTGGCCAGCGCCGCAGCGAGTTGTGGGCGCTCGCACCGTTTCCTCCCGTCCCGTTCCTGTCTGTGCTGGTGCCAGGTGGAAGCGCGGCGTGGGGTGGTGGGCTTTGCATGTCCTCGGCTGCTCTGGCTGCTCCCTGGGTAAGGACGAGCCGGGAGGTTGGGGTCTGGGGTCCTGGGGTCTCCCCTCGCTGCAGCACGGTTCGGTCGTTGCCTCGTCTTGTTGCCGCTGCAGGCCACAGGAGGCTGTGGGAGCGCTGCGGATGCTCCGGGTGCGTGGCGCGGGACGTCTGGGTTAGCTGTGGCTTCCTGGAGTCCTCGTGGCTGCCAGGGCTCCAATAGTTTTTCCTGGAACAACCCAAAGGTCCCGTGGCAGGGCTCCCCAGGGCTGGAGCAGGACCAACCCGTGCGGCCGAATGAGGAGGGGCTCATGGTGGAAACCGGGCTCTGAAGTGACTTGAGGCTTTTCTTTCGCTGCTGGGGCGATGAATACGAGATACAAGATGGGTTTCTGTGAAATTCAGAACCCTGGCTGAAGCATTAGTAAGCTCCAAATGTTAAGGAACGTGTTTTCCCACCCTAGTCCCAGATCTGTGCCTGCATATATTGCGTTTCCACACATGTTCTTTCGGAGATGGACAGGATATGCGTTTGCTTACATCTGAAAACTTCGCTTTAAACATCTGGACTTTCTGTTCTATTGCTGCTTTTTTTTTTTTCCCCTGCACTGTTTGTTCATGCAAAATTCATATCTGGGAAGGGCATCTCAAATCCCTGCTTCTGAGTCAAAAAGGGAAAGCATGGAAGTGAAAAGAGAGATTGTATCATTTAAGAAATATGATTCATGAATTAATCCTCGTCTGCTACACCATCTGTGGCGTGTGTTTCAATACAAAAATCCTGGTTTTGTATCTCTTTAAAAAGCTTCCTTCTCGCCGGCCACGCGGCGTTCTGCGGTGCTGGGGGGAGTTGGACGCTTTCAGAGGCAGGGCAGGGGTTTGGCAGCCTCCCGGGCTGGTGCCAACGGGGGCAGGATCCGGATCGCTCCACGCAGGAGTGGGAGTGAAGGGGTTCTTAAAAGCGGATCAAGGGGGCTTATTGTGCTTGCCGACAGGATGAGGGCCGCCCCGTTCTAATTCAGTTCTTTGAATTGTTCTCCAGCTTTTCACAGGGCACCACTTTTCCTTTTTAAACGCATTTTTTCAGGTGTCTATTCCTTTAGCTTTTGTAGCACGCCCCATTTCCTGCTGGAGTTAGACCCGGGACGTCTGTGTGCCTCTTCTCCCTGTTGTGGTTTAACCCGGCTGGCAGCTAAACACCACACAGCCGTTCGCTCACCCTCCCCCCTCCCTCTCTGGGATGGGGGAGAGAAACGGGAAAGTGAAGCCTGTGGGTTGAGATAAAGGCAGTTTATTAAGATAGAAAATAATAATGATAATAATAATAATATGTACAAACAAGTGATGCACAATGCAATTGCTCACCACCCGCTGACCGATGCCCAGCCCAACCCCGAGCAGCCGGCCCCCCCAGCCCGGCTAGCCACCCCTATATATTGTTTAGCATGACGTCAGATGGTATGGAATACCCCTGTGGCCAGTTTGGGTCAGCTGTTCTGGGTTCGTCCCCTCCCAGCTTTTGCTGCACCCCCAGCCTGCCCGCTGGCAGGACAGAGCGAGGAGCTGAAAAGTCCTTGGCATAGTGTAAGCATTGCTCTCCAGCAATTAAAACATCAGCATGTTATCAGCACTCTTCTCATCCTAATCCAAAACATAGCACCCTACCAGCTACTAGGAGGAAAAATAACTGTCCTAACTGAAACCAGGACACTCCCCCAGCCACGTCCCTCACCAGCAGGGTCCCGGGTCGGGACAGCATCTCAGCACGGGCAGCGATCCCTTCCCAGCTCCAGACACGTGCCTGGACAAGGACGCCTTGCTGCCCCACCGATTTGCTCCTCAGCTTCACGGGGAAAGCCCGTAACAGCTTGAGCATTCTTCTCCGCGCTCTCGAGGAAGATCTCTGACAACTGCAGCAAAACCTGAGATGCTGGGGAGGTCTTGAGCAAGGTGGATGTCCCTCGCCCTTGCCACGGCCCGTGGTGGCCCCAGCCTGGGCCGTGGGGTGGCATGCACGTGGCCGTACCAACCACACGGTAACTACAGCTCTGGGGAGCTCCCGGACACTGGTAACGCTGATAGATGGAGGCCATCCAGGAGCTCAGTGCCGATGGTGAAATATTTCGGGTTTATTGCCTTCCCATTCATTTTGTTTTCACGCCTTTCTGCCTCCCTGACTCATTGCCGCGCGGCCTCTGCTCGCAGTCCCCGCTTGCTGCGGTAACACCCCCTGGACAAGGCAGGAGGCACTGGGGCTTGCAGCTGCTTTCTGAGCTGCTTTTTTTAGCTGAGCATCTGAAGCCAGGATGGTGACAGAGAGGAAAACATTAGCGATGCCTTTTGCCATCGGAGGGAGCGTGAATAAAGTACCGAGACGAAGGCAGGGTTCAGAAAGCCGCGTGGTGCCAGGCTCAGGATGCTGCAGTCCTGGTGTCCAACCACGGGCTCTGCGGGCAGAAGCCTCCCAGCTGAGGGTAGCCACTGCCGTAGGGTTCCTGACGGGGGATGGCCATCCTCATAACCGGGTACCAAGCCAGTTCAGGCTCTTGCTTAGTCCCCAATCCGCCCGCTGGACGTGCGGGTGCTTTGCCGGTGGGAAAAGCTGAGTGAGCGCCGCGAGCGCTGCAAGGCTGCTGTGAATAGCGGTGTGTGAAGGAAAACTGTGTCAGCAGTGGCTAGGCAAATGTTTAACCCAAACTGGAATTAGAGTCTGAATTACTCCTGAATGGAAAATTCCTGCAGGAGCGCAGACCTGAATCAGCATCCAGCTTTCTGTGTCTCAAGCCCACACGCATCTTTGCTTTCACTAGGAGCTCTGGCTAGCTTATTTTTATGCCTCTGCAATATATTGCAGCTGTCCTCAAGCATATTCTGGAACTGCTTCAATCATTTTTGACCTGAGTTTCCAGGTTTATATGCCATTAAATGCGCTGAAGTTCGGGAAGTACAGGTTGCTCGGGGTGTACCTGCAGCTCTGGGGCACAGGGCGCTCGTCTCACCGGCATCACGCCGCGGGGTTCTCCGTGAAACGAGGTTACAGATTTTTTCCCTTGAGGAGGGCCTGTGCTTGCTTACACTGCTAGCATCAGCATTCTGGGAAAAAAAAAAGGCAGAAAAAAAATAAAACACAAAAGCTCCACTGGTTTAAAAAAAAAAAAAAAACAACAGTAAAACAAATTGCCCCAGAAATGGAAAAAGAGAAGTGGTCCAGGACTGGCATTGTTTGGGAGAGGTCACCCCACGTTGTATTTCCCCAGCAGACACTGGAATTTTCTGCAGGTCCTTTTCTCCTCCGGGGGAGGACAGCCCAGCCCTGTGGGACTGCATCCCTGCATCAGGTGCCTCCGTCCGGTCCTGGTTAGCAGGCAGGGCAGTAAGAAGAGTTGTTCTAAACACCATGGGGCGCCCGACAAGCCGAGGAAGGGGAGGTGATGCGTTCGGCACCCCACTGGGGCCCAGGAAGAACTTACTGGCAATCTACCTGTGTGCTGGTTTGGCAGCTTGAGTGGCTTTGGGCTGCGGGAAGAAGCCCCGCCGTGCTGATGAGAGGGCAGCCAGGCTGGTTTCCATAGGGCCGCTCTTCCCGAAGTGCTCGCGTGCACCTTCTTAAGGGCTTTTGCAGCACTCGGAGCACGTCGGTTTCCCCGTTCTGGCTGGCTGGCACTGCCTTCTTTTTGGGCTGGTGCGTTCGGTGGGCACCGTGGTGAAAGGTTTTCACCAGCCGAAAGCAAAGCGGGATCCCAGAGGAGCCACAACCCGCATTCCCCGTGGGCCAGGAGGGATCCGGCCGCGGCTGTCCCAGGGCTGGCAGGCAGGTGAGTGCAGGCTCAGGTCCGCAGTCTGTGGTCTCAGCTCCTCTCCGCTGCAAGCTTTGAATTCCCCAAACCTCAGAACTGCCCTGAGGAAATAAGGGGCTCGAGGGGAGAGTCCTGAGGTGTGGGGTGCCCACGGCTCCCATGACCGGGAGTGGATCTCGGGGTGCTCAGCACCTTTGCAAATGAGGCCACGCTGCCTAGTGCATGGAAAACGAAATCATTAAGTAGCTGTTGCATTAAGACTCTGCTTTTATTCATGGAGTGTAATGTGATTCATTTGCCCTTTTGCTCTCATGTTGAGAAGGCAGTCATCTAGTATGCATCGCTGGCTGCTGGCTGCAGGGAGAGGGGTTTTTTAATTTTTTTTTTTTTTTTTACTTTTTTTTTGTGTGTGTGTGAAAGAGCAGACATTTCCATCAAGTGCAGCTCAGCCCCGGAGTTGTGCCTTGTCCCTTTTGGCGAGCAGCCCTGTTTGTGGAAGCGCTGAGCTCAGGCCACCTCCCCCTCCCAAGCCTCAAGGCCAGGATCGATGCAGGAGGGCTACGAGAGCACCCGGGCAGCGCCCTTGGGTGACGGCGCGAGGACCTGCTGGGGTGCACGGCCAAACCCTCAGTATCCCCAGGATGCCACCAGCCATGGGCAGGGCACAAAAAAAAGGGCACTTTTTCTGATATCCTGAAAACAGGTGCATGTCGTGGACTGCTGCTGCTGCTGTCACGGTTTGTGTGAGGTGGGAAGTTAAACACAGCCCAGGGACCTCGTTCCTTCCTGGAGGTACAGTAAGAGCCATGCCAAGTGAGGGAAGAGGGCAGAATCCAGAAGAACACAAATATAATTTTGGGTAAATGTTAGCGCAGGGAGCGTTACCTAAGCCACTAATTCCAGAAGAGTGGTAATGAGTAAGGCGCTTTGAGTCACTGCTGCTTGTTGCGGACGGGATCGGAGCGGTTCAGCTCCGTGTGCTGGAGCTCAGCCTGCAGAATAAGAAGTGAGGGATCCCTTTTTAGCCCCAACAACGGTGGCCCACGCTTTCTAAGCACAGGGCTCTGAACCGTGGCCCGGCGCTCGAATTCCCCGCGGTCCCGATGCGCGGCATGGTGACCTCCTCAAAGTCCTCGAGTCACCCTGGATTTTTAACGCTTCCAGGGTCGGGGGCTGTATAAAAATCAACAAGGCCTGTTTCAGAAGCAGGAGACAGGAGGAGGGTCACTGCAGTATGTTCCTTTGGTTTTTTGTTCTTCCCCCACCAAGACAGGACATCAGGAGGCCAAAGAGGCGCGAGGTTGAGCACCCAGCGCAGCGCCCCGGGGTGCAGACCTGGGGAAAGGCTGTGCTGCAGCAGGGCACGAGCTGGGCGCTTCCTTGGGCGACTTTCCTACAATTCGTCGACAGGGAGGCGTGAGAAGAATGGGTCGGCTGTGGCTAAAGATAAGGAGAAAGGGTTTTGGAAAGAGCTCGGGGCTGCGAGCTTGTTGGAAGGGGATTTTTTTGCCGATTGGGGTGGACAAAAGACGGGAGGCTGCGTAGAGCTGGGGAGGTGATAACGCCGGCCTTCTCCACTCTTTGTTTTCCACCAAGAAATGCACAAATCACCGATGATATTGCTGAGTGGTTTCCTGCTGCTCTGTGGCTTGATTTGGATCTGCAGTCGTTCCCAGCCCGGTTCCTGACTCCACGTTGCAGTAGCTCACAGAAGCAAGCAAATCCTCGCCCGTGGACCTGTGACTGTTTCATAAGCGTGGCCCGATAGGAAGACTGCTTCGCTAACACCTTCGCCTCGCATCGTGCTTTAGATCCTAAATGGATTTTGAATAGATTAATGCCTTTCGGAGCGTTCTAGAAAGGTCAAAAACAGCAAAGAGGATCTAATAGCAGTGTAGCAACCAGCTGGTTGCACTGGGTTTCATTTTACTGCCATAGTAACACTATGAGCCACAGTGTTAATACCATGCCCACTGAATGCCATTCCCCCCCCCTCCCCTTTTTGTCAAAAGACCAGCCCATAAGAAGATATTTTCTTCCTCAAGAATTTCTACCAGGCAGTAATAGGCTTTTTGGAGGGGACAGTCCTCATACCCAGAGATGTAAGGTGGGTAATTTACAAGGCAGTGTGCAAATGCCAAATTGTTAGGCAGAACTGCTGCTGATTTAGAAGGCAGTTAATGCTATAAATGTGCCAAGTGCCAGTAGAGTGTTTCTACAGATGGAATAACTGGAAATATTGGAGAGGTTCCAAAGGTTTAATCAAATTCAACCATTTTTTTTTTTTTTAATATTTTTTTCTAACTGCAGAATTCTCTAAGGGGCGCGAGTTGAAATAGTAGATTATTCCATTGCTTTTAGTACCATGGGGGAGATTTTCGCAGGCGAACATAAAGCACTTGCTTTCAAGCAAACACACAAGCAGGTACCCAAATCAGAGCAACGCTGTGATAACCTGTGTTGGTCGAGCTAGAGGGAGCATCGTCCTTAGGTACTGTGTCAAGAGAGACCTTGGAAGCAGACCGTTGGGTTTTCAGCTCTGAAGCGAGGGGAAGGGAGCGTGGAAGTGGCAGGCAGCTGCATCCCTGCTCCTGTGCTGTACCTGGGCAGGTTTTGGTGGGATTCTGGGCACGAGCATCCTTTTCGTGGCTCAGTGTGCAGTGCTGGGGCATGCATATGTTTCTGCACAGATGCACACCTTCCTCTAGTCTTGTTGACAGCCTTTCCAAGGCTTCTTATTTAGCCAGACCATATGTGCTTGGGCATGGAGCTGGTGTGATGTGGAAAGAGCAGCACATTATCCTTGGGCTGCAAACACCAGCAGGAGCAATTCAGAGCAAATTTTATCTCCAAAAAGATGTCGAGCTCCTGAGCTTGCATCGCATCACAGGGCATTCGTGACGGTCAAAGGCGATTTTTTAGCTCAGCTGTTAAAAGCAGAATCCAGGTTCCCAGGTATCAAAATTAGCTCTCCTCGTTCCTTAAGCACTACAGCAAAGTGTGGATCCCCACCAGGGAGAGGAGGCATCGTGGCACATCCCCAGGGCAGGCTTTGCTGCCGAAGAGGAGATACGGACCGAGCTGTGGCAGGGGCTGGGCATTATGGCGTGGGGTTTCCTTTGCCGTTTGTAGGGAAAATGAAGAGCCCTGCTCCCTGCTGGCAGCAGGATTTTGGTTAGGGGTGGCAGGGCCGTGAACCTGAAGGATGCAGACTGTAGGAAGTCCTGTAGCAGGAGTGATGCTGTGACAGCACTGAAGCTTTTATCTCGCTGGGATATTTTTCATGTGCTGTTTCTTCAGTGACATTTTTTTTTTTTGCAGTCGGCTTGTTTGGATCCATTAATTGTCATTTGTTTAGTTTTGTAAGGGAAGAAGAATTTCCTGCCTTTCCTGGAGTGCTCGGTATTGATCCTCCCTGCTCCCTGCCACTCCGGAGCTGGGGACCGTCTCCCTCCCAGGCACTGCCATCCTCTCTGCCTACTTTCTGCGCAGACCCCCGCGTCGCTCTATGCAGCATTTCTCACTGAATAAATTGCTACAAAGCTATTAGCCTCAATGCCACAGTCTGCTGCTCCTGCTTTCCTGCACCCACCTCCACCCTGCAATTGATCCAGCCTGCTGTCTGTTTTCTACAGTCAAGAATGCCTGGTGCCACTGCACATAAATTGCTTTAAAATTGAATTGTTTAAAAACGTTTTATAAGCATTCCCTCCCCTTTGTGGGAACGTCCGTAGTGCCAGCCAGAGCTGGGAGCTTTTGCTGATTTTTACCAGGTTGGATGGGGAAGGTTCTCAATTTCTTCTTTTTGTACCTAAAGTCAATACAGAAATTAAAAACCATGTGGTTATGGGGAGCAGGTCTCTGATGGATGCTGGATATGGGTACCTCTCGCCCCAGGGCTGCCCAGCCTCAGGAGCACACTGGAGCAAGTTACACAGGGACTTCCTTCGTGTGCATCGTCTGCGTGGATGTGAAGAAAGCCTTTGCAAGTGCTTTGGAAAGAAGATACGGAAAAAGCAAATAATTTTGCAGGTAGTTCTAAGTATCACCCTGAGAAACATTTGATTGTACAAAAGGTGGCACAGCGCTTCCAACGGTTGTTGATGTTCCTTTGTTTCTCATCCTCCCCCCCCACCCCAAACTCCTCTTCACTCCAAATACCAACACAAGAGCCCTTCTGAAGCGACATTTATCTTGAGTGCTGCTATATCAGGATTCATCGATCTTGTCAGAATATCATCCGCGCCTAATTGAAGCTCCAAGGGTTGAAGAGTGACACACGTGCTCTCCTCCTCTGCGCCTGGTCTCTGCTTATTGCCGAGGGGCTGACTCTGGGTGAGACTTGCTGAGATCGTGCTACGCAGGTTGTCCCATCTCGGAGCCTCCCCTCCGTGGTGTGGCCCCATCTCTGTCCCCTGGAGGCGCCAGGACCCAGCTAAGCAAACAGAGAGGGTTTGTCCTCCGTCCCCTGACACCCTGTTAGCCAGCTGGTAAAGGGAACTTGATCTTTTAGGGCTTTCATTTTTTAATGTGGCTCTCTTTGCAGTGCACTGCAGTGGTATCACTGAGGTCCTCACTGCAGTGCCCAGATCCCTCCTGGCTGCCTGATGTTCCTGCACCCGTTCATTTTCCATTGCCCAGTGATGTGTGTCCTGGTGGGTACCCTGGCTGTGTCTTTCCGACATTTGCACACCTATTCTTACGTTATACTGAAAGTGGTTTAAGCAGATTCCTGCAGGAATGTCTTCCAAACCTACAGATCGCCCATAAGCTCTTCCCCAGCTTTGTCTACAAGAGGTAGACATGTTCAGCAGTGCAGCGTGAGGCTGAGAGGTTAACTCAATTGGTACAGATTTATTTGCAAATCTTTGTTCAGACAGGACCACCTTTAAGTGCAGACAGCAGTTTGTCTCTGCTCAGGTGCTGTCATTTCTGTTGTACCATCGAGCAGGAGGCTATCGTGCTGCTGATGTTTATGGCAGGCTCGGAAACAGCAATAAACCATCTGTCAGGAAATTCTTGGTTCACTTCTGCTCTGGGTCCAGATCGGAGCTAGAGGTAAGATGCTCCTGTTAGCGTGTTGTTGAGCTACTTCTCATCCTTAATTTTTTCTTTGCATCTGATTTTTAAATCCTATTAGCCTAGGATTTCTCTTTCCTCTCTTTTCCCAAGGACGAGATACGTGCATTTGTGCAGACAGCAGCACTCCCGCCGTCACCCAAAGTAAGGTTACGAGCCACAGTCACCTCAGCTGGGGGCAGTGCCCTGAAGAGCAGGGTTTTGAGGCTCTTCCTCAGGTTTTCCTGTTAAAACCTGTTCGCTTTGCACTGAGTGCTTAAACGGTCTTTGGTCCAGAAACGAGGACTTTCCACATGACTGGATGACATTGGCCTGGAAGGAGGAGCACTTGTGTTTGTTTCAGTGCACATTTCCTTCTGCTAAGTGCAACAGCTCCAGGATCCCCTGGTCTTTTGGTGCTTAGGGCCTTCTTCTGAAAGAGGGAAGGGGGGTCCTTGCCCCTTGGTTCGTGTAAAGGAGTCCGTGACCATCACCTCTTTGTCCCCCAAAAGTGCCACTGAGGGCCTGGTCCTCCACATGTCTAATGAGGGCCTGCGAGTGACACGACTTCTTCAGACTGAACAGAATTCTCTATTTCCAAAACAAAATAAGCAAGGGAAAAAAAGTCTCTTTCGATCTGTACAGATTTTGTGTTTTCTTCAGTCCCACGTAGTTATTCATCCCCCTGCCTTACAATACAGGCCTCTGGGGCCAGGTCACCCAGGTGGGATCAGCTTCTACTCCTCGTTCCTCTCCAACCCCTTGCACCCCACCTGGCTCTCCTCCCGTGGCTCCTGGCCAGACAGGGGTTTTAGGAAGTTGGGAAGTTTGGCCACCCTTGGCCTAATGAGTTTGTTAAGCACAGGAGAGCTCAGATCACAGTTCAGACAGCTGTAATTTGAGGAAGCTTGAGGCAGTGTGAGAGGATTAAGTAGTAAAATTGTGCCTATTATTTTGGCCAAAAAAATATATTCAATTTGACTCGAATATTTAATTTTTGGAACTTAAGGGTTAGATATTAATATGGGCTTGGCAGAGAGATCATCACTTGTAAGACTGCGCTAAGAGTTCTTCACGTGCTGAGATCAATGCTTGAAGTCAAGCATGTCTTTCTGGAAATTATCCTCTGAACAAATAATTGGCCTCAGTGAGGAGGTGACTGGGCAAAATTTAATTGCCTATTATTGTAGGAGGTCCTCTTAAGTGAGCTGGTGGTCCCTTCTGGTCTTAAATCCCATGAACGTCTATAAAATGCTGTTTTTTAGTGGTGGTGTGTCACGGCTGGCTGAGGAAAAACAGTATTGACCTGCTCAACATGGGTAAATGGATAGGCTTGCCTTTTTTTTTTTTCTTTTTGCTATTGCTTACCTGCATCTATTTTGATAAGGAAAGCCAATGCGTACTAAAACCTTTTAAAGGATTTTTAGTAAATGAGAACAAACATAAGAAATTTAAAGGGAATTTGGTCAAAATAGTAGCGACGGTGTTAGTCAAAATTGGAGAATTCAGGGACTTCTGGAAGTGTTTTTAATCAGCTTAAACCTGTTGAGCTTGGTAAGCATAAATGATGGCTCGTGGCTGATTTCTGCCCTTGCTAAAGCCCCAGGCACGGGCTGAGGCAGGGCTGTCCTCTTGGGACTCCTGACTCTTCCTGGGGAAGAGGTAGGGCTGAAGAGTTTGTCTAAAATACGTAGTTTTGAGAGCTTTCTAGTCAAGTGAGCCTTGAGCATGGTGATTGGCACCCATCCCATGGCAGCCATCCCATGGCACTCAGCTCACAGTGCGTTGGGGTAAGGCTTGTCCCCCTGCCACGTGTGGCTGGGTGTCGAGCCGTCGGAGGCATGTTCAACCTGCCAGGGCTTTGGGTTATCAGGTCAGCACTGGAAACACATCCCTATGTGCAGGCTGGCCTCGGGGAGCGCTGGATGGAGTGCTCGCTGCTCTAAATGATCGTATAGCACCGAGCTACGTGCCACTGTGCCACACAGGTGTGACTGCGCTTTCTGGCTGGATAAAGTGGTTCCTTTACAGACATATTTAGGGCTTGTGAAGCTTTTGCTTCTGTGCATGCGGTACAGAGGGGAGGCACTGTGACACTGCCTCCAGACTTCTTTGAAATCCAGGTAGCTGTCTGGTGGTGTGTTTCCATTCAGACCTGTTTCTTCTCCTCTGCCCTTCATCTCCCCAGGCTGGCTGGTGGAAGGCTCTGTTTGGTTTCTGTCCCTGTCCCCAACACAGGACACCTTCAAACCAGCCAGGAGAAGACACCGTGGCTCACTGGCACCTCATTTCTTTCCTCTGTGTTTGCTCGTCTGCTTGCAGGCCTGCAGTAGACGAGGGGTTAACAGCATCCTCTTGGTTCTTCCAGTTACCCCATCAGGACTGTTGAAAAATTAGCTTCTCCCCACTTACAGCACTATAATTAGGATACAGGAGTTGTGGGGAATGATTTCACAAAGTGACTTGGTGTACTCGCCCATGCACCCCAGGGAGCCAGGCAATTATGCATACATAATTCTACTCTTTGAATATTTTCTCTTTCTCTGCATAATTTCTCTCTATTCATCTTTCCAGTGTCCTTCTGAGATAAACTTAGAAGTCTCAGCTTTAGGAATTTAAAAAAAGATCCGATGACTGCGTGCTCACTATTTGCATTTAAACCAGAAGCCATTTCCCGGGATGGAGCAGAGGGGCGAGGAGTGGGGAGGGCGCAGGATCCTACAGAGGGATGCAGGAAGAGCCCGTCAAGAACATAGCACCGCCACGGCGTCGAGGAACACCTTGCTCCTCTGCTCCCCACCCACTCTTTTGGTTTTTAGCCTTCGGTAGGGGCAAAGCTTCTCTTTTGCTGGGGTAGGTGCTGTGTGAAGGCTTCTCTGGTGCCTGTGGGGCTGCGGTGTGGCGGGGCAGCAGCAGAGACTGTGATGGAGCTGGCTTTTCAGAGCGCAGCATATTTTTGTTTCAAATATCCTGTTTATGCTGCTCTCGGTAAATTTATTGCAGCGCGATAAGCAAAACACAAAGTAACTGCCAGCATATTTCCACTGTCTTCAGAGTCAGTTTATCTCTATAAACTTGCTGTTGACATGATGCAATTTCTCCCTGTTGCAGTGTAGCTGTATAGCAGCAAAGTTGTGATAAAAGACAACTTGTTGAAGGGATTCTTTGTCATACTCCTGAATCATCTACAATTCCTTTTTCCCCAGTGCCAGAAGTGTGCTGGTGCTTTGCAATTATACCTACACTTGATTCCTTTTTTTTTTTTTTTTTTTTTTTCCCTTTCCCTCAGCAATTCATGTTCCCTATTGTACCCTCATTCATTCTCTCTCTCTCTTTTGGTTTCTTCTTCTTCCTTTTTTTTCTTTTTCACCCAGCACCTTCTCAAAGCACTGAAGCTGTAACTGCTTCGCTGTGGTCTTAGGAAAAGCTACTGTTCTACTTCCTGAAGAAAGCTCATTGTGTGGTGCCATGAAAAAAGGTTTAAACAACACAAGGGAATAAAGGCTTCATATTTCTCTGAAAGTTTTTCTTTTCTTCTCCTTTTTTAATTTTTTTTTTAAGGAATAATACATAAGCTGCCAGGAAAGGGCAGAAATGTCTCCTGCCTCTCTCTAGTCGTGTCTGTGAGGCTGTGAAGTTCTAAGGGAATCTGCTTTTTACATGGGGGCTTGAAAGGTAGACCACCCCACCTCCAAGCCTTTGCTGTTCTCTGCATCAGCCTCCTAAGTCTAACAATAAATCCTGAGATTGTGCCCAAACAGCACAGAATCAAAGCTTACAAGGCAGTAGCATAATTACTTGCCTTTTTTTTTTTTTTTTTTTTTTTGGTACCAATTTATAGCAATCTTATATAAGACACTCAAACACGATCATAAAGGCCTTTTCACCAGAGAGGGCTCAGTTATTCTGCAGTCAGCAGAGTTTCTCTGGGCTCACATCAGGGCAGATGCACGATGGTTTGGGTGGTGGCTGCAGGTTTGCTGAACCCCTCCAGGTGATGAGTACGGATGTTTGTCCAGGAAAGGTGTTTTCCTTGGACTACAATTAAAATTAAAATGTTATTGCTTTGTGTCAAGTGGTACTGCAACCAGTGATGTTTAGGGTTGTCTTAGTCAAAGCATGCTCAAGGAGCGGTACGTTGTACGTTAGATTCCTTGATAAATACAGTGAAGTAGGTGTCAACTTGAAACGCGGTGGTAGCCTGCCTTGCAAATCAAGAAGAGATGGTGAGTTTGAGGAGGGAGGAGAGCTCGTGGAGGGCTGCAGTTGTTCTGTAATCCCCCAGCAATCTCTGAGAGCTGCCTACAAAACACCTTTCTGCCCGGCCCCGCACGGGAGCTGCAGGGATGTCGTTATCATCTAAACCACGGTAATTAATCAGTGCTTAGAGATAGCATGAAGGGAGCTGCATTTCTGTCATTTCTCCTGCTTTTTGTAGCCGACTGTACAGCAGGACACGAGAAACGCCATCGTGGAGCCAAAACACTTTGACAAAGGGTTGGCTCCTTGTGAGGAGAAACAGGTCAGTGCCCCGGACCTGGGACACGGCTCTCACCTCAGTGTGAGGCCTGCAGGCCCCGAGGCCTCGCCTGCTCTCACTGCTGGATCGATCCTGCCGCTTTTGGTTTTCTCTTTTCCCCTTTACATACTTTATGTATATGTATACATAAATTCAGGCGTTTAAAAGTATTACTAGCATCATCCTTTGAGTCTTGTCAGGACGAAGTGCCGCTGGCATTAGGTGTGGTACATGTGTCCCACATACCCATTGCTTCTCAGATGCACCAATTTTGTGTTGTAGCACCCAATGCACACAAGATGTGGTTTTCTGGCTGTAAACCACCCCCTTCCTCTGTGGTCTGACGGAGGGGATGCCTTTCAGTGTGGTTAAAACATGCCCACGGACGCAGCCCGCCTGCTCCAGCGGCACACATCTCGCCGCCAGGCAGCTGTGCAGGGCCCTGTGTGGCACAAATAGTATTTATTTCCTGACGTGCTGTCGTTACCTGAACTTACGTGACCCATTTCTGCCGTGGTATCTATCAGCAGGTGGGAGGCAGGAATGCATTATTTGTTTCATCGACTTGTTTGCTTAACTTGGAGCTGGTGTAGTGCTTAAATAGAGCATCTCCCTGCGCGCAGCTCATCTATCCAGGCTCTTGTTCCCATTCGTGTTACTCTCCTCCTCCTCCTCACATTCCCCCGCCTGTGTTGCAGCACCTGTCGCATTTTGCCATGAACTAGAGCGTAACTTTTTCGCAGCAGGGATAATTTGTGCCTGTCCCCATGCGGCTCTGAGCATCACGGGGCTGGGGCCTGCTGGGGGTCCGTGGGTACCACGCGCAGCAGCAGGGAGGGAGCTGGCAAGGATCCCGTTGCGGGCTGTTCTCTTCCACCATGTGAAATACCATTAGCACCTTGGAAAAGCTGTCGCTTCAGTTCCTGGAATACCTTTTAGGCAGGTTCCCTGCAATAACGTGAAATCTGGACACTAGGATAGTTAGGATATGCCAGAGGCAGTCAAACCAGAGTCCTTTTTTATCACAATACGCTTTGATTAAGATCATTATAGCAACTGGTAGCAGCACTACTGTTGGGATTGAGTTGGTATTTCTGTCTCACAGGCTGCAGCTCAGTGTTCAAGCTGTCAGCCCAGATGCAATTTAAGAAAAAAAATTGAAAACCGAAAATGGTTTCCATCCATTGAAGCGTTTTAGAGCTGTGTTCTTAAAAGATAGATTTTAACTTGCACTGGAATATTTTTATGGGTGATACGTGTCTACACGTTACAGGGTTTTCAAGAATCTATGACTCCCAAAAAAAATGTTGCACTCCTTCAGTTTTTCTTCAGCTTGTAGCATGAGGAAAAGCATGTGCACATAACAGGGACCTTTGCATAGTGAGGTGATACCACGTACAACTCTTATTTGCATACTATTCTGTCTAATCTCATTGGCTATCTAAAAACTTTATTTTTTTGAAATTTATTTTGGAGCTTTGCAAAAAGGGGGAATAATACAGTGCTCTGTAGCTTTGTGTCCTGAGCAGTCAGTATCATTTGACACAATGGTGGCTTCACGTCGGCAAAGCAGAACAGGAGCTGGAGCAGCCGACTGCAGTAGGATGAGCTCAGGGTTAAATATGACCAGGCTGGATAAGAGGTAAAAGAGAAGTAGCATGGCTAATCCTCACGTGTTCAGAAGTTGCAAGACTGGCTTAAATCACGCCATTAAAAAAAAATCTGTATTCCTGTTACGTGATTTTGTTCTTTGAGCCTCTAGCTCATACCTGGGTCAGATTTGCAAGTGCTTCTCTGCAGTCTGGTAGGCTGGGCACACAGTTGTGCTGTAGGTGATGCTGTCATGTCATCACTGACTCCAGGAGCTCGAGCACTGGGAAAAACACCAGACAGTCAGAAATGATGGTACTGGGGGAGCTGGAAGCACTAAATTTAGATCATTTGAAATCCTTCACTTCTGCAGTGCTGTTAGATTGTTAACTGAGGTGAAAAAAATTTGAAGTACTTTGTGAGTTTCAAATTGATAGCATCCTTTAAAATCTTAGCATAAATTCAGTGGCACTTCACCTCCCGCACACAATTGGATCTAAAGAGTGAGAGTAACGATGTCATTTTTTCCCAAGCTATACAAAGAACAGATATCAGGGACGTATTAATGAAATACTAGCAAATCAATGCCAGGGGAACCTTACAGCAAGCTGGAAAAGAAGTGTGTGCTGGTCGGCAGGGGAGTTACAGCAGTGACCTGACCCAGTGGGGCCAATTCAACCCAGAGATCTGGTTGCTATTGAGAGAAAATACAACTCGCTGCAAGAAAGGAGGACGAACACCCTTCAGCAGGGTGGAGGCATACCAGCAGTGACACCCGCGTTTGGAAACGGGTGTAAGAGGTAAGGTGACTGTACAGCAAAACATGCTTTGCTTGCTTTGGGATAAGGTGGTTTCATTTCTGGACAGCTCTCGGCTCACCTGGCAGGCAGACACGGCACCAGGCTGCTCACCCCTTCAGAAATAAACTCACCAGGGTTCAGCTTTATGCGTGGAAAGGGTGGGGGAGCAAGTTCGGCATGGCCGGGTATTTCTTTGACCCAAGCCAAAGAAAAAGATCAGGGCATGTTTTATGCTCTCAGGTTTTGGAGATGCCTTCAGTCAGCGTGAACCTCAGAGGTCTCTTCCACCCTGAGCTGTGTTTCTGTGCTTGCTTTGGTCGGGCTTTTTTTTGTGTGTGTGTGTGTCCCTCTGCAAAAAGCACTGCTCAGCCGAAGCCGTGTAACTACACGCGAGGCTCCGTCGCTCAGACATCCTTCTGAGCCCACCCTGAGGTCCACAAGGACCTTCCCGTGGGACAGGGTTTGCAGCCCCAGTGTCAGCGCAGCCTCGTGGGCTCTAGAGCTTTCTGAAGCCTCTACAGCTTCCTGAACCCACTGCACATCAGGGTGCTCCGTCGTTTCCAGAAAGTTCTTCCCAAACAGCAGTGAAAATGTTCGATAGGTTAATCACCGAGTGGTTTAATTGCATCTTTCCCATAGCTATTAGTTGCTGCAGTAAGCCACTCCTGTCTGAAGACCGGTGTGTTTTTCAGGTAGGGCTGATCCCTAACCCTAAACCCTAAGCCCGCCATCCTATGAAAGCGTCTCAAACCTGGCTGTCACTTCTGGGGTGCAGAGTCACGCCCTGCCTGCCGACAGAACAGCTCTGTTTCCTCGGCCAGCCCATGCAGTGTTTGGAAATGCTGTCAGACTGGCAGACAAACACGGACACCACAACCCAAGCCCTTCGCTGCTCCGCACGTCCCCGTGCGCAGGGCTGCCCGGTCCCCGCAGCCCTGCTGTCATCCAGCTGCTGGCAGCTCCCACCTCGCCGGGGTAAATTGGCTCTTTCTGAAACAACTCACATCTCTTTGGGGCTGCTTTCAGCTCCGCAGCCCTAAGCTCGCTGCGGCCCATTTATCAGTTCCTGCTCAGAGATTTTTAGCGTGCACCAGGACATCATGTAGGTTTAACAAACAGGCTGAGAGACAAGCCATCCAATACCTTCTCCATTAACCTCTCAAACGTGGCATGCCAAAAGCCATCACTTTAAATTGCTGCAGGCCTCGTCCTGCTGTGAAAGCAGCCTTTCCCCCGCTCTTTGGATATACTTCGACATGCCAATCCCCATTTTTAAGATCCAGGGTGAAAAATCAGGCTCTGCCTGCTGCATCATTCACAGCATCATCTCTACATGGTAATGGACAGGAATCCTCTAAGTGACTTCAGGATGTTGTGCTAACATCTTTTCCTTAAATGAGAGCTGTGGGCACAGCCCGAGGACCACTTAATTTCTGCAGTGCTGTTAAGTTTCTTCCACAGGCCGTCACTGTGCCAGCCTTGTCCCTGCTGTGGTTTCCCTCGGTGCAGCAGCCTGCTCAGCTCACACGTCGTGGCTGCGGCCAGGAGCAGATCTGGAGGGTCCCAGCTTTGGTGCACAGAGGGCTGCAGCCCCTGGGTGCCTGCTCCCGGAGGCAGGCTTGATTTATTTGCTGCACGTCAAAGTGCCTGCACATCATTTGCTTTCACCAAGATACCTTTGAAGGAGTTGCTACAGACTGAATTCGTAATGCACGTTTGGGAGTTTGTTTTTTTTATTATTATTATTTTTTTTCCAGCAGTTATTAGCCATAATGAAATCCCAGGTCATTTTTAGCCGGCCCATTATCTTTGAGATCCGGAGTTGGTCACTAATTTCCAGCAGTCTGAATCTCCAGAATGAACAGCTTCGTTTTCGGGGGGAGGCAGCATTTCCAGGCAGTTATTCCTCTTTCCCTAGTCACACTAGCAAAGGCAGCGAGGAGCAAAGCTTTCTGGTAGCACACATTCGTGTCTTTCTGGAGCTTTCTTGGTACAGGTCACCCTGACACCTGGCAGGGATGGGGAGCCACGGGGTTTGTGCTGCATCCCTCATCCAAAACTCACGGGGCATTGACGCCGCACCATGAAGCTGCTCGTTTCCTTGTTATTACAGGTGGGTCCCGGAGGGGCGAGGGCAGCAGGAAGGGGATGGTTTGGCAGAGATGTTTCTCAGCTCAGCAGGCACGCTTTGTTGCATGCACGCACAGCGCTCCGCTTTGTCCACAGACACCGTCCCTGGCCATTAATTTGATTTAGATGAGGTTAAATGAAACCTGCACACCTTGTTTTACTGGACTTCCATCAAATTGCTCCACAATAGCACCACTTATAGTGCACACAAATATGTCTTTCCACTCTCTGAGTGAAAGTAATTTATCAACAAGTGGTCCTTGTCCCTGTACCATGTAAAGTCTTTGTGAAATACACTTTTTACAGCAGGCAATGATTTGTACAACGTTTCTCCAGTTACAAATATGCTGTATTTCTCTTTTAAATGTTAAGATACAGAAGAATGAAAAGGAAGCGTGCAGGTTTGAATAATTTTTGAAGGGGAAAGCTATCTATTGTGCAGACCCTCCTTGAAATGAATAGATCTGCATTAAACGTGTTCTTGAACTTGGCGATGGACTTTGATTTAATCCATTGTAGAGGAAATTTCACCGGCGTAAGCGAAACGCACGGAAGGGGAGAGCTGGGCGATTTTCCCTTCCCTACCCACCTTTGTGTTTGTCAGCTGGTGGTGAGGGAATTGTTCCTTTCCCATCTGCTGGCAAGGACGGTCAGCAATGGGGCTGCTCACCGGGGCACGGGAGGCACGCTTGCCCACCTGGAGGTCTGGGGTCCACACCTCCTGCTGAAGAGCCCTTTCTGCATGTGCCTGTGTCTGTTTGCATGGCCGGCCTGATCCTGCCCAGCCCCTTCCCAGCCTTGTGCCCCTCTACCTCTGGGGCACCTCGTGCTGAACCAAGGCACCAAAGCGGGGTGTTCACTGCCCCTGCTTGGCATCTGGTTTGCTTTATCCGGATGAAACTCTGCTTCTTTTTTTTCCTTTATTTTTTATTTTTTTAATCTTAACTGTTGAGCTGGAAAACAACGCACGGAGAAGAAAGCGCTTTGCAGAGCGTGCTGTAGGCTGTATGCTTCAGCTGTGCGTCTCCGCAGTGGAACAGATGCTGCGGTTGCACCCCCGAGGAGATCACGGGCTGGAAGCACGCCCTGTCCTTGCCGCCTGGTAGGTGACAGGGCCAAAGGTGGCGCTCCCCAGGGCTCCTGGACTTGGGAGCTGCGGTGCCCGGAGGGAGGCAAAGCAGGCACCGGCACCCGCATGCTGGGAGCAGATCACTGGCTTCCCCGCTGTTTCCCTGTCTCTATCTCTGCTAAAAGGATTTGGCATAAGAGGAATTCAAAATCTTCTCCTTATTCTGCATCTGTCAGTGTTTCCTTGGAGGGATGTGTTATTTTTCAGCTGTCTGAGTAGTCTTTTCCAGGTGCAGTTGACGCCGGCATTTACAAACCACAAGGTTGCAGATCCCTGCCGGTAAGCGCCGCGTGTCGGCAGCAGGTCGCACCCACAGGTGCCTGCAGCCTGGGGAAGTCAGCACCCAGCTCTCCGAGCAAGCCAGCCCTCTGAAAGCCTACCCCAGTGCTTAGGAGCCACAAACCGCCACTGCAATACCAAGCGGTGTTACTGCTGGGTTGGTGAGCAGCCATCTGGAATCTCAAAACACCACCAGGAAAAAGCCAGGGAGGCTGCAGCATCCAGATACAGGTGGACAAGATGAAGGACCCCGTGCAGGAAACCTTAACTCAGCACCTCCTTGCCGTCCTCGGCTTCTGGCTCAGCACTAATGCTATTTTAACATAGTTGCATGGCTCGAGTTGCTGTGATTAGAGCAGCAATTTGCTGGGCGTTCTTCAAAATTGCCAATCAATTTCGGCTTGAAATAGATGAAAGCCCCCACGTAAATGATGGCTGCTGTCCAGAAGGCACTAAACAGTTTGCAAAATCTGAAATGGGATTCAAGTTGGTTGTACGAAGCGCAGGATCCCCAAGATCCCCTTGTGCATCCTTTAGCTGCAGACGAGGGAGTAAAGAACATAAGCCTAAAGGGGAATAAGAAAAAAAATCAGGGCATTGTCTGGATTTTGTTAGATCCCTTGGAGAACCTTGATTCTGGGTGAATTTCAGGCAAAAGAGCCTGCCATAACTCGCGTGGTGGGAAAAGCCACCGTGTTCCTGGCCATCCTCTGGCAGCCCCACGAGGGACGGATGCACCCAGAAGCGTTGGCAGCTCTGGCTGTGGCCGCGAGCTCCTTGGGGAGGCACCGTGCAGCACCACGATGACACTGCACCTCCCCGATGATGCTTCTGCTGCCGAGGCAGAGCCTGCAGGCTCCGTTTTCCTTTGTGTTTCCCTCTTGTTGCTCTTTGTAGGGCTCTGTGATGACTGTCAGAGGTCGTTTGGTTACTGGGTGAACGGAGAATTTGGTCCGGGTAGCACTGGGTACCCCCGGGTACGTCCAGCTGTCCAGTGCTTGCATCCTTCTCTTGGAAATCAAGGTGTGCTGCTCCTTGGCCAGAGTTTCACCAGGCACTCCTCTTGGTGTGGTTCTCCCTTCATCTTTGTACGTGGTTGAGGTCTGGGACAGCACCAACAGGTGATGGAGGGGTGCTAACCACAGGGCCATGAGCAAGGTGCGCCCCAGGGGAGCACCTCGAGGTGCAGCGTGCGGTGCTTGTGCAAAAAATACCCACTTCTTAGCCAAATACTGGGCTGCACGGCCTGGAGGCTCAGCACTGCAGAGCATCCCCATCCCAGCAAGCGTTTGCTGGGCCAGAATCTGCAGGAAGGCCCCACAGACCCACTCTTGTCGCAGGTGATGCTCTGACCAAGGTCTGGGCTTGGTTTTCCGGGGGAATCGGTGAAACTTTGGGTTTACGCTTCAACAGGCCGCTTGCTGCTTGGTTTTGACCTTGTCTCGGTCTCATTCTGCATGGCGGGCGGCTCAGAAGTTGATCCAGGTGGGACTGTGACCAGTTTCAAACGTGGGTGGGGATTTTTAGCATTTTCAAAGAGAAAGGTGTTTTATTTGTAGTAGTTCCTGTGGTTTCCTATCACTGCTCCTGATAACGCCCAGGATACTTTGTAAACCGCAGCAGTGTCTGCGAGAGGCTGGGAACACATCCGTGGTGACTCATGAGGAAGGTGAACAAAGACAAGGTGTTTGCTTTTGAGGAAAAATGAGAAAAGTCCTGATTTGTGGAAAACAAAGTGCTTAGCAGGGCTTTGCATGAGGCAAAGACAAATGGGCAGACCTCAAGCCCAGCGCGCAGACACGCGTTTCCTCCCGTTACACCGCTTCTTGCCTCGCCGATACTGCGAGCACAGATTTGGGTACAAATTTTTTTATTTTTACTGAAGAATTGATTTCACGGCTGCCTTAAGTGAATAAAGCTGTGATGTATTAACTAATGTCAGGCACAGGATGTTTACCTATTTATCTTCTCTGTGGCGTTGCCCGTAGGATTTTTCTCCGAGACTCGTTAACGTTGCAGACATAACCGAGATCCTCCTAATGAAACAATTGTAGCTCGATATGCAGAGCAATACCTCCAGCAAAAGCTGATAAATGCCTTTGTTTATGATTTTTCTTCCCGCTATGCTTTTGCGGAGAGAGAGCAGGGAAAGTTGGTGCCTTCCTAGTTCCAAAGAGCCGGACGGAAGGGGAGCTGACGGGCGGTGGGCCGGGGATGCGAGCACGGCGGAGTCCCGGGCTCGGTGATTCTGAGCTGAGCAGTGAATATGAGTAATAATCCATGACCTCACTGTGATTAGAGATGAAAGAAGGCTGATGAAGGGACCCTGCCGTGACACAGAAAGGAATTAGACATTGTCTAAAGCCAGGGCAGTACTGGAGCATTTGGATTTCACATCTGAGATTCACGGGTGAATAATTCAACACTTGAAAAAATGCTTCAGCCACAGTGTGACATCTCCACATCTTCTTTCAGTGATATCCAAGACTTTAACTAAACATTGCTTCCCAGGGAGTTGGGGCAGCTGTCCAGATAGTTCTCCTCTTAAATATCAGCATTCCGGATTGTTACCTGGATACAGATGGAGGTTTGGACTGATATCTTAGGAGCTGCAGCCTCTCCGAAGGCAGGATTTCACCTTCAGAAATCGCCCTTAGCATTTGGCTGAACCCAAAACCTTTCCGAGTGAAAATGAAGAGACCTATCTTTACATTTAATTGACACTTTGGGCTAATTGGGTGAGCTGCTAAGGCATGCGGAGTCGTGGATGGGATTGTTTGGGAATTTTAAATAAACGAGCCAGTTCTCAAAGGCAGATGTTGGGAGATTTATTAAACATGAACAGAGAAGTGGAGGAAAAGTAGAATGTCTATAAAACAGCCTTGTAAAATTACTTGCTGTTTTATAAATGCAGGAGCCCTATAAACTAAACCAGCCACTTGGTTTTAGAGCCAAATACAGGGCGATGAGATCTCTGCATTTGGTTAAACAGACAGCGCTCTGGAAATGCAAGCGTTAAAGTCTTCGTACAACCTTAACACTGCTTCCTAGAACATATACATTATAATAAGTCTTTAAATAAATGATCACATATTATTCCTCAAATAATTCATCCTTTTTCTGAATTATTAGCTAAAAATGGATGGTATCTTATAATCATCATCAATTCAGACACCTTATCAGGCCTGATAAATTCTTTTCACTGTGTGATAAGTGTTTTGATCATTTGCTTTTCCTACCTACCCCCATTCCCTTTTTAGTCAGAAGCATCAGCTCCTTCAGAGGCACATCACAGGATGAGACTTTGAAGCTATTTTACCTGCAAAATGTGGCGGTCCAGCCGTGCCAGCTAGGTGAAACCGCTCGCTCTGCTGTGGCAGCATGCTCAAGTCAGTGGTCGTGGCGTGGCTGCTGCAAGTCACGTCAGGATTTGTCTTGTCTGGGGGACCCAAAGCTCCGAGGTGGCAGGAGCAGGACAGAGCAGCTAAGCTGTCTGCTCAGGCTTGTGGTTTTCCTGGTGCCCATCTTCCCCTATCGTACTCATTTTTGTGTGCACGCGTGGGATTTGAAAGCAAGAGCAAACCAGCAGGAGTAACCCCAGCTTCGTGCTCCAGAGCTAAAAGCACAGGCTTCCCTTTCCCAGCACAGGGAGCATGCAGGAATGGCACGGAGCTGAAAGTTTAAAAAGGAAATCACCTAGAAGAGGCCATCTGCTGTCAACACGATCGTTTATATGTATCTATAAAAAGGAAAAATCCTTATAAAACTTCAAGTTGTTGCTGAATATCCAAGAGCTCTGGCTAGGAACTTCAGTGGCCGAGGGTCTGCAGGTAAATGAGGAACAGAGCGCCGTTTGGGGGCTGCTCTCACCCCTGCCTCTTCCCTAGCAGCCTGGCTGACCTGGATTCTCCAGGTCTGTAGCGGACGTGTCTGTATTTGATGCTGCCCATTGCACGTCCATGGTAAGGAACCTGTGCCCTGGAGCCTGGGTTGTGCTGTGGGTGCTCGTGCCCAGCACGTCTGGGCACAGCCGTCTTGCAGGAAAGGGGCTCGTGCCACCTGCAGAGCACCAAGGCAGCATTAACAGTTGTATATATGAAAGGTGGGATGAAGGAGCCCTTCCTCCTGGCGCCCCAGCTTCATTTCTTCCCGTGTCTAATCCAGGCGCTCCGTTGTTCAGTCTTTCTACTCGTGCTTTTATGAAAATTCTGTGTATTTTAGAAATTAGCACTTTTTATCCTGAGTCCATATATGTTAATTGCTAATAAGAGACAAACGAGCTTTTCCAAGATTTCTTTTTCACTATAAAATTTCTAATTTGGAGATATTAGAAAAGAGAAATGTTTACCCCACTAGGGTTACTGCAAATATCCTGATGAGCTTTCATATCCTCCTCCAACACCAGCAGGCTTAATTGCCCTCTTTAGTCCAAACTTCAATGCATTACAAATTCGTGCAGGAAAAAAAAAAAAAAAAAATCATTTTTCCTCTCTTCTTTTTCTTAAACCTGGTGGTTAACGGTGATGAGAAGAAACTATTTCTAATAGGGGATCTGGAGAGGGGATCGTAAAGTTTAGGACTGAGCCTTTTCTTTGGCGTGCCTCTGTGAAATCCATTTCCTCACGCTATTCTGGCTCTGCATTAATCCATATCTTTAAACAAAATTTTACACACCATTCTTCAGCTGAGTTATTCGATAATATCCAGTGTGCAAGGAACTGTGAAGCATCCCCATTCTTAGAAAGCTTCTGTAATATTAATGTACTTGACCTTGGTCTCTCATATTTCCTGATTAGGTTCACAGGAAGGGTTTGCGAAGCTTTTAAGATACTGTCTTGTAGACCTATACGTAAATACTGCAGTAGAAAGAGAATTTTGGTAATAAGTTTATTTAAATGAAGCAATTCTGCCCATCCAGAAATCTCCATCCTGAACTGTTCTTTAATGGCTTTTGTTATTTTAGACTAGCCTGATACATAATTAGCTTTGGAGAGGTCCTTGTGTTTTTGTAAGGTTAACACCCACGTATCTCACTGAATTTTCAACCTTTGCAGATCGGAGTTTTTAATCATTCCAGCCTAATTTTCTCAGAAACGCAGGCCCTTAACATTTCTGATTTATCTTAACTTTATAGCTGGCGACTGAGCGAAAGCTACACGTTTGGAATATTGCTGCTTCTAAGGAGGAAAGGCAAAACGCAGCGTTACAGCCTGCCTGCCATCCTGCTGCCCACGGTCCCGCAGGCAGGGATTTCTTCAGCTCCACAAAGGAAACTTTCTATTGCAGCATCTGCAATTTCCCGTTCGGTTTGAGACATTTCTGCACGTCGGGACAGAGTACGGTATCTCAAGCTTTATTGTTATGAAAAGCACATAGTTTGTTAAGTGCCCTCCTAATTTTACTGGCTACGATAAATCCTGCACGCTGCGGATTCACACACGTAGCTCGGACTTTGTGTCCTGGTTCTGTCTGAGCCAGGGTTTTACCTCTCACGCAGGCTGAAATGCAGGCAGCCGAGGTAGGGGATGCTTTTTAAAGGGCCTCACTCCTCCGTTCCTCTATTTTGGCTCTCGTTTTGCTATGTGGTTTATTGCTGGTGGTGGTTTGTGGTTTTCAGATTTGTTTGGTAAGCCTCATGAATACACCGCTCCCTCTCATCCTGTTCTTGCCAGCCCGCCGTAACCGTTTCTTACCACTTTGCTCTTAGATCCTTCTGAAAAAATCTTTGTATAGATGTTGGAGAGCAGCATGGGGCAGCACAGGGTAGAGCTGTGCTTTTCCTGAGCATCGGTCGTGTTTTGATTTCCCGTTTACTGGAAGCAGGTCGGCTAGAAGATAAGAAGCCCAGCTGATTTGTGACCTTCGTGGACCTACAGAGCAAATCCGTCCTGAAACGTGCCTGTGCCGTGGCACGGGACATCTGGCTTCTTCTCTTTCAGATACATTCAGGTCTAACGCCTTCCTCCTCACCCTAACAATGAACCCAGCCTCGCTTGGCTTTCCATCGCCCTTGCTCCTCCTCATTTGCTTTTGGGCTCACGTTCTCCTTGCTGCTCCCATGTTTTCAGTCCTTCTGGTTTCCTCAGTCCTACTTGGACCTTTTTTTGGCCCGCGAGGTTCCCATTTTCCCCCGTTACTGCCCAGCCTCACCCTGCCCCTTGCACACGCAGGGTGCAGCTATTTTTCTTTGCCTCCTGATGGCTTTGTCTTGTGGGTTTAGCAGCTGTCCTTCCCCTGCCACGGCGCAGCTTTATGCTGAAATACACCGTGCTCCAGACATTCCTTCACGCGTTTCAGCTTCTCAAGGCTTTTAATTGCCGCCTTTTTCCCTTTATGATATACTGCTGTTCTTGATGTGTGAGAATACATTTACAGAGAAAGCTCCTTCTGTATTTTACATGTGCTTTGTCAGGAAGGCTATAATTTTGTTCACTTCCTTCCTTTTTCCTTAAAGTTGTTTGTGACAGGTCTTGAAACACTGGCACCTTATGTCCTCTCAGAGTAAGGTCAGAAACTGTCATTTATTTCAGAATCTGCTCTAAAATAGTCAGCTCTTAATATCTTATCTCGGGGTCTGCTGGAGTTGGGGCTCGGGCTCTGTGATAATTGTTGCTTCTGCTTTCAGCTGAGAAGAAAGTGGAGGCTTGCTATGAATATTAACAAGCCATCCATCCTTTACACCTTCTGGGAACACACGAGTTCTTAAATTGTTTCTTCTTCTCATGATTTTTGTGTTCTCCATTTTCTCTGCAAGCTCTTTTTTTATCAACTTTATTTTTTTTTTACCCCGGATTTATTCCTAATTGGAGGCTTTTATCCGTATTTATATCTAGGTTGCCAAACCTATTCTCAGTTAATGTTTGTTCTATCGAACCTCACCTCCTCCAAGGGTTTGGGATGGCTCACAGCTGGATTTAACCCACCAAGACCTTCTTTGTCTTCTCTTTCACTTCGGCCTTTTGTCCATGGTCATCCTTGATAGGATGAAAGTCCAGGGAACAGCTAGGGGATTGATTTCCTCTTCAGGTTTTTATGGGAAAACAGCTTTGAAACTGGAACCCGTAAGTCTGGCATCCATTTCGTGGACAGGGGAAGCACTTTGTGATGGGCAGAGAACACCTTTCCGTATGAATTTCTCCTTGTGAACCATACCGGTTCTGGAAACCACACGTACTTTTTTATTATTATTATTATTTTCTTTTCATGTTGTTGGGCAAAATTCAGACCCTTGGCCTAAATAAATATAAAAATGTCAATTCTGGGAAAAATGGGTTAGCAGGAGAGGCACTTCTAGAGAACCTCTTTTTAGAGACTTAGTAGTAAAATCTATCCCCATCTGCTGGCAAGTGAAAATTTTTATCAGTTCAGCCACCTATTGTCAAATTATTGTGACAAAGCAAGGGTGAGGTAGAATCCTCAGGATAAAAGGGATTTGGGAATGTCAGAATCCAGCGGGAAAACGGCATCGCTGGGGTCAGTCCTGCCCCGCTTCCCTGCAGCGGGGTTGGCAGTGCCCCATGGCGCTTTCTGTAAGGGAAGCTCTCTATCCTATGTCCTGCACGGGCTTCAGTGGGGCTAAAAGGGGGGGGGAAATGATATTTTTCCCTGCAGGGGCCTTGCTGCCCATCTTGTCAGCACGGAAGGAGGTGTGCGGTGTGGTGGCCTTGCTTTGGAGAGGAGCTGTGTGGTCAGGGCTGCAGCCCGGTAAGGCGAGAGCCGCGCTCCGGTCCCTTTGGGAGAGCTTTATTTCTGTTTACGTCTGATTCGTGGCAGATGGCCCTGAACTCTATCTTTTAATTCTGCCTGAGAGTTAATGAAGTCCAGCAAGGGCAGAAGACGTTGTTAGGAAGAGCACAGCATGTTCTGCCTCCATTCGTACCGGGGAGAGAGCTGAATTCTTTTCTACTATTACTCCGCTGAATGTAAATATCTCAGAGACATTTACATGGTATTTCTTTTTAAGCATATAATGTTTTCATTCAAAAGTATCATAATTCTTAAAAGACCTGTCAGAGGCTCTGACATGTAATTAATTTCTCTAAAGCTCTTTTTTTTTCTGAAAGATGTAACCGCATATATAGAGCTCCTTCCAACACCTGCGCTTATTCACAACTCTGCAGAAAAAAAGCCACATCTTCTGCCTTGCTTCTTCCCCCTCTTCTCCAGAAAAAGATTTTCCTTCACTGTGGATACTCCCTCTCCATCTACCCCCGTGATCTACAACAAATAAAAGCGTTTGGTATGTAGAAGGTGTGTGTAAATAGGAATCGCCACGTTGGGTTTTGTCTGGGTGCTTGCGACCTTTTGTTTATTCAGCTTCAAGCTGAAACACTCTTGCAACTTTAATTATGGAACAGCTATCACTAACCCCTAATCTAGTCCATCTAATACAATTCCCATATGTGTAGGTGGGCTTGCAGTCAGTCTGGCAGGCTGTTTATTTTTACCTGGTGGATTTTTTTGTATTTATTTTTTTTTTCCTCTGCTTGGGAGCGTATTAAGCTTCAGCAGGATAGGGCTGGTGCCGAGGACACGTGGCCAAGCCCTGGATCACGCGGCAGGTGTGGCGTGCTGGTGACCGTGGTCCCCTCTGAGTGCTTCCAGGATGCTGCTGAGACCGGGGGCGCTTTCTCTGCAAGATGCCAGGAGCTGAACCACCGCTGCCTCCCGGGGAGAGCTGGCAGAGGCCGGAATCGGAGGATTTTTTCCCTGGGCTGGCAGCTGGGACCAGAGCGCGTCCTCTCCCTGCGGCACCACTGATAGCAACGGGGGATGGACCCTTACCTATAAGATGTCCACCTGGGACCTTGCCCTGCTGGGGGAGAAGGACATTGTCTGGTTGAGAAAGAAGCAAAGCAGCTTGTCGCTGTCTTTGTAGAGTACACCCTTGGAGCAGAGGCATTTTTCCCTCGCGGTTGTGTAAACCAGCAGTGCTTCCCCTTTCACCTTGAGGAAAGTGCTAAAATCCAAGATGTACAAAGAAGTGTCAGTTCTAAGTGAGCATAAAGCCCATCGCTTCCTTGACTCAAGCCTAGAAGCATGTCCAGATGTTTTAGTTTTGTAATTCAGGCATTTCCTCCTCTGCTGTAGGCAAATAACTGGCACCCCCCGTTTCATTTCCAGCCGGGAGCATTGATTACATAGCTCTTGCTTTGTGTATGCGTTGAATTTATAGGAAGAGAAATAAGGACAAGAAATATTGGGGTTTTACTCCAAAGAAATGACAAAAAGGTGTCCCACCAAGTGTGCACAGGCTCTTGCTCACTGGGAGTAGAGAGAGCTTGTGGGGCCTTAGCCTGGGCATCTATCAGCTTTCGTTCTCCGGCCACATCTGTCTTGGGAGACAGTGCTCCGCTCCAGCAACTGCAGTGCCCCTAAACCTTCTCGGGTGGCTTTTTAAAACAGAACGAAGTAGTGCTTTGGGTTACTTGGCCACCTGGGCTGAAGAGCACTTGCTCCCAAGGTGATGAACCTGCTCTGAAGGCGACGGGAGATGTAAATCCGGGGATCCATTTGGGTGCTGTGTTTGTGTTCTGCTGGACACACGCACGCCACGTAGTTGCTAAGAGTATTTGCACAACCCCGTTAGTGTGAGTGGTGGGAAGATGTAGGGGAGACACGAGGAGTGGAGAATTCTCTGTGTGCTGAGGGTTTTTCCGAGGCGCTTGCAGTCCTTCACCTGCCATGAGCTGTATGGCTGAAGGGGATTTCTCCAGGTCTTGTGTGCTACTCTCACAGGCAATTTTTTCATGTCCTGCCCATTATTTGTCCATCTCTTGCTTTCAACCAGTTGCATTATTTTCCATCTCCACTGCTTGCTTTCTGCAACTTCATCCCTTCCATGTCCTTTCATAGCCAGTATCTTTTCCAGTTACGCCAGCTGTGATCCTAGCAGACCAAAGCCCTAAAGTACGCGGCACAGTCGAGACGAGCCTGTCCTGCCAAAGTCATCCCGGTGACTGAACCACCAGTGACTGTCCTTGTAGCCCAGCCTGCCAAGCTGTGCTCTTGCCCTCCTCCAGACACCTGGAGTCCATCCGACTCCGTGGCTTTGACCATCCTCTTCCTCCATGCACTCCGGCTCCGGTCAAGTTCATAAACTTCAAGCTGGTGACTGAATTTCCTCCTGCTGGTTCTTCACAATAGCGTGACCTCAGCCATGTGTATCTTCAATGGCTGGACGTTGTCTGCTGCCCGAATCCTCTCCCCTTTGTTCTGCTGTCTGCACATGGCTCTGTTCTGTGCTCTCCTGCTACCCGGCGTATTCTCTGCTTATTGCCTTTATACCCCAGCTCTCCGTCGGTTTAGTTTTTCTTCCCAGGGACCCAGCTGTTCTTCTCCTCTTTGTTATTCCCAGTCTTCGGTTTCCTCTTGTTCTGCATTGCGTCAAGCCCCTTTGTCAGCTTTTCTTTCACGGTAGCTGGTGTTTCTCCCTGTCCGCCTTGGGAGCTGACCTTTCGTGGTCACAGCGCTCTGGAAATGTCCTCTTGTTCAACAGGTCTCTGCAAACTTCAAAATTGCCTGTTTCATTTGCACTTCATCTCTCTTCAGCCGTGTCTGAAGATCCCCCATCTGAACTCTTTTCAGTTCTTTCCAGCTCGTTTCTGGAGCTCGGCTCCGCACTCCGAGGTACCGCAGTCAAGGCTACAGGCACAGCCCCTCAGTTCTTGCATTTCGTCCTCCTCTTTGTCTTCTCCCGTCTTTGGATCACAGCCACCAGAAACTTCCCTCCCACGCCTCCCTCCCCCTTAGGCACACATCCCCCCAAATAATAATAAGAGATTAGAAATCCCCCAGGTTTCCAGCCCCGCAGGCTCCCTTTTTCCACCTCCGACTGCCTGACCGCCTGCTTGGCTTCTGCCCAGATGAGCCCTGCTGTCTCCTCGGGGTCTGCCCGCTACGTCCCCGGGAGCAGGAACGAGGGGCAGTAGGATGGTGCCTTCCTGACAACGCTCGGGATCTCTCCTTGTAAGCTCTCCAGTGTTTTATGTCCCCGTTACGGTTTTCTGGAGGTGTTTTGTGTGCTGCAAGTGACACATCCACACTAGTGGAGAATTTCTGTTCCTGCCTCTGCGTTACGTTTTATGCAGTGCAAGCTGTTATTTTAGTACGGCTACGACGATGAAAACAGGCCGGCTGTGTCATTTGGCACCAAACTGCTCTGAGCAGGTACATCCCAGCAGAAGCCAGAGCAGCAAACCAGTGCAGAGTTGGTGCTGGTGCTTCTGAGCCCCAGTGGAGGACGTGACCACAGGTTTTGGCTTGTTCTGCTGGTAAACCAGAGCCTCGACTTGCAGCACTGAGCCTTGTACGGCAGCACTGGGTCACCTCTTGTCCTGGTTCCTATAGGTTAAAGTGAAACAAGTTCTGTAGGATCCTGATTCGGTTTATGCACTTGGAGAACTTGACATACTACCATGATTCTCCTTGTGAATTTAATAATTATTATTAAATATTCCTGGGGTGGCCATACTCCAAGTCCTGTCTAGGGCTGGGGCCGTGCTTTTGCTGGTGCTGTAAAATGAGAAACCACTGCCCATCCTTTGGAGGACAGCAGAGTGAAACCAGGCCCCGCTGGACGCAGCACGAAGCTGCCACCTGCGTTACCACAAGGTTCCCTGGAGGCCAGCGGTGTCAGCAAGGTAGGAGGGCAAAATTAGAGAATTCGGCAGAATAAAGCACGGGTATGGCCTCTGAACACACAAGTCCTGTAGGTGCAGAGCGTCACAAGCAAGGTGTCTCAGCTGGTGGCCATCAGAGGGATGGAGCCTGCACCTCGAGGCACTGGCGTGCCCTGGTGTGGCTGTCCCTGTGGCAGGGAGTCCCGTGGAGGTCTGCAGCACCAAGACAATGCCTGCTGGCCCTGTCGTCCTGCTCGACGTGGGAAGGAGGAGCTGCCTCTGCTTGATAAGCCTCTCCGGGAGCATCACCTTCACACTTCGGAAGGGTGGTGGAGATCAGCGTGCAGGAATGCTGGCTATAAACGTCAGTGTTTTGGAGATGCCGGTCTGATCAGCCACGAATGCCCTTTGAGTGCTCCGAAGTGAGCCCGTGAGCAGCAGGTTCGGGTCTGTGAACGCACACAGCCAAATATGCTCGGTGCTGGCTCCGGCGAGCTTTCACTGACCACGGAGGGAGCCCGGGGTGGTGGGGAGAGGAGGCTTAGAGGAGCAGAGCGACTCGTCCTGAGCGTTGAAATACGGCTTTGCATCAAAGTCAAACTCTCCGGGTTAGTTAAATATTCCTCTAAATATGCAGAGGAGTTGGGTTACTGATGCTTGTTATTCTTATCTTTCTCCCAGTGTCACAACATTTTTAAGTTTGGTGAAGGTTTCACTTACTGAGGCGCTTGTAAAGATTTCACATTAATTAAGAGGACTCCGCTGCAAATCTGAATATGAATGACGTTCGGCTGCTGAACCCGGGGCAGAGAGCGCTGCGGGATAAGCAGGCGTCGACGAATGTTGATTTAAAACCAAAAAAAAACGATGCTTTGGTCTCGTACCTGTTCTGAGAGAGAAAAAAAAGTTGAGCTCAAGTTGCCAGAAGTTAGCTTCAGTCTTTAATTTCTGGACAAAGAGGCACGGTTCTGTTCGTCGGGAGCATCCCCTCGGGTTGTTCTCTGCTGCCCGCTGCACCGTGTCCATGCCGATGCACGGCGGCGGGTGGCATGGGACCGAGGGCAGCTCCCCGAGGAAGGAGTAAGAAGGGTTTCCAATGAAAAATGAGGCTAGGTGCTTCTTCCCCAAAATCTCCTTAGGCGAGCTTTTTCGTGCCTGGCAGCGCTTGGAGGAGGAGAGCCTTCGCTGGCAGCTGGGGCAAGCGGTTGTCGCGCGGGATAGCCGAGTTTTTCTTCCAACCCCGCCACTGAGCTGCTGTCATCCGACCTGGGGCGAGCCCCCTCTTCCCTGCTTGCCTGCTAACCCGTCTGCCAAATGGAGAGAATAATGCTTACCTGCTTTCGGAAAGCAATTTCAGGTGATGGGAAAGGCACTGCAGAAGTGCAGAGCGCTGCTCCACCTCCTAAAGGAGGGCTTCAGGGAAGGAAATGGGGATATATATCATTTTAACCCTGCTGAAAGACATCGGACTTGGCTTTTGGAGTGGAAAAGCGAAAATATGATAGCCTAAATAAATAGCATTTGTCCTCTTAAGCAGGGTGAGGGCAGCATGTAATGTTGTGGGGCTTTTTTTATTGTTGTTATTTTTTTATTCATGGTTCCTTGAGCTGATTTTGGGAATTGTACTGACTGTGGTTATGTTTCTGGAAATGTGCAGGTTGGCCAGATGCAGTGGGGCATGGAATGAACAGAAAGAGGTTAAATTGATGGATGACCAACAAGAGCAGGATTGTGCCTCAGAAGACCAAGAAACTATCCTGATTAATGGGGTGAAAGAAAATGGTAAGGAACTTAATTACAGTACATGAGGGAGCAGTGACAACTTGCAAGCCGACTTATTTTCCTAATTCCTTTTGTGTATTTAATGTTAGTGGTTTGCAGGTATCTCCATGATACGGAGCAGTAGGGCAAGTGGGTATTTTCTGCACTCCAGCTATGGATCTACAGCTTTTGAGGTCTTAACAAGTACTGCTTTGGGCCATGCATATGCATGGCTGGAAATGTTTATGTGCACGGGAGTTTGAATTATGGATTTTAGTTCAGCTTGAATTATGGATTTCAGCTCGGTTTCTTAGGGAAAAAAGTCATAGGAGATTATGCAGCCCCTCTGCTGGGAATCTTTCCCCTGCTTTGCAGTTACATAAACCAGTCTCAGCCCGGTTTAACTGAGGGTTTTCAGTCCGTACAGATTTAGGGGAAATTAGAGCTTGGGTTACGGACCTGAATTGGCACCCAGTGCTGAGGCAGAGCTCGATGTTTTCATTCTGAACGCTTTTATGGCTCATTTTATAGATCTTTAGAACTTTTGTTGGCCTACAAATCCTGCAATGTGTGCGTATAAGCTGGACCCCGTTAGATACCTAGGACTCGGTTCTCTGATGCCGCGGGTGTTCAGATCCTTCTGTCTTACCAACGTGAGGTTTGCCCTAGCGGGAGCGTGTAGAGCCACATGTTGTTCTCATTCATTACCCAAAACCTGGAGCGACTCCAGGCACACGGGTGCCCGTGAGGACCCCGCAACATGTGCTGGCGGCAGGTGAAGCGTACGCTGGCGCTCTCCCGTACGGTGTAATTTTGGAGGTCTCCGTCTTTGCCAGCCCATCTTGTTCATGACTGCACACAGCTGATGGCAGCTGCTGGAGCTACAAGGAGGTTTTCCAGCCATCGGATGGAGTAGGCAGTAAAATCAGCGTGTACCTCCTCCGTAAAGACTGGGGTGATTTCTAGAACCCGGTACCACTTCCATGAGGTTAAATTAAACAGGACTTAAGAAGAGCTTTAATTAAACATCGTTGTGTAGGAGTTGCTGCTGAATCCAAAGCAGAGAGATGCCAGGTAGCTCTGGTGCCCCCATCTCCCTGTTGGTGACATGAGGGCTGGGGCTGGGGCTTCTTGCAGCCTCTCGCCCTCACTACAAATCGGTGCTCGCTGCAGCGGCCGCGGTTAATCCAGGGCAGCCTGCAGGTTGCTGTAATGCACCCTCAGGGACTGGACTCCTTCTGGAGCTGATTCACAACAGGATGGTGCAGTGTTCTGCTAAAACTGCCCGCATGCTTTTGGATGGTTATTGAGTTAAACCTGAAAAAGGCTTTTTTGGTGCTCCAGTATTTGTCTTTTTTTTTTTTTTTTTTAACTGTGATCTTTTTGGAGTATTATTTGCTTTGGAGCTTCAGTTGATTATGCGCCTGATTTTAGGACAATGCAGCCCCTATAAAATCAAGCTTTGGCATTTGCATTTCACAAGAGTGAAGTTTACTTCTGTAACTAAAAAAAAAAACCCACCTGCAGACAGCTTATTTTATATTATAACGTCTCTGTGTATTGAATGCAGTTTTTTAGATTGATTTTGAGCTCTCCACCTCCCTCTTTCTTTGAGTCTTGCAGCATTCACAGATATTCTTTCATCCTCAAATTCTCCATGCTTCCTGTCAGCTCCAAGCTGATTTTTATTTTCTTCTGCTTCTAAAGTGGAAGTGCACTGGTTAATTTGTTTTGCTGCTTGAGGAAAAAGATACCACCTCTGCGTTTCTGATCTAAAAATGGTGGGAGGGACCCAAAATGAGCTTTATTTTGCTTTTTAACCCTTCTCGAGGAGGGAAACAGCACCGAATTCCAGCAGGTCAGTCTGTTCAAGCTGCATACAGGCACTGAACTGCATTTCTGCTTTGGTTTGTGTATGTTCAGAAGGTCGTTCAGAGCTTTTAGAAGTCTGGACGGCTCTGACTGTAGCGTGCACGTACTGGCTTAAGTCTTAAACGACAGCTCCGTCCCTGAGGCCTGCGGTAGAATATAACTTGGGGCAGCTTTTGGGATCAGATCTGGGGGTTTAGGGCAAGCCATGTCACAGCGGAGTGGCTCCATACCACATGGCTGGGTGCTCCTTTCCGTCTGTCCCAGATGGATGCGCTCAGGTGGCTTGGCACGCTGTCCTCCCGGTGGGATGGTGCTGTGGCAGCTGTCCTCGCAGGGTCCAGGCTCACCCTTGGGTAGGGTGGCTTTTGGAGCAAATGCCCTCGTCACAGAGGATTACAGGAGCTACGTAGGTGCCACATCGCTTCGCGTGCCCTGCTCTTGCAGCGGGCTGGTGCTTCAGTGCTTGTGCCCCCTGAATACCCATGGGGGATTCCCAAAATCCTCGTCGTGGGGCTGGGATGTGCTTCTCCACGCTTCCCAGTGCCACATCAGGTGGGGCTGCCCCTCTGCTGGCACTGAGCGGGGTCTCACCCCACCAACCTGGGGCTTCAGCAAAATGGTCAGCCAGGTAAGCTGTGTGCCGGGACAAAAGCAACAAAAGCTCAAGGCTGGCAGAGGTCTCTGCCTGTTCTGAATGCACACATTTGTGTGTTTTTATAACACAGAGGTAGCCGAGCATGTTCATGGATGAAAAGACATTGCATTTCCATGTCAAGGGTCATACCGTCCGCTGAGCCAGAAGTCGGATAAAGAATATTCATAATCTTACTCTGCCACAAAAGAGTGCTATGAGGCAAAGAAAATAAAAACCCTTAAATTAAAAAAAAAAAATCCTTACATTATGCAAAAGGCATTTGAAAGATGAGGAACAATGGGAAGAATTGCAAAATCAACAATAATTTTAATAATAATTGCCTTAAACTCTGTGTTTCCTCCTGCTTTCCGTCCGCATGGACGAGCGGGCTGCTGGTTTTTTAATCAGCTGTAACTTTGTGACCCTGCAGCAGCAGCGCAGCTCAGGTGTGTTTCAGCTGCAGGTGCTGCAGGAAGGATGTTTTGCTTCTTTAAGAATCTTATTTTTCTATTAATTTTGCAAATGTTAATGGGAACATTCTTATTAGACTTGTTTTGTTTTTTTAATAACCTTGTCAGATTTGAAAGGCAGTATCCAGGTAACGGTATGTATATTAGGAGGAAGGAACGGATGGTTTGGGTTTTTTAAACATAATCTTGTACCTCTTCCAACTGGCTGCGGGGGGCAGAGTGTTTACCTCGCTGGTTTTCGTACATCACAAAATTAATTAGCTGCACGAGTGGAAGATTGCGATCTTGCGGGGAGGAGCCTGCCGCCTTCCAGGCAGGCGGTGGGGAAGAGACGCCCCCAAAACCAGGGAGAATGGGAGCGGGGTGACGGGAACTGCGAGGTTTGTAAACTCTCCTTTTTTCTCTCTCCCTTTCCTCCCTCTCCTCCCGTCCCTCCAGAGCCACGCGCCCCAGATGGCGAGGAGAGGCCGTGTGGCGACGCCGCCGTCGCCTTCCCGGCCCTGACGGCAGCTCCGAAGGAACCCCAGGCGTGCCACCGCGCGCTGCCGCCCCTGCCTTCGAAGAAGCCCTGCTCACTGAGCCCGCCGTCCCCGCTGCGGCTCACCGATGTCCCCGAGCACGCTTCAGACGACTCCTCGGCCCACGCCATCTCCCTCACGTCCTGCGTGACGAAGGGCATGAGCTCCTGGTCGCTGCCGGGCGACTGCGAGAAGGCTCCCTTCAGCATGATGGAGCCCGGAGGCATGTCCGCCCTGACAGGGGACTGCCTCATGCAGCCGAGCCGGACCTGCCTGGGCTGCTTCATTGAATCAAAGGACGGCATTGATGCAGAGCCGGGAATAAGCTTGAAAGTGGGGGATATAAATAGGGATTATGACACCTGTTCGGTCTCTGATATAGGGATTCACTGCATGAGCACAGGAGAAACCATGAGATATGGGGATCAACTGCTTTCAGACCAGCTTTTAAGCTTCCCTATGCATAAATCGAGGGCAGCGGACAAAAGAGATGCAGAAAAATCTGACAGTGATTCAGAGGACCCCACTCAGAAAAATTATTACGAGGGATTACTATTAGACAAATGCAATGGTGAGGAACCCTTACTAACAAATCCCAGCCAGGAATGGGGCTATTTTGAATCCTTCATTAGCGAAAGTAAAATTGAGCTGCTTGACCTCTGCTCCAAAAATGAGCTTTCTGTAAATCTGTTTTCTGAGGAAGATGTGGATAATTACATGTTTGATGATGATGATTCGACCTTGGGAAGCGACGTCTGCTCCTTAAAGATCAGATACGAATCTTTCCAGGACAACGTGCGGGAGAAGACCACCGGACTACAAGAGGACGCCCAGTTCAACTTCTTCCCCAGCGTCTTTGGCAACTGCACCAAAAGGGACAGCAGGAGCACCCTGAAAAGGGGGCCCGGTGGTGCCACCGACCCTTCTCAATTCAAGTCTGAGGAAGGCATCATCTGGGGGGAGGAGGAGGAGGATGGCGAGGAAGAGGATGGCGAGGAGGAGGAGAAAGCTGCCTTAAATAAATCTTGCAACAGCACGGAGGTGGTGCAGTACGTGGGCTCCAAAAGGAGCCACTTCTTGGACTCTGTGAATTCCACGGAGGACTCTGGGGAGTTCAGCGACGACAGCACGTGCACAGAGTCCTCCTTCGATGTGCTGCGGGATATAAAGGACTGCAGCCGGTACCTGTCCCGGGACCACTCCAGCTCCTTCATCCAGCAGAACTACGGGCTGCGGGCGAAGAGGAAAGTGCGATACAGCGATGACTACTTGTATGATGTCGACTCCATCGAGAACGAGAAGATCCTTGATAAGAAGGAGTGGCTCCCGGACGGGCCCAAGGAGGAGGATGATGATGAGTGGTGCCCCAAGAAACGGCGAAAAGTCTCTCGCAAGGAGCCCCCCGTTATCATCAAGTACATCATCATTAACAGGTTTAAAGGGGAGAAGCATATGCTGGTGAAGCTCAGCAAAGTGGATGCCAATGAGACAACTGTTACCCTGAACGAGGAGCTGCTCAGCAAATACGAAAAGCTGGCCCCATTGAAGGGCTTCTGGCAAGAAAGGCAGCAGAGCCGGCTGGATTTGCTCAGATCGTCTCTCTACCACAAGCAGAATTTCTATCTTAACGGCTCAGATGCTTCGTTCCTCCCTCACCCACGGAAGCGAAAATGCAAGCTAGCAAACAGGCACAGGATTCAAAGAATTAAAGCCATTGAGCAGTCAGTGAACAAGCTGGGCTCTTGCTCCTCTGATCACAAGCAGCCTTGCAGCAGTAAGGAGGATGCAGGCCTGAAAGGGCTGCAGGCATTAGCCATCGCCACCCCCAGCTGTGCGAACGGATTACATGTAAATGACATCGCAGGCATCGCTGCCGTGAAATGCAAATCGCAGGAACGGGAATACAAGGGGACGGAGAGGAAAGTGCTCCGCAGGATCAAATTCAAAAGTGAAGCCAGGTTGAAATGCAAGAAAATCAAAGCTGCTACCAACATGACGGAGGGCTGCCCGGCTCTGGAAAACCAGGATTCTGCAGCACGGCTGAAGGACGAAAATGTTCCGTGTGCTTCAGACAGCTCCCATCTCCCGGAGTGCCATGAGGATAAGATTGCTAAAAATTCTGCTTTCCTACCATCCACCTCCTCTTCAGACAAGCCTCTGCCATCTGCTAATATCACCACCAATGTACCCCTGATCCCCGGAGGGTATCTGCAGACACTGTTAGATGCTTCGGATTTGTCGAGCAGCACCGGCATCTCGTACTTCACCCAGCACCCCTCCGAGCAGCAGCACCCGCTCCCCAGCATCGTCCCAGCAGACAAGCCGTTCGCCGGCCTGCAGCCATCGCAGAGCTGCGTGCTGTCCCCGCCGTCCGAGTCCGAGCTGCAGCAGTCCCCCGGCCACCTGGAGATGGAGCAGGGCAGCTTCGGCAGCGTGTGGCCGGCCAGCAAAGCTGCCGGCAGCAACCGGCAGGAATTCGCCGGAGAGCTGCGGGAGGCCGCGGCGCTGTCGGGAGAGTTCGGCGGTGCCGCGGGCGCTGACGGCCTCCCGGCCTCCGGCTACCCTCCGGTCAATCTGAATAGCAGCAAATTGCTCTACCAAAAAAATTACATGCCGGATAGCCAACAAGTGCAGTCTGATGATTCTTATCAGTCGTGTCATTTTAATAATGGAGAGGGGCGCTTTCATTTCCAGCGAGGTACACTAAGTACAGATGATGGCAGACTCATTAGTTTTGATTCAGTGGGTTCATTGTCAGTTAGTTCTAGCAATTACAGTTCTTTAAGTTTAAAGTCTTGCGAAAAGGACGGCGAGGATGATATTAATGACGATTTCTTGGCCCACTGCAGTCCCAAGTTAGTGATCCAGCAAAGCATAGATGAAATCACCCCTCTGAAGGAGTCCACGGACCTTTTAGACATTTCCAACTTCACACCTGATAAGTTCCGCCAGTCGTCGCTTTCGGAGATGTCCCCTCCGGACACTCCCAACCTTTCCCCACAGATAGCCGGCTCCGACACCAAACCCCTGGGCACCCTGAAGGGCTTCCCGGAGAGCACCCAGGCTGCTCTGAGCAGCTCCGAGAAGGTCAAGTGGAACTGCGGGGTCCTGCAGACCGAGGATCAGGCAGATAATGGGTTTACTTTAAATAATCACCAGTTTCAGTTCCATATGTTCAACGATGAAGATTCTGTCAGCCTTCTTGAAAAAAGTCCGTGCTTGTCAACATTTAATGAGCCATCTGGTCAAATTAGCACCAATAGCAAAGTGTCGAAATCTAAGAGGAAAAGTTCATCCAGCAAGAATGTGGGTACAAACCAAAGTTCTTCCCAGAAAACCACCAGGAAAAAATCTCCCAAAACCAACAAAGGCACCGAGAAGCCCCAAGGGAAGAACTCCAGGCAGGCACCCAGATCCACCAGGAAGGGGAAGAACGCGGCGGGCCTCAACGGCGAGAAGGCCCAAGCGGGCGGCAGCAGAGCCGTCAACCAGCTGGCCGGCCCGGCCTTGGCAGCCAACGGGCTTGCCGAGGGCGTTCAGCATTGCGGCCCGGCCGCTGGGAAGCTGGGCAAGCACAACGGCCTGGCCGGAGAGTGGGCGCTGGGGAAGGACGGCGGCGCGGGCTGGTCGGAAACAGGCCTGGGGAACACCACCGGCCTGCTGGATGACGATCAGAGGGAGTTCGAGGAGCCCTCCAACATCCTGTCCAACATCGCCTCGGGGATGGCGGACGTCCAGAGGTTCATGATGGCCTCCATCGAGCCCTTGTGGGGGCCCGTAGGCCACAACAGCGTGCCAGACATATTCCGGTCGCCCGAGTCGAACAGCCTGAAACTGAAAACCCTTAAAATTCTGGCAGGGACGCCCCAGGAGTCAAAGAAGAAGGCAAACGGCGGCTCGCCGGGAACGGCGAAGAACCACAAGTCGAACAACAAGGGCTCAAGCAAAAACGGCAAAGCTGCTGCCTGCGACCCTGGTCGCCCCAACTGTTCAACTGGGTACAATACAGACATTCACTCTCCCTTTTTTGATAAAAACTATAGTAACCTGAGCACTTTAGGCAATAATGGACCTACCCATAAAAAACTGTACCGTCATAAATCGAGTTCTAAATCACTGAGGGATGAGAACTGTAAAATAAAGCGAACAGACCGTGAACAGACCCATAAGGACCCACCTGTGACAGCTTCTTTTGAGAAACTGAGGTAATGCTGCACCAAACTGGCTGGAATGCCCCTTTAACTTTCCTACTACCTGCTAAGCCCGCTGTTCCTCATTTTTTCCTTCCTGAAAGCAAAAGTTGCATGAAAGAGACATTCCCCTTTTACAGTTTTTGTTGTTTTTTTTTTTTTTTTGTTGTTGTTGTTGTTCTTGTTTTTTGGGGGGGGTTTTTTTTTTTTAATTATTTTTTTATTCTTTTTTTTTTTTTTTTTTTTTTTAAATGCATGAAAATAATTATTACTTGCAAGCTACCTAAAAGAATGACCAATTTTCTGGCTTGGCTGGGGTTAAAAAAAAAAACTAACAAGGCTACTCTTTTCTGCTGTTTGGCTTCTTCAGTTTTTAATTACTTATTTATTGGGGGAAATACAAAACAAAATGATTACATGCTCTTTTTAATGATTTTGAAAAGGAAAGACTTTTTTTTGAACATTTTGTAAAAAATAAAACACAAAAAAGAGGTTATGCATCCAAAAGCCAAGATCTCTAAACTAAAGGCTCTTTAGTTTGAAAAATGAAAACTCATTCATAATTGAGCTTCATGTGGCAATTTTGAGTGCTTTCTAGCCCCCTCTGCTGTTTATCTCCTAACCTGCATCATAAAAGCTTCATCTCCTGTGTCAGAGTTTAGCGCATTTGATCCTGTCGTGGTGACTCCACACGAGCTAACTAAGATGGCATAAAATGTTTGGTTTTTCTGCAGGGAATCAGACTCCATTCTTCTTAAAGCAGAAACAACATTTTTGGTTTTTCCTGTATTTGAAGAAGAGACTCCCTTTTCTAGAAAAAAGACGTTTGATGTTTGTTTCTTTTTTCCGTTTGTTTTTTTCGTTTGTTTCTTTCGAAATATGCCTTGTGGTATGTTGAAATGTAAGTGCTGAAATGAAGAGTTTGAAATTGTGGGAATTTATTATTTGAAAGCGAACCTAATCTGGTATTCTCTGTGAAAGACTGTTTTAAAAGTCATACTGTTGTACAGTAGTTTATGCACTATTACCCACAACAACAAAAAATTGTGCCAAACTATGAACAAGTGACTGTATTGTATATATTTTTACTTCTCTATCAACATTGGGTTGTGAGTGTTTTCTGCAGCTATGCCTTTTGATTTTACTAGAAACATTCCAGTTAAGTACTAACCACCCCCTTTGAAAGCACCTGTAACTCACGATGAAAACAATATTGTTCACTTATACAACTTACCAAAAGTTTTATGGACATGACTAAAAGTGTGCCAAATTTACTTACCTCATTTCATGGATTCACCCTGTGGTTTAAAGCTCATAAAGGAAAAAAAAAAAAAAAAAAGAAAAAAAAAGGGAAAAAAAAAAAAAAGGAAAAAATACAAAGAAAAAAGGAACTTTGAAACTGATGCTGGGAAATGGTATTGTCCTCTCTTTAAAACCATGAGCAGAAAAACATAACGGTGAAATGTTGAGTTTCGTTATAGGAGAGAGTTGAAATGGTGGAGGAGTTCAGAAAACCACTCCAGGTAAGTCTGACAGGAACTCGAGTGTCTGCATCTAGAGACTACGAAACAGCTGCTTTTCAAGTGTCTGTTTTCTTAAAGCAAAACCTGTAGCTGAAGAGCATTTGAAATGCAAAGTTACATTGCTAATTCTTTGTATCTCAGTTTTATATATTTTATAATAACCTGGGATAAATTCTAAAATAGTTATAAAAATGGAACTAATATGTTTCATACATTTATTGCTATTTACTTTTACTTTGAGTAGTTTCTTAAATATTTTTGATGCAGAGCCTGTCAAAAGTGCTCTCATATCATAGCTTTGGTGTTTCCTAAATGTCTAACCTTGCGATGCCAATATAGTTTGAAATTTTGAAAGCAAAATCATTAGTTTTAAATACAGCTCTGAACCTTTCCTTTGATTCAGTTCGTAGTGTAAGGAAGAAACCAGAACTATTGGTGATCTCACCGATCAGGGCCGGATCATACATGACTGGACTTTATTAGACAGCGTTAAGTATTGAATGCTAAATGTATTATCAAAAGGCCTTATTTGTAACCCTACTCACCACACCCTCACCCTCCAGGAAATTAACAAAACAAAAAAAAATCATCTCTTTTCCTTGTGCAACTGAGAGCCTGTGCATTTTGCTGCTTACTTCTTATGAAACCTTGATATGCAAGAGACCTGCTAGCTGGGAGCTGCTGGGACCAGAGGGGTGTGAGGCTTGGACACACTTATGCAATAGGAAGGGGTGAGGACGAGGAGCCTTAATTCAGCCGGACAGATCGCTGCTGTGCCCGTGGGCGTAGAGGCGGTGTGTTTCAGAGGACACGGCTAGACTCGGTTCTCTGTACAAGGAGGTCGTTTCCAGCCCGTGCCAAAGGCAAAGCACCGGGAGTGGCTGAACAAGCGATGTAGGTTCACTTAGCAAAAATGCAGAGCAATTCTCATTGACCACTTGGAATCGAGACGGAGTCGCCAAGTGTCGAATTGGCATCAAAATGTTCCCAGCAGATTCTCAGATCTTGAGGGCCAGCAGTCCCGACGAGAGAGCATGGCCCAGTAATGCATTTTATTTAACAGGTGAAGCAGGCACGGCTGGGGCTGCCTGGAGCGAGTCGCTCCAGATGCGGCCGGTCCCTGGGTGGACTGGGAGATGCTCAGGATCTGGGAGACAAGCACTGTGCTGGGACTCCATCCCTGGGTGTTTGGCTTTCCTCCACCACACTGCTCTCCCTTACATCCCCCTGGAGCCGTCTTTTTCATCCACAGTGTCACCCAAGTTTACAAGTCCTGAATGTGTTCGTGTAGCCGGTTTCTGGGGAGCTCCTCCTGTGTGCCAAAGGGCGAGGGGCTGCTGGCTCCGCGGTTTGCGATCTGCACGCTGCTGCTCCTATGGAGACAGGTCAGGCCTGGAGCTGGGGCACGTCCATTCTTTTTGACCCAGAACCATCCTTTGAAAGCACATTTCCACTGGCCCATGCTGTGTTCTTCGTGCTGAACATTTTACCTATGTGGTCCATAAATCAGAAAATGATGAAGTACCTTGTACTGAAACAGATAGCAATATTTATTGCATTCGAGAAATGTGCAATAGGGCATGAATATAAGGCAGAAAACATATTGTATGTTGAAAACCCAGGAATAACCCGACTGCCGGACGTTTCAGGACACTGTTGGTCACAAATGCCAGCTGCCTTCCTTGTGTCTCTCCTCTCAGTCCTGCTGCTCCGATTTCTCTGCCATCACCGATTGTCATCCCACACCCTTCCCCAAAATTTCTGACCATGGAAATTTCAGAGACCCCCCCAGTCCCTCACAGAGCAACTCTGGCCTTTCTTCGTCTCTGCAGAAGTTATCCCCCTGCTGTCTGCTCTCAAACTACCAACAAAGGGTGACTACCTTGAGCCAAACATTGGTCATCCCCATTCGGCCCTTATCTCCACCTGCCTGTCACTACCTCAAGATTTTAATCACTTCCACTTTTGCCTCATTCCTTGCCATATAAGCTCGTTTTGTCCGTTTCCCTTTCTTGTCAGGATTGTTGAATTTTTGTTTCTCCCAGCCGCAGGGATGTCTCATCCTTCCCCTGCCCACCATCCAGCACCCCATGGGCTCCCCGTGCCGCCCCACGCTTACTTTGCCTTTTTCCCATCCCAAAATTCATCATCTTCTCCAATCCCGGTGCATGTCAGCCATCTTCTTGTCAGACTCCTGGCTGTTCAGGGTGATTAATTCAAGCCGCACAAAGATGTTGATTCTGCAGCATCCCTTAAGATGTCTTTTCTACTTGATCTCGCCCCACTCCTGCTGTAGAGGCATCGTGCGGAAGGACCCTGACGTGGTCGCGCTCTCCTCTCGAACTGCGCCGTGCTGGCACGCTGCAGTTGGGCGAGTTACAATCAGCAGCAAAATTAAAAAAACAACCGCCTGCAAAGGATGGTCGTGAAAACGGGCTGAGATCAGGCCAAGCCAGGGCAGTTTAACACGACCCTCCTTCGGGGAATGTGTAGCGAGGGCGACATCCTCCCAAAAGAAACCTTACGGCGAGCCGGCAGCAGCCAGCCCGACCCCGAAGGCCACAGTTTTGCTGGAGGTACTTGCATATAGAGGTTTTGTAAATAGAAAAATATCACTGATGGGGATTCAAGTAATCATTTGAAAAATAAAAATAAAAACTTGATCAGGTTTACATGTTGCTTTTTTATTTTTATTTTTAACATAAGAGTTGTTGGAGAATCACGGATTACGGACCAGGTTTAGCGAGGTATTTGGTGGAGGGAGGCGAGCGGTGCTGCGCAGCTCTGTCCCGAGAGGAAAGCTGGTTGCTTTATTTAATTTTATTTTTAAAAAACATTACAGCTCCAATGAGCCAGGAACCAAAATAGAGATGTTCTAAGCATTTTAATCCCATACCTGTCGGACCGTATTCTTTCAGTGAGGGCTCAACCTAGCAAAGCACTTGGGCAGGAGCGCCCGCTGCTGGGGCCACCGCTCGCCCAGGTGCTTTCCTGGAGCGCAGCCTGCCCCCGGCGCGAGCCGAGAGAAAACTCCATTGAAGTCAGTGTAAGTGAGAAGAGGATCAGGTGCATGGACTTCAGTCGGTGCAGGATCAGGCCCTTGGTCTTACTTTCTCAACTCGGTGTGTTGGACTTTGCCTATGCAGCTCCCAGGGAGTCCGGTGGAAGTTGCATGGTTCAAGGCGCTGACATCTATTTGAGAATGTGCCTCTTTATCTCTTCAGCGTGTAAAATAATGCAAAAAAATAATAATAATATATAGAATAAACAAAGTACAATGTCTGTGGTAGAAGCAAGGCTTTTCAAATCTGTTTCTCAGGTAAACAAGTGACACTAATGACAGTGGAGTAACAGCCATCTAAGGGAATTTGGATCTAGAAAAGGAGGATGCCCTCCATCCCGCAGGATACTTGGGTTGCCAGACACGTTTACTGAGCCTTTGAACACTTGGTGCAAAAGGAAACAAGAAATAAAATTTGTATTCACCGCTACCCTTCGATAGATAGGAAAAAAAAAAGTTTCAAAAGCACAAAGGGAAGACTTTAAAATAAAAGAAAAAAAAAAAAAAAGGAAAAAAAAAAAAGATTCCAGTTAAACTCCTTTTGTCTTTTACTCCCCGTGGGAAGCAGGGTAGGAACCGAAGGAGATGCTCTGTTTCGCTGCCCGCAGCGCTGGCTGTGGCCGTTCTGACTGCTGCCTACAGAGATTTGAATGTACTGCTCCTTGAGTTAACTTCCATAGAACTAGAGGCACCTCGCGAGTAAGTTGCTACTGTTTTATGGTGCTAAAGAAAACTTTTATCCCCCCTCGAGCATTTAAGGAATATTAAATGGCCCTTTTTATGAATGTAACATATCCATTTCTGTTTAACATTTTACACTGCAATTTTAACATGTTTGGAAATTATTTGCCTTTTTCTTTTAGAATAAGCTTTATAAATATTCTGTAGAGTCAATTGAAGTATAATTCTTAAGGATCACTCTAAGACGCCTACAAAATCTTGTATATTTTTAAGTGTGCCAATTTGTAAAATATTTTGTAAGTGTATATTTTTCTTAGAAAAGTGCTGTGAAGTGTTTGTATGTGTGAGGTTTCCCTTTTTTTGCACCTTCGGGTGTTAATAAAAGGATGTATACTTAAAAGTTTCTGGTTTTAAAAACCAAAATACAAAGAAAAAAATTAAACTTTTGTTGGGAATTTTGTAATAAAAAGAAATGTTGTGAAAGAGTGTAGTGATATTGTGTAAAGGAAACTGGAAAATTTGTGAGCGCTTTGCTGTTTTATAGATCCTCTTGTAAATTATTCTTGTAATATTTTTGGTTTTGTTGTTCTTGTTGCAAAGGTTTTAAATATTTGTGACTGACTCTGTATGGTGAAAATGTCATATTGTTAACTTGCTGAGTTTTGTTATATTGTTTATGGAATAAATAAAAAAATTTAAAATCTCATTTTAAGATCATGTATGAAGAAGAAATTAAAACTGCCGTTTATTGAATATTAGAAATCGTTTCTTTAAGCAAATTGCTGCCACCTGAAACAAGCAAGCGACAGTCCTACCGCCCCTCACACACGCGCTCCTGATTGCAGCCCTCCTGCTTAATTGGGCTCACATTAATTACTGTGAATTGCATTAGAGACGAGGGGTGTGACAGCGGATGGGAAGAAGTGGGAAAAGCACCCGTGTGGGTTTTGCTTCTCTGTCTCTGGCTTCTTCCAGTGAGAAGTGAGCGCTGGGGGCGCTGGGTTTTTGTCCCGGGGCAGCTGTTCTTGCAGGATGGGGACACCACGAGCTTGGTCTTCGGGGCCTCGTGGGGATTGGAGGTGACAAAGCATCGTTGTTCCTTTCCCGAGTGATGGGAACAGCGGGGCGAGGGCTCCCCGAGCACTCTGCCCGCAGAAAGCGGGGCACGGCGCCGTGGGGAGGGGGATCCTGGATCAGTGGTGCAAGGGCTGGAGAGCCGGCACGAATATTTTCCAAATCAACGCACCCCAGAGCCTGCTGCTGGGCTTCAGCTCCCGCTGTGGGTACGGAGAGGCCACCCGGTGAGTTGGGGACACAGCTGGGGATGTGCTGAGATGCTCCTGGGCACAGCAGTGAGCACCCACACAACGCTGGGCAGCCAAACCCAACCGCTCGCTGAAATGAAAAGGTTTTCTCCGTCTTCCCCAGCGCAAGGCAGCGGAGTTGCTCTCTCAGTTTCCAACCCCTAAGTCCCGATGGGACGGGCATTCCTTGGGAAATAGACAATTTCTCTGGTTTTCTCTTAGCAGCAGTTTCTCCTGCGTGGGGAGGGCAGCACTGGGGAACCTCACTGCTCCCGTCGCTGTCTGAGGCTGAAGCTGACAGTGCTTAGGCTGCTCCATGAAGTGACTGAGTTGCGTTAGGAGTTCCTTTGCTGCCTTCGCAGGCTGCTTTGCAGAGACTTTAATTTGTTGATTTTTTTTTATTAGCCTATCGGAGGTGCGATGTGAGCAGAACGAGTGCCCTAGTGAGCCTGCTGAGTATCTCGGGAGCGAATCGCGTTTGTGAAGCTGCATCCAACTGGGCTGAGGCACGGGGCGCTGCTCGAGGCAGGATTGCCAGGTAAGGGCTTTGGGGAGCCCGGAGCGACGCTGCAGAGCAACACCCAGTGCCCGCTGCCACGTCCCTGCTGTGGGGACCACAGGGCTTGGTGTGGGGAGGGTGGCACGGCCACGGGAGGGTGGCCGGGCCACGCAGATGGGCCAGCGGGGCAGCTTGGGGCTCAGCCCGGACAGGAGGCTCGCTTCTGGAGCTGCCTTTTTTTTGCTGTGCGGATCCCTCTGGAGTTAGAGCAGGGTGAGAGCAGAGGCGGGCACGGAGCGGATGGGGACGGGCAGTGGAACCACAGCACCGCGCTGAGCAGGAGACAAACTGCCCGGCTGCGAAGGGCAGACGAGGGTTAAAATCGCCGCCACTTGCGCTGCTCGGCCCCAGCTTTGCAGCCTTTTAAAGGCAAGGGTTTTGTCATGGCAGCGCTCCTTCCAGCAGAGAGCTTCCCATGTATAAAAATAAATAAATAAAATACGGTGAAAGCTACCCTATAAAATAAGGCACCCACTAACTGCGCACACTCCAGATCTTTGACCCAAATAAAAGAAATTTAATTACGCAGCAGAGCCTGAGTAATGTTACAGAAAGGACCCTGCTAAAGCACTTATCTACTGCATTTATTTCATGTGCACAGAGCTAGAATTAAAGTGCTGATAGCTGCGGGGCGAACCAACTGCAAGAGGTAGCTTTTGGCTAATATCAGCCCTAGCCCAGCTCTGCGGGGGTACCAGGCAAAGCCCCCGAGCTTCGCTGGACCCAGCCCCAGCCCGATGGGTTTTCACACACCGTAAATCGCGGGTGGGAGCGGCCAGAAAGGGGCCTTGTGGGGTTGGTGTCAGTGAAGGGATGCGGGGAAATGGACGGGGTTTTGGTGGGACTACACCCATGGAAGCCTTGCCCAGGAACATACTTTGTGCTGCACCAGTTCAATAAAGCACTTAAACACACACTTTATCTTAAGCATGTTAGAGATTATATCCCTCTTTAGCAAAGCGTTTAAGTGTGTGCTTAATTTAAGGATTTAATTAAGGATTTTAATTGTAGACTTCAGTATGTGCTTACCTGCTTGGCTGAATATGGCGAGATTACTCCATGCTGAAGATTTCTACGTACAGTAAATGGCTAATTCCTCCAGAACGAAGACGCTGCACTGCTCTTGAACAAAGCAGCTAAAATATAAATAGGAAAAAGGCGAGAGACAGTCAGCTTGATTCCTCCAGGTGAAAGCATTATCCATGACCAAAGCTGAGCTGATTAAAATCTAATATAATTAGTTTTCACCTCTAAAGTGCCATTACAGATCAATAGAACAGGGTACCTTAAAAATGAGTCTCCAGCTCATAAGCTTTAATTACACGAAAGGAAGGATTCACACGAGAAAGGAGATGGAGACCTTGAAATGTAAATGGCCACCAAATAATAGGCTGTGAGGCCATTTCTCCAATCATTAGTGGTTTAGGCTGATTTCCTAAGGAAAGAGAGCTCCAGCAATTGCATCATCAGCCTGCCTTTGGGTCATTTCCACGGTGTTTGAATCCCGTGATAAATTTCACTTAATTGGGGGAGGGGAAAAAAAGGTTTCCAATGATCCCGAGCTTCTGCAGGAGCATCGGCAGCTGCTGGTACAGGGCCAGAGGCTGAGTGTGGATGCTGCCACATTGCCACGGAGCCGAAACTTGGCTTCTGCACCTCCTGCATCGCTGCTGGCCTAGGATGCTCCGGGTCCCAGGGGCCCAAATTGTCTGCTGTGGTGTTTATTTTATTGCTTGCGTGGTCTAAATGTGTGGAAGCGATACTGGTCTGAACCGTAGGAGTCACTGTGCTTCGCTGCAAAATGCAGCGAAACGTCTGTGTGTTGTTTCTTTGCCTTTTTTTTTTTTCTTCATCTAGGGAGCGTAAAATGACAAAAACCTGAAGTTACGCAGTCAGTGACGCGTGAAGACGTGGTAGCTGCCTGCAAGGGAGAGAGAAGTGCTCGCAAATGGGAGCGAAGGAGCTGAGACTCAGAATGGTTGGAGGAAATTCAGGAAAAGGCCTACCTGGTTGCAAGGCAAGGAATGTGTTTTGCCAGTGCTTGGTGGTATTCTTCACCGTAATGTCTCCCAGGCAGTACGAGTTGTTACGTCCCTATGGCGCCAGGGTCCTGGGTGTGAGGGCGCAATTGTGGTGGTCAGATTCTTCCTCTTCTCTTTTGGTTTCATTATCGGTCAAGCTGCAAAATCATTATTATTCCCTTTTCATTATATCCCTCCCCCCAGCTCTCACCACTTTCTTACCACCTAAGTACTTCTTTCTCAAACACTCCCCTCCGTCTGCCTGTGCTGCCGTCTCTGCAGAGCGTCCTTCTGATTCCTTCCGAGAGAAAGGAACTACACCTGCGACCTCCCTCCTCCCCTGGCTCCCTGCAAACCCCACTGTCCTCTGCTAACCCTTCTCTTGGGGCTCCCCATGCCACCCCAAGTCCTCCTTTCCTTCCCGCCCTTCTCCAGGAGCTGCAGCCACCATCCCAAGCCCTGGGATGGCAGCCAAGACTCGGTGTCTCACCGAGCCCACTGCTTTCTGCCATGTGTTGATGTTTCTCCTCTCCAGCTCTGCTCGAGAGCATCTCCAGCCCAGCAGGACCTGCCGAGGACTGCCTGCTCTCCACCTCATTATCCTCAAGCAGGTCTTGCGTGAAATCCTGCAGCCACACCAGCGCTGAGCTGGGATGCCCCCTGGGCTGGGGCAGCAGGGCTTTGTGGTCTGCATGGTGACCATCAGCTGCAGGAACCTTCAGCCTCGTGGCTGAACACGGCCCTTGGAAATGAGAGTGGAAGATCGGACGCTGGGTAACAACTCATTTTATAATTCCAGCAGGAAAGAGGAGCGCTTCCTGCTCCGCTAGGCTGTAAGGACAGCCTTGAGGAGAAGCCCACGTGTTCTCGAGAAAGGCTGAAATCCAGGCCTTGGTGCTTTGCATGACTGCCATCAGAATTCAGTTCTAGGCTGCGGGATTGCGCAGGATCAGGCTCCTGCCTCTCAACGGAGATAACAGCAGGGGTGCGTGGCTCTGCAGGCAGCAAAACCCAGTAGCAAGAAGTACCTGCGGGATGAGACCTCCGCAGCACACAAAATGCTACAGCTAGGCCGTGCGGCAGAAGTGGCTCAGGAGGGGTGGCCGCAGGCTGGCAGAGCGGGGACACTGGTAGCGGGGAGCCAGCCAGACCGAGCGCCGCGTCCTGCTGCCTGAAAACGCAGCACAGGTTATTGCAGTGGCAGGCAGCAATCGTCGGAGCGAGCTGGCTTTGCCTGCCAAAGCACCTCCACTTCAGAGAGTCCCTCGGCATCGCTGAGCGTGCCTTTGGATGATGACCTAGAACATCATCTCCTCGCTCCTTGCACATCTCCCATCTTCTCTGAGAGGAGGCGAAAGAGAAACCGATGGCGCTTAGGAAGTGGAAATAGAAAAGACATCTTCACATGACCAGGACCCCTCATGCCTTACGCTGTGCGATGTGGTGCGAGCATTGAAACCTCTTCCTGGTGTGCAGGGCCGCGATGGACGTGCTCCTGTCTCAGCACTCCACCTGCACAGACAGAAGAAAATCTGCGCAGTGTCAGGCGCAGGAGCTGCAGACCGGGAGATGACTCAATCTAATTTCATCCGGTAGTGAGCACTGGTGCACCTGCACGAGGAGCAGCACGTTATCACACCCTGTGCTCAGCCACCTCTATGTATTTGGTCTTCGTAGCCTTCGGTACGTCATGTTATTTATCCTTTCACCTAATGTATTTGGAGCAACTTGCTAGCAACGTGCAGCCCTATTTATCCTTCTGGGGACAACAATAGCAGGAATAAATGTTAAACCAAAGGAAGGATTAAAAAAAATAGCAGCTCTATTTGTGCTATGCCGAGATGCGTTTCTTGGCAGCCCTAGAGATTCAACAGTCTGGTATTTATCACGATGAAACGCAGAAATGTCTGATGGTTGCATGAAGGGAAGTGAAGAGACTGAGCGCACGCTGCAGGCTGAGAGATAAGGGTACGTGTTGGTGGCAGGCAGCTGCTGTATGTCGAGTCGGCTGCCAGGGGCAAGGATCAGCGGCGGTGATCGGCAGCTGTTGGAGGTCAAGCCCCACGGTGTGGACGTAGCCGCGGGGATTTCTGCCTCCCGGGGAGACCAAAGGGCAGCCTCGGCTGTGGCTGCTAGTGGAAAATCTCCCTGAGAGCTGGATCTCGGGGTTGTCCTGAGCAGCTGCCACAGTGTCCTGAGAAGCGATGCTGTGAGCCTGCAATGAAGCATCAGCCTTTGTGCACGAGTGCGCCTGTGCATGAGGGATTTGCACGTGAAGCTGTCATGACGCTCGGTGCCTGGGCCACGGCTATGGACAACGTCCTCAGAGGTCCAGGCCAAGGAGATAACGTTCATTACCCTGTACAGAGGGAGGGAGATAAGCAGTCTTCAAGCGGTTGCATCCCAGTGATGGAAGTCCCTCGTCTCCCAGTGCTCCCAGTTATTTACAGGAGCACAAAGCTGAAGGAATGCACGATCCCTCTATTTTGGCTTCGGTTTGTCCTTTTACGCTACAGAGTGTTTGGCGCAAGATTCAAGGGCCTAATGAACTGCCTCCTAGAGCTGGCATTTCCTAAAGACAACCCAATAAAACACGGACGTGCCGCTTATCGTATGCATCTTGTAGGCTCACATAGGTGGCAGCACGAGCCTTCGCCTGGCAAATTCCTCTGACGACTACTTTCCCTGTCCTTTCTGGCCTGGATAAAACCACCAGCCTTTAGGAGCAACGATCACCTCTCAGGCAGCTGGGATCCAGGAGTTACGCTGGTAGCAGGCAGGCCCTGTCACTCCACAGCACCTAGGGCATCAGAAGCAATTAGAAAAATGAGAATTGATTAGAAGAATGTAATAATCATTCAACTAGCTGGGAAAAAAAAAATAAAAAATAAAAGATTGTATCATTGATATACCCGAAAGAATAACATTTACTCTCTGATAAGCATTATGGAACCCACAGAAGTAAGCCTGAAACCTCAAGGACTTAGACCATAAATGATTTAATTCTGAAGAACAAGAAAACAGTATGTTGAAAAATCAATCCAAGAGGCTAAGAAAGTGAGAAGTGGGCAGGGGAAGGGTTTCTGTCTCCAGTCTTGGCCCAAGCTAAGAGCCAAGTATCCCTCTGGCCCCCACGCCTGCCTTTTCATAGCAGTTTTCCTTCCCAGCTCATCACTCACCTGGCCATGCCACGGCTCCAGAGGCTCGTGTCCTGGTGAAGCGGAGCACCTCCATTTCCAGGTGGGTTTTCCCTACAGGTAGGACGCCTCTGGGATGTCAGAGCTCATAGCTTCTGGCTTCTCGTTGCTCTAAGAGGGGACAAGGAGGACAGGTTCATTGATCTTTGTAAAGCATTCAGTGATTGCCTCACTCTTCTTTCAAGTTCAGGATGTCCCTGATGCACAACACACACATCAAACCCTGCCCGCAACACAGTAATTAAGCGGCTCTGCTAACGGGGTGTGAGAGGGTGTGCCTGACTGCAACTCATCCAGGATTGTCTTCTGCAGTCCCAGGCCCTCCGACGTGCTTCTCCCGCCTTTCTCTGAATTTCTTTCTGCATCAATTTCAGCTGGCCCTGGGATTATTTGAAACGTGGCCTTGGGGGACTTGTTCAGCGGCACCGCCACCACAGGTGACTTCGCATTTCAAACCGAAGCATTTCACTCCTGTCTGTCTGGACACAGGAGCTGCTCAGCACTGCTTCATTAGGCAAGTTATTTTTAAATTCCCAGAAAGAGCAAAACATTGAGAGAGGAATTACCATTTGCTTTTGAAACAGCTGCAGAAAGGATGAGGCACAAGCCCTCTGTGCGTCCCCCCTGCTACTCGTGTGATTAACCAGATGGCAGAGCCGAGAGTCACCCACTCGCGCTCGCACGACGCGTGGGATGTTAGAAATTGCACCTGAATTGAGTGAGGATGAGTGAGGGACCTCCAAAAGTGTGGTTTTGATGTGAATAAGAGGGCGACCATCAACACTGAGTAGGAAAATGTCTGAAAGATTTCTTTCCACCCCCGCCCCACCTCGTGTTTCCACTTTTTTCTTTCTCTCCTTTTTCCCGTAAGAACTTTGATAATGAGCACTTAAGAAAACCACCACTCTAGTTTATCAACACAAATGAATGAAAAGAGAAAATAAAACCTGCCCACGGCCCTCATTCCCCTAAACAACAGCAAAACCCAGCAGGCACCCGCTGCTTTCGAAACGCCGAGGGACAGCAATAAGCTGACGGTACTTGGAGGAGCCCTTGCATCATAACACGCTTAAGTTTCTCGGTGGCTGACAAGGCTCTTACAGCACGGCGTTAGAGCCAAAGGCCAGCAATAAAGCTGTTCTGGTTTGTTTGTTTGTTTGTTTGTGCATGCTGATTGCCCCACAGCTTGTGCTGCTCAGAGCAGCTACGGCTCATGCTGAAAAAGTTACGCAGGTGGAAAAAAAAGTGTTGGAAAGCTGTAGCCAGCTACAAAGACGGCCCAAATCTAAAAAAGGAGGTGAGAGGACTGGAAATGACCTTCTCTGGTACTTGGGAGCACGCACTTATCATTAAATATTTCCAGTGGTGGGCACTGGCGTCGCAGGAAAATGGTGGGGGGGTTGTTTCAGTGGACAGCCTTCCCCACTGCTGGAAACATTCCAGCATGCAGCAACCTGGTGCTGCTGTCCAGCTAAGAACCCTTTAGTGTTACATCTGTCACATACATTCCTACAGACTGCGTTTAAAGTGTCCTTTAACCTTTGATTTCTTAATGAACCATGTTCCTTGGGTGTTTCTCATAAAGATGTGCTGTCCAGCCCTCCGGGGAGCCTTCCTCCAGCCCTCTCCGTGAAGAGGTTGCAGGATCTCAGCAGCAATGCCTGCAACAGAGGTAATAAAACCTCCCTCGTCTTCCTTGGTGTCCTCTCCTTTTGGCTTCCAGGGAAGTGTTAGCTCCTCTTGTCACAGCATCTCATTAGGAGCTCGTGCTCAGCTGATTATTTCTCTTCTGAATCACTGTTTTCTACGACTTTGCCTCCCACCCCGCAGTCCAGCTGCCGCTCTATTCTTAGGCGGACGACTTTACATCTGGTGGTGCTGAAAAACATGTTGTTTGCTTAGGCTCCGCTCATTAAGTGATTCAGATTAGGTTTTGTAGCGGCGACCTGCCCCTAACTTTGTACATCTGCAGATCACCAGTAATGATTTTGTATTTTCTGTTAGGTCACTGATCACACATTAAGTGGTGCGGGGTCGAGAACCGACAGAAGGGAACCGTGCCGTGTTCAGCCATGAGTCTGCACTCTGAGACCCATCAGTTAGCTTTCAGTCCAATTAATATTTGTAATGTTGACTTCGATCGTTCCTCTTTCTCAATCAAAATATTACGAAAGACGAGATCAGATGTCTTACCAAGGTTTATTGTATCAGCACCACTGCTTGACAAGTACGGTATTAAGAAAGGTATCTGGTTAACTTGGCCAAGCCTACTTTTCATGAAGTTACAGCAGTACCATCCTGAAATGGTTTGTTAGCGAGGCCTCTTATCAGCCCTACGTTATTTTGCTTGGAGTGGCTATCAGTACGGTGGGGATACACCACGTTTACTTAAATAAAGGCCAAACTTCCCCCCACAGGCCTCTGCTTCATTGCAAGGTGTGATATCTCCCCCTTGTCTTTTGCAGACTTGTTCTACCTGGCTGGGAACAAAGGAGCTGGGATGTGGCAGGATGGTACCTGAGCTAATATTTAAGCTCTCCTGAGAGCGCAGCACTGCCTGATAAAGAGGTCCCTGATCAGAATTTGTTTATGTCTAGCAAATTACTGAGAACTATTAAAAATGCCTCCCTGAGGTGCAAGGTTTTCTTCCTTCAGCACTTTAAATCTCTTTGATGCCAGATCTACTTATTTAAACATGACCAGCTTGAATATCCTCTGAGATATGCTTTGAATGGAAAATATTTTGTTGTATGAGATATAAACCCAGGCTTCTCCCCCCACCAGAAGGTAACTCATCCAATGAAGAAGATGGCCTGTTGTGAGCACTGTAAAGCAATGTAGGCAGTACTGAAGTGGAAAATAGAAAAGTTAGACTGTTAGCAATTGTTATAACGTTAGCTTTCCTCACAGGTTTGTTCTGGGCTGGTACGTTAGTGTAAAGTGGCTTCATTTGCCTGCTCAGTGCCTGGCTCTGCTAATACTTTGAGTATAGAAGGATTTGAGTGTGTCAGTTTGTCAGGTCTTTTATTTTTTTTTTTCTTTCCTTTTTATTTTTTATATTTTTCTTCAGGTTTAGAAGCTCCCAAGAGATTCAGATTTTTCTCACCTCACTGCATTTGGATTATTACTTATCTGTATTGTGAATAAATTATTTTAATACGTTTCTAGGAAAAAAAAAAAAAAAAGCAAACATTTTTCCTCATCTATTGCTGCATACTAAATAAACATTTTTTTAAGACCCGAGGGGATTTAAAGCAAATTTATTTACTCTCATTGAAGGAAACGACATTAAACTTACCACGGAAAGGTGTTGTAATTCTCCGTTGCTGAACATACATTACTAAACTGCAGACAGGCAGTTAAGGACAAATTACACCAAGCTTTTGCTATAGATTTGGAATTTCTTCCCCCTGCTGAAAAGTTCTCTATGCAAATATGTTTTCCCCTAAAATATCTGTGAAATACACTGCTATGCTGATCCTCATTTTTTTTCAAAGCTGCCAAAGAGATGTGTGCGCACAGGTCATTAATTGTTATTAATGCTAACTGGACAATGAAATCTACTAAGCAGTTTTCAAAAATCAGAGCTTATTCTGCATCTGATCAACCCTGTAAGGGCATTTGCAAATCATCTCAATGCAGCGGGCGGGGAGGTACTTGTCCCCATTTGTCTGCCCTGGACCTCAGCTTCAAGATTTTACTGCTGAAGTAAAGTGTACTTCAGCAGTACATCACTGGGTTTTTCATCTGCAAGCAAACTGGCAAATATCTACCCTAAGAATGTGAACTCACCCACAGAAGTAAAGCATAGCATGCTTCATTCCTCTGTGGCTTTCCATTTGATGATGTTCTAGACTTTCAGTAAGGTTATTCACTCAAAAATATTCTGTTGAGAGAAAAAGAAAGAGACAAACAAACAAAATTACTTGCCAGATGTCATAAAATACTCTGAGACTGCACTGGGAGCATAAACCATCATCCTTTGGTTCAAATAAAAGAATATGCTCCACCTCCCATTTGCCCAATAATCCTAACATTTTGCTGCTTAGGTTACTGGTGTATAACAAAGCCACTTTTATCCCGCTCTGACCTTGCCTGGTATTCAGAAAAGGCAGGGAGAAATACAGGATTCACTTTCACGCCTAAGTCTCTGTCACAGTCGCATCACCTTCTAGTTCTTCAGTTCTTTGAGGTCTCTCATCGGGGTACTCTGGTGGGCATCCTCCTGATTTACTGATTGCCAATACTCACACTCAGTGGCTGTCTTATCAGTTGTCAACACAAGGCTTCCCGTGATAAAATGGATCAATTGTATGCTGATCATCTGCTCCTTAATTACTGATGTTTTACAGCAGATTTATTTTTTTTACCTGTTTCAAAGATGGCTGTCAGAAAAGAAAGCTTACATGCTCAGCCAGAGGATCTTTCTTCAGGGGATAGTTTCTCCAAGCACTGGAGTCTATCTACATAAAAAATCTGTTCATCATATGTCAGGAACAGCTCCAAGACAACTTTTCCCAATGGCAAGTATTTCAGCCCATTAAAACTGCAAGACTGCTTTTTTGACATTAAATTTACCCCCCACTCCCTCCACTTCTTTTTTTTAACTTTAATTTTGTTTAATTTTATTTACTTTTATTTTATTTCTGATTTTACTCATGTTGACCACTAAAAGGTCATGGTTTGACCCCACAGCAGATCTAACTGTAATGAAGGATCCATAACGGAGCAATGATGCAAAGCACTGATGTGATTTAACTCACTGTCCCAGCTCCCATTTGCTTTAAAAACAAACAAATAACAGCTTTACCTTCTGTAAGCAAGTTTTATTCTGGTTTAGGTATCACCTTTTCATTACAACTGTATCAGGAATCATCCCTCCACCTGCAGCTGGAACAAACTTCCATGCTTTATGCTCCATGTAATTCAACAAAAATACAGTGGGGAATGTACATCTGATCCACATGGAAATGGGGTTGTTCCTGCTCTCCTGTAATTATGCTTTTGGCATCATGGTCTCAGTATCAACGAGTTTTTAATCCATTTCCATTCCTGGTCCCATCCTGTAGCAAGTGAAACTGATGAGAAAAAAAAAAAAAAAAAGGTAACTGAACGGTCCATTCTCTCTAGCACAAATGCTGTCGTTGCCTTTTGAGTTCTCAAATCTGAAGGGGAAAATGTGAACTGTGATTATTTAAGAACGTTTCATTTACATCAGTCGTTGGGCTTGTCTCTTTCTACACGTTTACATTTCAATGCTACCCACCCCTCAACTTGACAGCAATCTCACTTCTGTTGTCCAAGAAGCACCAAAAGGAGAACCAAAGGTCTCCCGTGGTCTTTCTGAAACCACATAAATCCTCACAAAGTTGTTCTTCCTCTGTGCTCTGATTCCTGCTCAAAAATAAAGATGACTCTCATGGAAGTTTGTTTTACTGTTCCTAACGGCCTTTTCAAGAAATACTTTTGAGTCAGTAAAATGGGATCTTTTCAAACTTCTAACAAATCCCATCTGCTCTCTGCAAAGCCTTAACCTCTCCCTCTTCTTAAACCAGTGCCAGTACTCAGTGTGGTACTCCAGCCCCCGTGGGTTCAAAAATGAGCTCATAGGTTTTTTTTATCTATTTCTTTTCAGCTGCAGTTTTCTTCCTGCTGTGTCTCATTGATTCCTGATTCTGCTGCTCTGCCAGCCCCTCACAAGGGAGACGTGCTGGTCCTGGAGCTAACAGGTGGAATTCAGCTTCAGTGAGTGGAACTAGAGAGATATTTAACCTATTAGCAGGCTTACAGAACATGGGAAGTGTAGTGTTTAATTAATTAGGTTTCACATCTCGCCCTTCTGTGCTGTGAGGAGCGTCTTTCACACGACACCAGGTCAGCCTTTGCTTCATGCAGTGTATTCTGAGTGACATGAAGGGAAACCCTACACTTACAGAGTGAGGAAGGTGAACATCTTTAACAACCTTGCTGCTATTTTTTTTTTTTCCTCAATAAAATAAGAACTAGCTTGGGAACGCCGGGCATTGCCCGCCTGAAGAGCTGGCACCTCTGCCCTTGCGCTGTGAGGTGACGTGAAATGGCCCCCGCGCCAACAGGCCTGGCTCTTGTGGGGACACTAAAACTGCCAGTCGTGACCATGAACAGCACCACCCTTGGGCTCTAACCGAGCCCCGGGGGCGGAAGGGGGCGGTAAGGGGCGGCGGGCATAAGGCGGCCATAGCCTCGCCCCCCCCCCCCCCCCCCCCCCCGGGCCCCCCGGCAAAAGGGCGGGGGCCCCCCCCCCCCCCCGCCTTGTAGGGTCAGCGCCGAGGCCGCTCTACCCTCCCCGGCGGTCCTCCACGCTCCTCTCGTTGGTCAGCGGCGCCCCCTCCCCGGCCCTGGAGGCGCCGTCGGCGCATGCGCAGGGAGGGGAGCGCGCGCCTTCACTTCCGCTGTCGGCGGCCGCTTCCGGTCCCCCCGTTCCTTGGTAACAATGGAGCACAAAATGGCCGCCTGAGGGGAGCGGCGGGCGGCGGGCGGGCGGCGCTGCGGCTCTTGGCGGACCCACGGAGCCGGAGGGGGGAGTAGCCGGGACCGAGCCCGGTTTGGGGGGGGGGAGGGGAGCCCGGGGAGAGCAGCGCACCGAGAGCCGGGCGAGCGGCGGGCGGTGAGTGCGGGAGGCCTGCGGGCGGCCGCTCAAAATGGCCCGCGGCGGGGAGAGGCGCGGGGGGGGGGGGGACTGGGAGGGAGCGGGGGGGAGCGGGGGGCGCCTCAGGGACCGCTCCGCTTTTCCCCCCTCCCCCCCCCGGCTCCTCGGGGCGTCGCGGGAGGAGATGGCGGCGATCGGGCGGCCCTGCCCCGGGTGGGCCAGGCCTCGTTCCCCCCCCTTCCCCTTCGGGGCCTTTAACAGCGAAAATAACATCAGGGAGGGGGAGAACCTGCTGCTTCCCGCGGGGAGGGCCTGTGCTTGTCCCCTCCGGGCAGGGCTGGGGCTGCTGCGCTCTCCGGGCGGGGAGGAATGAGGAGTTGGCCCCTTTTTGGTGGGGGGAGCGGTTGCAGGCGCTGCCTGGGGCCTCGCCGCGCTGCTCAGTGCCTCGTTCAGCAGCCCCAGCCCTTCGGGACTTGTGTTCTCAGTTTGTGCTTCCCGTAGGTTGAGTCGAGAAGGCCAGTTGTGGGAGACGGGGCAGAGGGAGCTCGTCGTGTCGCGGTGTCTCTTGTGAGGGTCTCCATCGGCTTGGGACCTGCTGCCATCAGTAATGTTGGCTGTTTGTGCCCCGTTGGCACGTTAACCACATCATCTTTGCTCTGTTACCTCCGTTTTCTGTACAAGTTCTTCCTTCCTTTCCTTAATGCTGCTTGTTGACGTTGATGGTTTCTGTTCACATCCCCAAACTATGGGCAAGAGCAGTTGTGAATGTATTTCTTCATCTTCGGTGGTCTGCTTTGGTGGAGGAGCAGTATCAAGCTGGTGTAACGTGTAGATTTTAAGGTTTGCTATTTGTTTTGATTTTAGCGTGTAGTAGAAGGAGCCTGACAAAAGGTTTTATGGCAAAAATACTGCTTTTTTAAAAAATAATATTTTTGTTTCTCTGTTTTTCACAAAGACAGTCAGGAGGAGCTCTTAAACAAGAGTTCAGACTGGCCTGTGCCCAGTGGTGCAGTTGCACAGCTGAGGTATTTCCCTGTCCAGGCTGGCAGTTGTGGTGGATTTCAGATCGTAAGTTGTCATGAAGATGCCAAAGGAGTCCTGATACCGATTTGTCCCGGAATGTTAATTGCAGCGACTTGACCTCGTCTCTCATTAAAAATAGCTGGCTGCTTCTTAGGCAGTTAATTATCTTAAGAGTTTGATGCTTGGTTTTGTTGTAGTGGTCAGCTAGCACTTAAAATGACTGCATTTCCTCTACAGACTTACCATTATGGTATCAAACAGGTCATAGCTTGGAATTTTGTCTCCCCTGCTGCTAACGAGCGGACAGCATACCACACATCATAAAACTAAGGGGTTTTGGTTACGTTACACAACTAAAACGTGACGCTTAGCATTTCCTTCGTCAGCACTTCTGACTACAGAAACGTTTGTCACCGAATAAGCGCACCAGCGTTTGTTAAGCACGTAGTGGCTGACATCTGTATCGTGTTTATTTTCCGTGTTCCTGAGTGCAGAGACGTACCCAGGTGTACTGGAAACAGTGCTACAAGCGTCTGGTCTCCAGTACGTGTCTCTTTTTTTTTCTTCTGTTTAAGTATTTTTAGGGGAATGAGTAATGTGATCCCTAAATGGAAATATTTTCTTAAACACCCGTGTGTTAATGTACCTGGCTAGTTTATCCCTTTATTCCTCATCCCTATGGAAATGTATCAAAATAAGTTCCTTGATCTTGGTAGAATGCTTCTAATAGCAGCGGAGGCGTTGTAATTTCTTTTTTTACTGCTGTACCTTAATGTTTTGACTTAATGTACATGAGCCTAAAGGTTCCATTTGAGTCCAGCTTAACAAGTTACTAGGCTTTTCTATTTTTTTTTTCGTAGAGATTTCTGCTTTCTGTGTACTAAAACATCTCTGAATCCAAGCAAGGTTATTGGGTATTTATCCGAGTTCTTGAGCCGTAATCTCAGTCCTGATGAGAGCTTATCAACTCTTTAGCTTGAAAAACTTGGTCTTGAAGGGATAAAACAAAACTCAAGGTATTTTTATGATGGCCTTGTGCATCTCAAAACCAATACCTCTGGGCAGAGCAGTAGCATAAAAACTTAGAGACAGGATCACTGTGTGGTGAGCAGGGGCAGCCAGAAGTGTCACACAGACTCAGTTTTGCTTCTGTGCACATTCCTGGCTACAGGTAAGATCGTAAGAAACGCATAAGGCTGTACCTCCCTCGTGTCGTCATTAACGAGGGACTTGTTAGTGTCGTGCTGCTGCTCTGCAGTGCTGAAGCCCAGCTGTTTCCTGAAGGAGGTCTGCGGAGTTGTGTGGTCTTGGAAAACCATCCAAGGGTAATTGAATATGTAGGAAAAGTCAGGGCGCGCTCACTTGCTCCTAAGTTAGTGACTTAAAAGCATTTCACTTAGAGCAGCCTTCATTTCCATATGCAAGATAGATGTGCACGTAACCTTGTTAAAGTGCTTGAGCTGGCCCGCCTTAGTTTGTCGTCAGAAATGGAGTTCTGGTCTTACGGATAGGTAGTGAAATTCACTTCAATTTTGCTTAAATATATTTTCAGCCTCAATATTTGTTGGGTACTAGACGACAACGCGAACAACAGAAAACCCTCGCATCAGAATGGCTGGGTGGGTCGCATTTGCAGCGATTTGGCATGGTTTTATTGGCCTTCTAGTAGAAGCTGTATTGGCAACAGTTTGGTGGAGAAAGTGGGGGTAAACGTAGAGCTGGGCTTTCCTTGAACTAAAATTCAGTAGGGTGCGATTGGCTCGGTGCTTTCGCTGACCAGAAGTTCTCCTTCTGCTGAAATCAAAGCGCTGCGTGCTGGCCTTTGGTTTTGTGGGTACAACTTCCTTACTTGTCAGTCCTGTTTATGCCACCGGCTTTCCGTGGCAGCGCTGGGTACGGGTGTGCAGCATCGCTTCTTCCTTCGAGCTTTCAGCGTGCTGAGCTAGCAGGAAGCTTGCTGCTGGGAGAGAAGAGCCCAGATTCACAACTGTCTTCTCCCGGCGCTGGGAAGCTGTGGTACCTTGTGGACACTAAACTTTCTCTTCTGTGGCATCCTCTGAATTTGAGCCCAAAAGGAAGTGCTGTCTTAATTTTATTTTCCACACCTGTGTGAAAAATGCTGTTCTGATAAGCGCAGAAGATAAAACATGAAGCTCTTATTTTGGCGATCGTTGCTGTGTTATATATGCTTAGGTCTGTCTTCATTCCACCTGCTCAGTGTTCTGGAATTGCTGAGTCCCACCCTTTCGTCCAGAAGGTGATGCTGGAAACCTGTAATGAATTGTTTCACTTTTGTGCCTAGATCTCTTTGAGGTGGGAATGGATATAGTAAGATGGCAGGTGTGTTTGCCTCTTCCTAGCAGCTTGTTCTGTTGAAATGTTTTCGTTGTTTTTTTATTCTGTGGAATTTTCTGCAACTGTGCTGAACAAGTATTCGTTTGCTTTCTGTTATTTAAAATGTGTGTTCAGAGCGATGTCTGGCTGTACGGGCTTTGCTTTGAAACGTTCTGGGGGAGTGAATTGGCCGAATCCGTGTTTAACTCTCCGTATTAAGTTAGCACTGAACTTTATTGCAGTATACATGATGTACTTCTTAGAAGACAAGTTTCTTCCAGCTTTCCACAAGTGGGGCATGCTCCATGGTATCTTTCGAGGCAAAAAGGACGTAGAGTTCTTGTGTGTTTAGAACTTGTGGTAAGTTTAATCAGAAATCTAGAAATTGTGTAGAGCTGTTGTTCTTCAGACTATCAGAAAGCAGGAGGAGCAGAAAAAGGAGTATATCCAAAATTCATGCTGCTGTTTTGAAAGGTAGACGAGTTCCTTGTTACCATTTCTGAGATGTAGATCAGTGAATTGTTCCTGCCTTGTCATAGCCTTCAGTCTAATCACCAAGGAAGACTTGTGTAGCTACCCAAAGAGCCAAAAAAAAAAACTTGATGCAACGAAGCTCCATGTATAATGCAAAGAGCTGTTTGATTTCACTGTTTTAGGGTATCTCCTTTCCTTAATGATAGGATTCACTGACAGTTTTTGCTTCTGCTTTTGAGCTCGCAGTCTCGAGAGATGAAATATTTAAGATGAAGATGTAGTTCCTGTTATGTCTCTTTCTGCTAGCTTTGGTTGTTGAGAAGTGGAGAGCATGGAAAACTATTTCTCCACTTCTGATTCTTCTAGGTAAGCCTAGTACTTGGGTTGAACACAGTCTGGGGGAGTCGGTACTGCCCCTTAGGTTGGTTCTGTTTGTGCTTAAGGAGCCCGGAGTAACAGAACCGCCCGCTGTGGCTGCTGTTCTGTGACATCTGAGAAATGGAACGGGAGGGACTTCTGGCTGGGGACGGTATGTTAGAGCTGCTGGAGCCAGAGTGCGTGGAAAGAGCATTGAGCAGACAGCTGCATGGCTCTTCCGCGGAGCTAAAATGTCTCTGAGGTGTGTTCGGGGAAAGTGGGGAGAAAATAGTTAACCTGAAATGAGCCCAAACCAGCAATATAAAGTGTTCCAGCTTCCACTACTGAGTCGCTGCTTGTAGTCAAAGGGTTTGATAATTCCTGCAGACTAGGAGTAGGCAAGGTGCTCTACTGGTTGAAGTACCTAATTAAGATGAGGTTATGAATCATAAATGAGAAATTAGCCTTTTGCTGAGCGCATCTATGAGACACTTATTCATATTGTCATCATCCTTTCTGTGTATACCAAGGTATTAATTACGTTGCTGGGACATGAGGTAATTCAGGAAACGTTCGAACATACAGGGCGCTACGACTTCGCACGTAACATTGAAATCCCAGGAACGCCTAGATGGGGGGAATTTGAGAGACCCTGGCTGCACAGCTGGCTTGTAAGCATCTCATTTGTTTCTGCACATCAGCTAAGTGCCTTTCTCTTCTTAAAATTTGAGGCTTGCCTCTAAATCTGATGAAGATGATAACATTGAGGTTTCATGTGTTCAAGAATGCAGGCTGAGTTAGTGTTTTGGTGTTCAATACAGATAATGCCAGGAAACATTAACCATTTTTGAAGGGGAAAGAGCTGGCGATTTAGCACTGTGACTTCTGTGCCATCAGTACTTTTTGGAGAAGAATTCTCTAGTCAGTCAGTGCCAAGCACTGTGGAGACGCCCAGTATTACTGGGGAAGATAAATGGACGCCACGAGTGCTTTATTGCTGCCTGCTGTCCCACTAGTTTTCTTTTAATGACTGTAAATTCCTGACTGGCTTTTGTTTACACGCTCATGACTTGGCATACGGGAAAAGGTAAGATACTTCTTGTACCGTGTACCCTAAGAATGGTAACTTTGCATTACTGATGGAACATCTAGAATTGGTAAATCATCCCTATCCAAAAAAGCATATTACATCCTCTTGAATAAAATAATGTATCAATACCTGCTTGGGGCTTGCTGTGTTTGCTGCCGCAGTCTGTAGCAGCGGTGGAGACAGCTAGTCTGCTGTGCTCTGAAATCTCTGAGATTGTTGAAGCGTAACTGCGGGGAAGATCCTTTGCTGACTCGTCAAAGGACTGGAGCACCGATTAAGAATTCACTGTAGTACTCACTGGAAAATAGCAGAATATTCAGCTGCTGAAGAATGTTTCCCTTCATTTATTTTTTTTTAAGAAAAAGTAGTTTATTCTAGCTGTGATTCAGTACAGTATCTTGTTTTGGGCAACCTGCAGGTGATTTTTTTTTTCCCCGTTTCCTGTAAAAAGATTTTCATTACTGGATATCTCGGCTGAAGTTGGCAGTAATTGACAGGTCTGAACTTCCTACTCACAGATGTGACCTTCCCCGCCCTTTGTCAACTCAGTGCTGACAAGGGAGAACACTAAATAAGGAAATTCTGAATCTTTTCACTTGAGTAAGAACAAAGTCTTACTTGGAGTCGAACGAAACCACCAGGAGAAAGAAACGGAGTTGAACTGCACCTGCTTATTAGATAATCAAATGCTGGGTATTCTTTTGTAACTTAATAGTATACCTGTAGCTTTTCCCTCGTCAGGTTTCCCCGTGTTGCTGTAGTCAGCTTCCTTGAGCCAGTCGTGATTTGCTGCAGTGTACGAGCTGAGAGCAGAAGCCTGAATCCCCTGAATGAGGGAAGGGTTTCCAAGTTATTTGCGTGACCCTCCACCGCATCAAAAACGGAGCAGCACTGCCACCACGGGAACCCTGTCAATGGGATTTGTAGCTGAGATCCCAGATCTAAGGCTTTTTCTTAGCCATGATGTCTTTTCGGTCTTGACCAACAGCTGACTTTACAGTTTAAAGATAAAAGCTGAAAGAGGAGGAAAGGGGAGCAAGCCTGGAAATAAGTAAGACTGACTTTGCTGTAGTTTCAGCATTCCTAAGGAGTCAGCTATTGAAGCGTGCATCAGTCTGTTGGTAAGAAGAGGTTATTTTTCTCAGCTTCACTTGTTTTGCCTCTGCCTTTCTTCCCTGACCAAGAACAGTGTCCGTTTCATCTTCTGAAATGGAGTGAGCAAAAGTCTTTCTGTCAAGTAGATGTTAGATAGCCAAGGTGCCCGCGAGCACTGGAGTTTGCAGTCAATTGGAAAATTTCGAAGCATATGCAGTAAACAAATGTCAGACTTTGTATACGTAATGTACTCTTTTAAAACCTGTTGTTGAATTAGCCTAGTGCCTACAACTATGTTAATGCTGCAGTTTGTGAAGAACACGTGTTTTAAATGCAGTAAAAATCAAGGTAGCAACCATTTTGAGGAAAATAGCTTACCAACAGCTTTTTGCTGCCGCTGTCCGTTAGTGTTACTGCATTCCCTAATGTTCCTAATTGTACTGTCAACTTTGCTTCACTGTCGTCAGTCTCATGGAAAAAAAGAAAATGCTGGTTAGAGCATTTCCCCAAGCTAATGCATCTTTCTGGGCTTTATTTTGGAATCGAGTCTCATTCTACTTGGGGTATTATTCAGGTGTATCTTGTAAGAAGCAGCAGCTTTGTCTTTCTGCTATTTTCCTTTGATTGGATACGTCTTGAAGTTAGTTGGGGTAAAAAGCTGTCACATTTCAGGCAAGCTGTGTTCTCGTTAGGAGTACGTGTCTGAGGTTTGAAGGGCATACGGATTTCATAACTGAGCCCTGTCCGAGTGGAACGTACCTGCTGGAACGGTTGTGCAACTTCCCCTGTGAGTGGGTTGACTTGACAGCACGTCACATGCGAGTCTTCAGACTGGCCGTGCAGTCTTCAGATTGCACCAGAGATGTAGCAATGCAGGGACAGCTGATGGCCTTCCTTGTGAAACGGTAGTAACCCTACAGAGTGCTGCTGCTTGCTGATGGTTTTTAAACAACAACAAAAAAAGGAAATTTGTGGAAACACATTCCAGTAGCCTTCCACGCCTGTAACGCAGAGGGCCAACAGGTCGTTTGTGCTTTAACGTGACTAACTTAAAACTAGTTTTACTGCATCAGAATGAGGATTGGAGCAGCTGTTTCTATAATCTGCAAGTCTGCGTTAGTGGGATGTCCTATCCTGGGGAACTTCCTACTGCTACACAGAGGTTGTTGGTGCACTTTAATTTTCACAATAGCAGCTGAAATAAACCACACTCAGAGATCATGCGGCACTGGTGTTAACTGTGGGCAGTCTTGACTTGACAGCTGTGCTGACAAGCCAAAAAAAGATGCTTTTTGCACTAGACAGATGTCTAAGTGTTGGACACTTTCCAGCAAGAAGCAAAGAGCTTTATTCTTCCATGTCACATGCAACATGGTTTAAATGAAAGAAGCATTTTTTGATGGGGAATATTATTGCAGAGCTTTTTAGCATGCAGAGGATTAGCTTGCTAATCACCTCTCTGAGTAACTAGATTCTACCAGTTATACAGGAAAATTCTTGATGTTGTGAGTAGTGAGGCATAATGATGAAGGAAACTAGTTATTTTAACTTCATTTGATACATTTGCATGGCACTACTAGTGCCAGTATGTCTCCTGCATTTGCATGTCTTTTGTTTTAATTTTGATCATATATAGACACTGTATTCATTAGTTTTCTTTTTTTTTTTGAGATGCTGTGAAGGATCTCTTCCAAATGAGAAACAATGTGAGGAGAAGATTATATTAAAAAAAAAAATAAAACCACATTATAGAAAATAGTTCTTCGAAGCAGAAGTTACGGCAGGTATACATGATGGAGTTTTGTCCTGGAAACGTATTAGTCATCAACATCAGTAATTCATTAATTACTGAAACTTGCAAGCAAATTCTTCTCTTGACATACAACTACAGAGCTGATTTTTACAACCGCTTTTTCATTTTGGAGGATACTAATAGCCCTGTCTCTCTTCTTTTTTCATACCTAGTGTCCTATAGCATCTTCAGACTCATTTAAATCCCTTCATTCTGTTAAAATTCACTTGGCTGTTGAAGAGGGTGTTTCCCTTAATTGGCAGTGAATTAGATTGATTTCTGCTTTCTTTACCAGGGAAGGAAGAAGTGATGAGTGTTTAATCTCTTTTAGAGTACTCTTTTAGAGTTAGTATAATCATGTATGGTTTGTGCCTCATGCTACGCTGTTGTGTGGCTCTGTTAGGCATGGTTTTGGGATTCACGAGGCAGTTGCAGTATTAGGAGTATTTAATGGCAGAAAGATTGTTATGGACACTTAGTAAACTGATACTATTCCACGTGTTTGTACTTGCTGATTTGAATATAAGTAGTGGTGGCTGTAGACTTTGTAGTTCTGGAAGTCGCTCATGCTTTGAGAATGGTTTTGCTGTCATCCATGTGGTTACACAGCCTATCTTAACTGAAAATTCATTAGCAAAGTCTTTTTCTCCTCATCTTAATGAAGAATATTCTACGGGTTAAACATCTAAATATCATGCTGTGTTTCACTAAGTTGAATGAAGAGTTTCTTTTTTCTTTTCTAGACACTCTTCCATTTGTCAAGATGGAGAGCTCAGATTCTAGTGATAAAGGAAATATCGATCAATCCGAAGCACAACGTCAGAGTCAGCTAGATCGGTTAGATCGAGAAGAAGCTTTCTATCAGTTTGTGAACAACCTGAGTGAAGAGGACTACAGGCTTATGAGAGACAACAATTTGCTAGGAACACCAGGTAGGTTATGCTTGTGTATATACGTCTTACTGGAGTTGCTTGTAGTTGGTTTGTCATTTTCTGTTCTCCTCAATCTCCTTCGCTCATTTAGTTCATGTGCTGCAGTTGTGTTGCGTGGTAGGGAGTAGCTTTTTGCTAACTTGTACATACTCAAAATTGAGGGCTCCACCATGGAGAGGTAGTTGGGACAATGTGGATTCATCAGGTACAAAAGTCTGCTGTTCACACCACTTGATGGGAACATCCAGAGCTGACCCTATTATGGCCCTTTAGACTTCTGTGATAGAAAAGTAATCCCCCTTAAGCACGTGTGACAACTTTATGCTGGTATTAAAAGTTTATAACTAGGATAACTAATCTGGTGCAAGATTCTGCATGGGTGTTTTAATGTCCATTTTTAATCAACTTACTACTTTAAATTGACTCTTTATAGGATGATGCCTAACTGAAACCAGTTATAATTTAAAACATGACTTCAACTAATTCGAACTTCTTTTCGTGCTTGTGAACATATTATCACTTTTTTCCCCCACTCTGGACAGTCATTTAATTGGAATAGACTGAAGAAAACTGCTGATGAGTTCTAGAGGTTGCAGAACCAGAAAGCACATTTGTCTTTTTTGAGTAGGTTGAAACTGTTGGATCCTTCAGCAAAACTTATTTGGAAGAGTGGTGCTGAAGTGTCTGAACTTCCCCTTAGCAACCTGCTTGGCAGTCTCATTATGGCAGGATTTAATTAGAGAAAAAAAAAAGACAAAACAGTGGCTTGTACCTTCTGTAGAAGCTTTTGATAATGCTTGCCATACATATGATTTGGAAATATTTTTGGAAAATTTTGCTTATTTTCTAAGGTGAAATTACTGAAGAAGAGTTGCTGAGAAGGCTACACCAAGTTAAAGAAGGTCCGCCACAGCAAAACAGTGATGAGAATAGAGGTATATACAGTATTTGTGAAAACTCTTAACTTTAGCACCCCATACGGACCTTAACTTGAGTGCAGGAGTGGAACAAGTTAAGCCTAGGCAGGTGCAAGGTGAGCTTTGTTTCAAAACTAAGTGAACGTTATGTCTGATATCTGCTACAGAGATCAGTTTGGGACAGATTTCACCCATAACGTGTCTGTTACTTGCATCAAAATAAAGTACTGTTTAGGTTTCTTTTTCTTTATTTTTAAGATTCTTTTCCTGTCTGCTCCCTTTTGGGATGCTTTTTGGCAGTTCTTCTTTTTGTTTTTATTCACCATTCTTCCCTTCCAAAGGTGCTCTATGGGTTTTGTTATCACCCCTCTAAAGAGGGTGGAAAATTCTTGGAGCTTACCGCTGGGGTTCATTCTTTAGTGAGATGAGTTTGCTGTAAAGCTGATCTTCAAGTGAAGGGTCAGGACATAGGTCTTGATTCAGTGGTTGTTAGATCCCTTAATTGTTTGGAAAGGAAAACACAGAATATTGAGTGTTTTAACACGTGAAATAAGACTTTCCATTTACAATAAATAATACGTGTTACTTAGACTTGTTTGCTGTGTGATGGCTGCAGCCTGTCTGTGCATATTAGGGAAAAAAAAGTCCACTCCTGCTCCCTTAACAGAGCTCTGGTAGATAAGAACTGTGATGCTACATGTGAAACCACAGTTGCGCTTGATGGGATTAAGTGCTTCTAAACTGTCACTTTTTTAAATTAAGCACTTACATTTTTGGAAAAGATCACTCCAAAGTTAGCTAAGTACTCTAATTTTGGTAGTTCACTGTCTTTTTCGCAGGTGCAGAGTCCGCAGAAGATGTTTCAAATGGAGATTCTATAATAGACTGGCTTAATTCAGTCCGACAGACTGGAAATACTACAAGAAGTGGGCAACGAGGAAACCAATCTTGGAGAGCAGTGAGCCGGACTAACCCAAATAGTGGTGACTTCAGATTCAGTTTGGAAATAAATGTCAACCGTAATAATGGGAACACAAATCCGGAAACCGAGAACGAGCCATCTGTAGAGCCTTCCAGTGGGGAGGATTTGGAAAACAGCCAAAGTGACTCTGAAATTCCAAGGTCTGAATCACCGTCTGTAAGGCAGCCTGGATCAGAAAGGAGCACTTCAGAGGAGCTAACAACTGAGGAAGCTTCTCCTCCTAGAGGGCAGAGGAGAGCAAGAAGTAGGAGCCCAGAACAGCGGAGGACACGGGCTAGGACTGATAGAAGTAGGTCACCTATTAATCCAGTGAGTGAGGCTCCTCGCAGGTCTCATCACAATACATCATCTCAAACGCTTGACCATTCCTCAGTGAATGAAGCTGAGGGGAGTTCTAGAACTAGGCAGCATGTGACGTTAAGGCAGCATACAGCGGGGACTGAGATGCCAAGTGAAAACGCAGTTCTGTTTTCAGCCCCTGAAACAAGACCTGTTCCTCAAGCAGCAGGTTCTTCAGAAACTAATGGTGCCAGTGAGTCTGCAACTCCTGGGCAGAGGCCTCCTACCATAGTGCTCGATCTTCAGGTGAGAAGAGTTCGTCCTGGAGAGTATCGGCAAAGGGACAGCATAGCCAACAGAACTCGGTCCCGGTCCCAGACCCCTAACAACACGGTCACTTACGAGAGCGAACGGGGAGGGTTTAGGCGCACGTTTTCACGTTCAGAACGGGCTGGAGTGAGAACTTACGTCAGTACCATTAGGATTCCTATTCGTAGGATCTTAAACACAGGCTTGAGCGAGACTACATCAGTTGCTATTCAGACTATGCTGAGGCAGATAATGACAGGCTTTGGAGAGCTGAGTTACTTCATGTATAGTGATAGTGATGCAGATCCTAGTGGCCCAACTCCAAATCAGAACGTGGATGCTTCCGAGCCGCAGAACGGAGGTGGTGGTAGTTCAAGCAATGAAAGTACAGATGTTAGCTCAGGGGAAGTGTACGAAGGTGGTAATGAAGGTGGTTCAACATCTGGTGCCAGACGGGAAGGTCGGAATACAAGAGGATCGGTCACGTTTGAAGAAAGTGGCTCTCTACCATTCCTTAGCCTAGCACAGTTTTTCCTACTAAACGAAGATGACGATGACCAACCAAGAGGACTCACCAAAGAACAAATTGACAACCTAGCAATGAGGAATTTTGGTGAGAGCGATGCTCTGAAAACCTGTAGCGTGTGTATTACAGAGTACACCGAAGGCAACAAGCTTCGGAAACTGCCTTGTTCTCACGAGTATCATGTCCACTGCATCGATCGCTGGTTATCAGAAAATTCCACTTGTCCCATTTGTCGCAGAGCAGTCTTAGCGTCTGGTAACAGAGAGAGCGTTGTCTAAATGAGATCTGAATTTATGGGCGAGCAGCTAGTGTAATAGTGATGGGCAAAGAAGTCACTTCCTTTATGGCCACTTTTTGAGTGGTACCTCATTGTATAGTAATGACTTGGAGTGAATCTTCCCTCATGAAAGCATTTTCTCTGAATTCAAGCTTTTAAAATTGTAAAATTTCTTTAATTAGGGGTTTCGAGATCTAGCCAGTTTGTGTGATTAAATTTCACTTGTCCAAAGACACCTACCCATTTAAAAATACTTTTTTCTTTATGAGGAGTAAGTTCTAGCCCCTTCCTTCCCCCAGTCCAATAAACATTTTGTCCTAAAGATTGTGCTTACGAGGAGTCTGAGAAGTCATCCCAGCTTAATGTACATGAGTCATAGATGATTTTTTGCAAGAAATCCAACTGACTGAAGAAAAAAAAAAATTAATTGCACACTTGAACATACTTCTAATTTTCATACTGGGTTAATATTGGACGTGTCTGTAAATAACACTAATGTTAGCCCTTTCCCCATCACTATGGCACGCTGTAGGATGAGCTGTTAGCTTAATTGGGATATTTATCTTGTTGTGGAAATATAAGAATTGCCTATGCTTGTTTAAATAAAAAAAAAAATCTGTTTTAAAATTGTAAAGCTTTTTTGTAGAAGCTCAGTACTTTTCCAATGCACTGTTGTACTAACGCATTAAGAATTAAAATTGTACCATGCTTAGAAATCGAGAATGCTTTTCATACAAAACCCACCACACAGAGAGCAAACTAAATACAAGAGAGCTGCTTTTGTAACTGTGTGCCTGTCAAGAGCAGTGCATATCTGTACTATTTATGTGAAAAGCTACTGTAATATAAAAACAGTTGAATTAGACATCTTAATTGCATTTAAAAAATGGAAATTAAATGTTTATAATTGCAGTGTTTTGGCTCAGTAATGCCACCCAAAAAGATGATAAAAATTAGAAACTGTTCTAATGGCTGCTTCTTTCTTTATACGGTTACTAATATGTAATAATATAAACCAGTGTGTACCAGATTATTCCGTGAGGTTTATGCCCAATTTTTGCATTTTTTACTTTAAAGTTTGAGGTAACCCTGTGTGATTCTTCAGCAAATAGTGACTCCCCCCCATCAGCTTCAGCAATATTAGTAATCTCTGCATCTGTTCAGTGAACACGATAACATCCAGTGTTGGTTCGAGTGCTGCAGAAAAATAAGTATTAACTGGAAGGGAGATTAATTATTAGAGTGCTATGTTAAATTGGGAGATTATAAGTGATTACTGGAATATATGTAATGTTATTCTTAAGATTGGCTACGCATTCAAAACTACTCCTTATACTCCCATTGGAACGACTGAAAAATTATCTTTAGAAGTGTGTTTGTGGCACGCTGCAATGGAGAACCAAAAATGTGTTGCTGCCTTGACTTGGTCCTGAGCAACCTGCTTGGGTGGCCCAGCTCGAGCAGGGGTTGGACCAGATGAACCCAGAGGTCCCTGCTGCCTGCAGCCAGTCTGATCTTGTACCTCAACTCATTGGTGTCAGGGGAAAGCATCCCTGCACTTCAATGAGCTGTCTTTGTTTTATTCTCTAGTGTTTGTTTTTTCTTCTTCTTTTCTTCCCCTAGCTAACGTCTGCAGCAGGGAAAGCGGTACGTCTTTCACCTCCAGAGTGGTAGTTGCAAAGGGATATGAACTGCTCTTGCGGGCTGTAAGGGAAATGTTGCGTGCTCCTCAGATGATAAAACCAAAGCTAGTCTATCTTGTTTTTTGCCTAATTAAAGAACACTGTTGATGTTTTCTAGTGGTGGTTGCATAAAATACAGTCTCTGCTCTAAGCCATTTTTAATGTCTCATCAGTTAAGGATTCCACCATGTCCCAAAATTCCAAATTTTTCATGCGTGGGCATTTGTGGTGTTTGGTTCAGTGGGAAACCCTGGCTGGCTATTGAGCTTGCTTTCCTCGTGGTGGGGCACACCGTCGTGGCACAGGGAATACATGTTCTGTGGGGATTTTGTTTGTTTTTAACAGGAATAAATAAGCTCATGCTCTTAATTTTTTCCCTCTGTGACACGCATCACTCTAAAATTGGAAGTTAGCTATTAATTTCAGGTGCTGGACTCTCGTGAACGTAGGTAGTATCAAAATGTCTTCAACAAAATCACACTTCTGAATTTCTTCCAGTAGCATTCACGTAGCACATACCTGCTGTCGGTTGCAGTTTCCAGTAGCTTTATTGACTTACTGGAGCGTAGACTCGGAAGGAAAAAAACAAAAAACCTTCTCCACACGAATGCCATTTTAGATTTTGACAACCTGACATACCTCTCTGAAGACTAAGCACGGTGACCAGGAAGAAAGGAGCCCATTAGTGCTCCTTGGTGCGAGGCAGGGCTGTGATGCGTGTCGTTCAACGTAGCTTTCAACGTTCTGAGTTTCCAGTAACTGCACTTGGGTAGGCTCAACTTCACAGTTTTGTTATAGCTTAATAGTGGCATGCCTTAACATTTTATCTTTCTGCAATGATAGCAGCTAATAAAACGTTGGAGGTTTCACAAAGGGTACCAAGAACAAATAATTTCACCTCAGTTGAGAAGCCCTTGAGTGTTTTCAATGTTTTGCACACCTTTTCCAAGGCTGAGTGTATTGAAGGTGCTGGGGGCTAGGTGCCCAGCGTCTGGAAGAGTTGGCAGGAATTAAATTGCTGACACAACAAAGAGCTCCTTGTGTAGCTGAGTCATCCGTCAGCCTCTGCAGTAGTGCTGGGGGAGAGCAGTGTCCCGGCTGCTGGGAGCCGCAGCCAGGAGCTCGGTGGTGGCCACGAGTGCCTTTGTGTCGCACCGCATCCACAAACCCCGCGCCTTCCACGGGACGGTGGTAGGGCTGGGATCTGGCAAGAGGAATTCCCAAGTGCTGCTGCGTTTTACCCTAATATCTTGAGGTAATTCCATTTCTGTCCTTCTAAAGTTATGTTGCAGTTAGGAAAAGTCAGTATTTCCACTTCGGTTGCGAACGGAACGGGAAATGCACTAATTTTAAAGGCTCGCCATTAGCCGATTTTGCAGTTTATAAGTCATGACGGTATTGAGATTTCGCACGCATTGCTGCCCTCGGTTTACTCTTTGTTGGTATTACAGCACCTTTACTCACGCTTATAGCCATATGAAAGGTTAAAATGGCCATTTTTGTGATTTTGAAATGCTCGTACAGAAAAGAGAAGTATAGAGGCAGCCTTGTTGCGGCAGCTGCCTGGTTCGTAGTGCCACCTTGTGGGAGCCTCTCCTACCCTTCAGAGCCGGCACAAATCTCCAGCTCGTCGCTTGGAGCAGCCTGGTTTCTTCTGGCGTAGAAGGCTTGTGCTTTGTTTTTGAAGGGGATTCCCTCTTACTGCCTGCCTCCGTAGTTATCGTGGCGTTTTTTTCAAAAGGCAAACCACCCAAGCTGCTGCTGTGAGTGCTTATCTGGTGGGTGAGCTGAATTCCCGACTTATGGGACAGCTCTGCAGGACCTCCACATCCAGCTGTGAAAGCAGTCACAAGGCCAAAACCTAGAAGAACGAATAGTATTTTTTTAATTAAGAGTATGTTTGATAGTTTAACTCAAATTGCAAACTGATACAGAGTGGTGGGTGCTTACTTTTTTTTTTTTTTTTTTCCTTTAAATTAGGGCTTTATCCTTTAAAAGACTGTGAAGACTTATTCCTGGGGTTTGTTGGATTTCCTTTTTACATGCACTTTTTTTTTTTTTATCGCTTACAAGAGTTGTTTTTTTTATTATTATTATTTTTTTTGTAAAGAACTTGTAGGCAGTTAATTGACTCGCTTTAAAAATGATTTCATTAGCGTAGCTACCGCATGCATAGAAATTACTCATTAAAAGTTTAAAGACTTTTGGTAGGAAGTATTAGCGTGCACGCAGAGCAGCTGCACTAACGCGATACTGTACCCGTTTTGAAGGAGCCATAATTGTCCATTGTGTCAGCTTGCAAACTAATGTATTTCCCACTAATGTTGACACAATGGACCATAATGACTGTCATCCCAGTTTCCTGTCAGTTAGCTGGATTATGCAAATACGTCGCGTCCAAAGGGCTGTTTCCCTGTCTAATTGCAGGGGATGTTTATCTTGCAAGGGTTGCCTACACAATGGGCAGGCTCCGCGCCGTGTCATGATAACGAGGGGCTGACTTGAAGACGAGGGAAGAGGCGGTGGCACGGCTGGCCGTGGGGCTGTGACTTTTGGCAGTGCCATGTGGCTTTTTCTGAATCTCCCAACGCAATCTTTGCCACCCCACTGCAAGGTTCACCTGGTTGGCGTAAGCCGTGGCCTTATCTTTGACTTGAGATCCTTTTCATTACCATAATGTGTGTAAGTGTCCGATATTTTGGTTTTCTCCCCATCATACCGCAGGGACTCGTTGCTTGATGAGGGTGTGTAATCGTGTTGGTGAGCGTTGGCTCAGAGCCATGTTAAGGGAACCTGTAACAAATTCAGAAATATTTCCAATCTTTGCATACTCTAGGCTGTTGGTTTTTTTTTCTTTCTTTCTTTCTTTCTTTGTCCTTGACTAGGGAGGGAAGGAGGAAGGTGAAGAGACAACTGATGGTAACTTACCCAAAGTACATTAAGTCTGTGTTGTGTTAAAAAAGAAAATCAATTTGCATCTGTTATACCAGGGCTTCCCAACCTCTTCTTGAGATGTCTTTTAACCATACTTTTGGGTTTGTTTTGATTATTTTATGTGGTTTTGGTCCCGTCAGCTAAAACACCCAACACCCCTTCCTGAATCTCCCTCTCTACCAGTACGGCTATCGGTTGGGAAGCCCTGAATTCAACTGAGAATGTAACAGTTTTATTTTATTTTATTTTTCTTTATTATTTTTTTTTTCTTTTTATTTCTTTCTTTTTTCTTTTTTTTTTTTTGTACAGTGCTTTACATCTGTTTATGCTGGACTTGTTTAGTACAAAACGGTACTCTGAGGTCATCGGACAACAGTTCGACCAGATTTGATAGCTAATATTTAGGAGGAGTTTGTTCCCTTTGTAAGATGTCATAATGCAAATTTAAATAGACTCAATAAAATGCATGAAGTGACCATTTTGTGCTTGATCATCACTCCTTGGTCTTATTCTTCTTAGGGTGGGAATGTGCTGGAGTAACTAACAATGGAGGTGGTAGGAATTTATGTGTGCCTTTTGCCTTCAGGCTGGGCAGAAAGAAAAGACCCGGAATGGTGCAGAGTTTAGTTCCCTGAAACATTTATTGCTCCTTAGTACATAAACCAGAAGCAATAAATCTTCCGATGAGCCAGACGTGTAAATCTGTCCTTGGATAATGTGGGATACCAGAGCAGAAAGTTATCTCCTGAGTGCTAGCTGTTACTTTTACGGGTACCCATCTGAGCCCCCCCAGAAATGCACCAAACGCTTCGCAGTCCTTGGGGCTTTCGTAAGAAGCTCACACATATGGCTAAAAGCTTCACCCTAAATTTAGTAGCTGATGTACGTGCTTGCTTGGGTGGGAAGGAAATTTTGTAGGGTGTGGGGAGCTGGTTTTATTACCAGCGCTTCCCTCACCTCGTCTCCGCTCCTCGAGTGGGAAGTCGGAGCAGAGGCCTGATGGCATGGAAGGAGAAGGGGCAGGACTGTGATGTACGGCTCAAAAACACGCTGCACCCATCGTTTGGGTGCCATGGACTGCTCCTACGGCCAGGTAGCTGTCTCAGCTGCTTGGCAGGACTGTGCTGATGGCCTTGCTGTGGCGAAGAGGAAGGTTTGTGGGCTTCCCCAGGGACGCGTTGAGCAAGGATTCTGCTCCGGTTTCAGCCTCCCTAGGGAGACCTCTGGGAAGAGTTTTTTCCCAGCTGCCGGAGGCTTCGTCTCGAGCTCTGAGGTGTCCCGCTCTGGAAGCATACTGGTTCAACCCAAAATTCGATCTTTACCATAGGCCTGAATTTTCATTCCAGGGAGCAGTTTCCACTCTTTCCGTACCAGGAACCCCTCGCCAGCTCCCGGTCTTCAGCCCTGCATCTCCCTGCGGGAAGTCCTTTGGGTTGTGTATCCCTGTGTTTGTTCCTTAAAAACTGCTGACTGCCGCCCCAAATTGCTTTAGAAGTCCAACCCAACCTTGGAGCACTTGTGCTCTCTGGAGAGGCTTGGGAAGGGCTCCACAGACCGCTCCTCGATCTTGACGGGAGCTGCTGGTTGTGCTGGGGAGGGAAGCAGAGGCTTCGTTGCCAGCTCATCTTCCCTGTCTGTTCCGTGATGGGACCTTTTTGAGGCTTTTAACATAATGAATCTAAGCTCAGCTGCATCGTGGCTCCCTAAGCCCTTACAATAAAGTAGTATGGGGAAAACTAAACCCACTTTTTAGCCTTAAAGGAGACGGCATTGTCTTTGATGCTAATGAGAAGCTGATGCTGCATGCTCCAACTGTTCCCCTGAATAAATCCCCTACTGAGCCGAGCATGTGAAAAAGCAGGCGTCGAGCCTCCCCGACAGCGACCGCTTCATCGAACAGGGGTCAGTGCTGTCTGGGTAGGGTTTCTGGCATTTTGGCTGCCATCAGGTCTGGGGTTTTCAAGGAAAAAGGTTGCTCAGAGCATGTTCCTTGAGGTAGCATCGCGGTGTTGGTGCATTGCAGTGATGCTCAGCTGCAGGAACCTCACGGAGTCCAACAAGAAGTGCAGAGTCCTGCAGATGGAGGGGAACAAGCCCAGGCACCTGGTAGCACAAGGGCTAAGGCTATCCTGTGCTGCACTGGGAAAAGTATCGCCAGCAGGCCAAGGGATGTGACCCTTTCCCCCCACCCAGCACTGGTGTGGCCACACCTGGGGTGCTGGGTCCAGTTCTGGGTCCCCCAGTACAAAGAGACATGGACATACTGGGGATGTCGAAGGGCCTGGAGCACCTCTGCTGTGAGGAGAGGCCAGTAGAGGTGGGACTGCTCGGCCTGGAGAGGAGGAGGCTCAGGGAGGCCCTCACCAATGTCTATGAGCACCTGAAGGGAGGGTTTCCCAGCGGGGTGGGAAAAAGGGTTTGGGCTGCTCCGAGCGGGGCTGGTGAAAGCATCAACACGGGTGGGAGAAGGCTGCGGGAACAACGGGCAGGCTGGGGGGGCGATGAGGCGCCGGCCACGTACGCCAGGGCTGAACAATGCCGCAGATGGGCCGATAACAGATTTACAACCCAGCGGTGCAGCGCCTTGGAGGAAGAGGTGCGAGCCACAACAATAGCAGGAGCCAGGAGCCAGAGCCCCGCTCACCCAGCCCACCACCGAGCACCCACCCCGCAACGAGCTTATGGCAGCTGATGTGTCAAAAACACAAGAAAAGCGTACCCCAAAGCCTCGCCAGGATGAAGCAGGCAGCCTTTCTGCTCCGCACACCCTGATTCTGGTCCTGCAGTGCCGGGGGCTCAGCCCCTCCAGCCTCGTGCTCAGCATCGCTGCAGGGCAGCTGCTCCCGGCCATGCACAGCCTCTTGCTCTTTTTTCCTCCTCCCCTGCCTTGTACTTGCTTTAGATCTAAGTGTGTGTATATATGTGTGTGTGTACATATTTTTTCCCCTCCCATGTTTTGCCAAACTGCCAATATGACGTGGTTTCCAATATAGCCTCCTGCTGCTCTGCATTACAGAAATCCCCCCAAACCCAGGCTGAAATAAAGCGAGCGTGCCCTAAACGCACGCCGTGCTCACCCACCCAGCCACTCGCTGAGCTCCCTTTGCCTCCCTTTGGTGCTGGGGTGATCGAGGGGTGGATCTTGGGCCCAGCACAGCGCAGACTTGGGCGTGCTACCAAAAGTGACTGCAGGTATACCTGCCACTCGCATGCGTGTCTAAAACACGCACGGCTTTTGTAGCTCCTGGTAAACGAATATAAAACATCGACATGCTTAGTATTCAATATATAAAATGATTAATTTAAAATTTAATATATAAAACACCAGTTTTGAATTTTAGAAGTAATGGCTCCCAGCGGGCAGGCCCCCAAGCACACCGACGGAGCTCTACGTGTGTGCGTGCTGCCTGCCCTGTCCCTGCACGCGTGGCACGCGGAGGAGCGCTGCTGCTCCCGCCTTTGAATCCCTGTTTACTGCCTCTTATCAGCTCCCGCTGGGGGGGTTTTGAGTATTATTTGCAGTAAATATCCCTGACTTGAAAAAGGGTTGAGATGCATATGGAAAGAAAAATGAAAGCCTGAGCCATATCAAATTAACGTGTGTGTCAGCTTTCATCTGAGGTCAATTAAGGCAGCTAGTGTAAACAAATTGTTACTTTAGAGTAACTTTTTATTTATTTATTTATTTTACTTTAGAACCCTTGCTAAAAGCCATGTTTTTGGTTCCACTCAACCCCTTTCTTGCACACCCTCCCCAAAACTGCTCCTCTTGCCAGCACAACTTAGCAGTGCTAATCACTGCGCCTCATCGCAGTGCTAACGTCCAGGAGGCCTCACTGTGCCCTGAGCCCCTGCCAAAAGGAAGAAACAATATAATAATAATAATAATAATAATAATAATAATAGTAATAATAATAATAATAATACAACCCTGGTGCGCTGACACTGATGGGATGCATTTCTTTAGGAAACCACAACCCCCTTCCTTTTTAAACTGGTTTTATTCTACACAATTTTTTTTTTTGAACAACATTCATAAAACATTCATTACAAAAATGTGCTAATATGGTTTTCTTTTTTTTTTTTTTTTTTGTCGGTTTGTTTTTGTGTTGTTTTTGTATACCAACAACCAGAAATTCACATTTTGAAAGGACAGCCATACTTTTAAGACACACATTCAAATACTTTACTTCCAGATACAATATTTTTAGGGGAATATAAATCGCTTACAAGGAGGAGATGTCAAAAAAGAAGAAGAAAAAAAGAAAAAGGAGAATTTCAGTTCTACCAGTTTCTTCACCTACATCTTAAAAGCTCATATTCTGCAAGGTGCGGCTTCTCCACCCTTTCCAGCAGCAACTTTAAATACTCATTTTTAAACCCAAAATGGGACCCTAACCACTGACAGCTCCAGGCCTGATTTCTGCACCGAATTAAGTGCCTTCTTTCAGCCGCAGACCCCCCCGGTTCGTTAACTAAATGGAAATTCAAGCCTCCAACCCAGCACTCTCACGTGGAGTCAGCTCAGACATCCACCCATCCAAAAGCAAATATTTGGCTTCGTTTGGTTTTCCGTGCAGCTGGATTTCAGGGAATTAGGAGGGATAATTGCCCCCAAAAGTCATCTCTCCTGCTGTGATTGGTGAAAGGCTGGGAAAGCCCAGGTCTGGAGAAGTGTCGTGTCCTGCTCTGAAACGTGGGTGCCAAAAACCCAGCGCTACCCGCGTGGTGTGCTGGAAATCCCAAACATGACGCCACCCAGAAACATGCTCTGGTAAACAGACCATCACACGCCATGACTAAAAATGTACAAAAAAGAAAGAAAGAAAAAAAAAAAGAACAAGAAAAAAAGCTTCGTTCCTTACTAAAATGGACGCTAAGCCTAGCTGCTAACGATGCGCCTAAGAGCCGCGCTCCTCTTGGCAGCCGGAGCTGGAAGGTGCAGTGAGGAGGAGATTTTGGGAAGGATGTTTGGGAAAGAGGAGGCACTCAGGAGAGGCACCCTTGAGGAGGCCTGGGTGCTGCAGGCAGGACATAACCAGCACAAATCTCCTTCAAACACTGGGTTTGGAGGCGAGCTTGTTTTCCGAGCACTGATTTGGGTGCTCCAGGCAAAGCCGGGAGCCACAGGGCCACATCACCGTTGGGTCAGACACCAAGGCCATGTCCTGTGAGTCGCATTTGCCGAAATGTCTCCCCAGTGAAGGTGGTTGTGGCAGCAGGGGTGGGTTTTGCGAGTCCTTGAGGCGGTAAGGGCATTGCAACACTTGCAGGGGAAAAAAAAAAAAAAAAAAAAAAAAAAAAAAAAAAGAGGCAATAATAAACCACAAAGGAGGTTGTGCAGGGGGAGAACGCGAAAGCACAGAGATAACCCTGGCGTGGCCAGGAGCAAAGTCCCCTGTGCTTCCCGGCCAGCAAACCCGCAGGCAGTGCCTCTGCGGGAGGGAGCCGGCCGGGCGCTGAGGGCCCCGTTGGGCACAGGGTGCTCCCGGGGGCGAAGGGCGGCTGGGATTGAAAAGAAAATGCCCCATAGAGCTGCCCAAAAGGGGCAGGGGGCTGGCAAGTGAGCCAGGGCTTTCTGGCATGTTCCCCATTTCCAACAGCCAGCTGAAAAGAAGTGAACGGTGCCAGTGGTGAGAATTACCAAAGCCGAAATAACCAAGGTAACCCCCAAAGATGCTGGGCATGGATGTGCATGAAAGCTGGGGCAGCAAAAGCGAGAAACTGGTGGTGCTGGATCTGTCCTCCCAGCTCTGCTTTGCACTTGTGGCTCCTCTGTGACCACCCAGAGCCAGGCTGGAAGCCACCTGAAGCTTCCTGAGATGCCACGGAAACATCCGTCCCAGCTGGAGCAAGAAGAGTTAAACCCAGTATCTCACCTTGCGGTAAAAAAAAAAAAAAAAAAAAAAAAAAAACAACAACTCTCTTTCGAACACCCTGAAGCTAAAGATTTAGGAAGGCAGCCCCTGCGCCGCGCTGCCGGGGCACGTCCCGCGCTTGATGTGCGCTTACATAAGGTGCGCGGTAGCCTGCAGCGCCAAGCGAGCTGCCGCCTCTGTCGGCAGGAGAAACTTGGGTTTTTTCATTAGAAAAAAATGAGTACAAGGTCTTTCTTTTTTTTTTTTTCTTTTTTTTTTTTTTTTTTTTTTTTTCCTATGCAACCCTGCTTTCCTGCTTGGCCTCCTATGCCCACCTCCCGATGACTGCTCCAACCTTTGCCCTTCCAGCCATGCACGCAGGCAGAGCATGGGGTGAGCCTTGCATCGCCTTTCCTGTGGCAGAGGCTGGCCTCCTGTTGGCCAAGGGCTTGTGATGACCAAGAGCACGACCTTGACCGGACAGCAACGATGCCAGCAGGTTTGGGAGGCTGTTAACAGGCTGTGATGTGGGCTGTACCCCTTCCACCGAACCCGGGCAGCCCATGAACGCACCTCTAAGTGCCCTCAATGATAAGAGGCTCCTCCAGGGGAAAAATAAAAAATAAAAAAATATTGGGGGTGTCGAGTGAGGCAGGGCTCTGTAGGCACCTCCATCCCTCCTGGCTGTCGGCTGATCCAGTGGTGCAGTGCTACGGCCCCGAGCGCAGGCTCCTCCCAGGGCAGAGACCTCTGTGGGCAGGCTGGGGGTTTAGGGCAGGTGGAAATCAGCAAAATGTGGGGATTTAAGCTGTTAAATCGCTTTATGAGCTAGAGAGGTTTTACAGCCACAAAGTTGGCTGTGAAACCATTCACCCAGTGGGTGCAGTCATCGGGGGCTCTGCCTAGCAGCACGGGCATGGGCTGGGTTTGGGGCAGTGCTGCTTCTCTTATGGCTGGGCTGCAGAAGATATTTCTTTCATTTAATCCCCCCATAAGCCCTTCTCATAGGGCACTAAGGTCAAAAATACAATTTGAAGAGCTTCATCAGCTTCAGCTGTGACTGCAGACCCCCAGGCTTGCACAAGGAGCCACAAGGCAGTGGCTGCCTTCCTCCAGCTGCCTGTGGAGGAGCATCGGGGGACCCAGGGACCCAGGGCCATGGGCACCTTGGATCCCGCTGGCACACATATGTGGGCTTCCTAAAACATGGGCAGGACAGCAGAGATGCGGCAGGGATGCCCTGTGGGAAAGAACAGGTAGGAGACGTCCCGGGAATGCGTGCTGAAGAAAGGGCAGGTTGAACAGACACCTCACAACACACCAGTATATTCTCCAGCTCGTACAGGGACAGCAGTAACAGAAGTACAGACCACGAGACCTTACAAGGCATTAGCCAGCGCAGATTTAAAAAACAGAAGGGTCAGAGGGGCATGCGGGGTGCAGAGCTACGTACAAGGCTCTCGTTTTTAACGGCGGGTGATGGGGAGGAAAATCTGACGCAGCCGAGGTGGAAGCTACCTTCGGTCCTTGCTCTCACCCGAGTTAATCCTGGCCCTGTGTGCTTCCTCCATCTCTCCATCTAGCCCGAAGGTTTTGCTGCTTGGAGCTGCCCGGATGGCCCAGACCTCAGGCACCAGATACAGGAGTGGAGGCGAGAGGTGCCCAAGGCACCGATGGGTCTCCTCCCGTGATTTTAAGGCAGATTTTGCAGGATGCTCCTGTCCCCGTGAGCACACACAGCCACAGCTCTCAGGGAGGGCAGTGGAAAAGGAGGGGAGAAAAAGCTGAAAGCACGGCTTGCTGGCCATTAGTCTGGTTTTGTGTTCCTCCTCTGGAGCTGCTGGATCTGGCACAGCCTCTGGACCTGGCGCACCAAAGGGGGAGGGGAGGGGATGGGTCTCTGCAAGGGGCAACAAGCTCTGGCTGTGGCCTGCTTTAAAAAGACATTTATTAGCTGTAAACCTCTGTTGTGATGTATAGAAAACTGGGAAAGGAGCGGGAGGTCGATCAAGTTTGACTCCTGGTGAGAGTTTTCCTTAGAAAAAATGGGTAGAGGAAAAAAAAATAAAGGTGGCTTTGAAATCAAAACTGTCCCAAGAAAAAGCGTTTCTGCTAGTTAAACGCCCTCAACTAGAAGAGCTTTTCCTTTTTCCTTTACAAACGTAGTGCATCTGCAATCACTGAGAATTACAGTCTGGCTAGAAAAGGGCCTGTGCTTGGGCTTGTGGAGGATGCTGGTGGCGATCGCGCATGCCGGCGCGTCAGATGTGTGCTTCGGAGGCAGGGCAGCCCGGCAGCAGCTCGCCGTTCACCACCGCCTCGGGGGCCAGCATCTTGTCCTTGCCGGAATCCAGGCGCTGCTTCTGCAGCATCCTCTGGTGGACCAGCGGGACGACGGAGAGCACCAAGCCGCCGATGATGGGGGGCACTCCGGCGAAGTAAAAGGCTGCGTGATAATTCCCAAAATAATCATTGAAGTATCCTGGGGGAGAAGCGTAACAGTGGTTATCCGTCTTATTTTGGCAGGACAGGACAAAGTCAGATGCATGCAAACAGTCTTGGATGCAAGCTGAGCAGGCACCCTCGGAGAATAACATATTGCCATTTATTAGTACCGGAAAAAATCCTTCCGATGCAGGATGCGGGATGCAGGATGCCCTGCACAGCCCACAATAGACTTTTTCCATTGCTTAAGAAATTCCCTAAATTACTTTCCCTACTCTCCTGGCTATGAGTCATTCCTGGCCAATTTTTATCTCGGCTTCCGACAGCCATCAGTTAATGTGGTCGCTCTGCTCTTGCTGTCCCCTGCTTTCATCAGCACGGGGAAAGGCGCTGAGCTACTGCAGGCTGTAGTCAGAAAGTTCAAAAGCTCTTACACCACAAAATCACCACGGGTAAAAGCAGCCACAAGCATCTGCTCCCTCCCAACAGCTGGGCCCGGCGGTGATACCAACCTGCTATCGGTGTGCCCGCGGTCATGGGCACGGCCATCAGCCCCATCAGGTACCCGATGGCCTGGGACGCCTGCATGGGCCCCACCAGCTCAAAGGCGATGGGGGCCATGATGGTGGTGAAGAAGCCGTCGCAGAGGCCGAGGAAGAGGCAGATGACGATGACGCCCTCGAACCCTCGGCACTGCGGGACCATCATGCACATGATGCCGAAGAGCACGAAGGATGCCACCTGGGGAGACAAAAGTGGGCATGGTGCTGGGGGACGGGATGAGTGGGGTAGGGGAGCAGGAAGCCACTCTGCACCATCCCGATGGTCACTTGAGGCTGTTTCCTCCGGGCAGGAGGAGGGAAGGCTCCTGGGCATGTAGCACGAAGACTTCAGGAGGGGCAAGCCCTAACCCTTGTGTTTCTGAGATCCTCAGCTCTGCAGTCTTGAACAGGAGCAGCAAAACCAGAGCCATCTGATCACACTACAAGACCCAGGGAGAGAGGATCCACCAAATGCTTCACTAGAAGGAGCGACAAGCCCATGGCACTGAAGACAAGGCCAAGGCGTAGATAAGCATCTTTGCCCAGTGCCAGCACTGGGACTATCTCCCTGCCCCCTGCCAGGGTGGCTTCTGAAGGCTACTTCAGAAGTCTTCCCGTCCTCTGGGCTCCCAGTGAAGATGGCCAGACCCAGATTTTGTACTTCTTGTGCTAGGAGCTGCAAGGGTGTTAGCTAATGGTATGTAAATGATGGGCAATCTGGGGCTGACGGTTCCTAGTGGTGTTAATGCTGACGTGGAGATGTTATCTCCAGCTGCAGAGGCTACAACATACCTGCAGGTAAATCTTCTTCAGCCCCGGAATGCAGTCGCCAATGCGGCCTGAAACCAAGCGCCCCAGCCCGGACATGGCTCCGAGGCAAACGGGGAGAATCCAGTCCTTTTTGGTTTCTTTAAATTCCTTCTCCACGTATTTGACCTGGGATGGATGGAAGGACATAAGGACGTGAATCCTCCATTAATTCATCTCAGCAATGGGCAGGACTTTGCCTGCAGCTATTTCTTGGCTGCGAGGCCTTTGGTGGCTCTGTCCCCGCTGCTTCCCTCCTCCTGCCCGTCTCCACCTTCCCACCACCTCCTCGCCCGTTCTAAAGAGCCAAGGCTCTCACCAGGTGCATGTAGGGGACAAAATACCCCAGGACGGCCGTAGCGATCCCAAAGGCCCAAATCCGATAGGTCTTTCTCCGGAAGACCCTCAGGTTGAAGTACTTGCGCATCTGGGACCAGCACTGCTGCCGCAGGCTCCGGCTGCCCGGCTTCTCCTGCCCATCGTGCTGAGAGTCACAAGAAGGTGGCAGGACGGGCCGGTACGTCATGGACAGGAAAATCTGGATGAGCATTAAGGCACTGAGGACTTGGAAAGTGTGAGCTAGCCCAATGGCCTTCCCCACCATCTTCAGGAAGAAGGGCAGCGGCACGGAGATGAGGCAGCTGCTGCCGGCCACGATGCCGTTGGCCAAGCCAAGGCGACGCTTGAAGTAGTGGCCAAGGATGACCAGCGAGGGCTGGAAAGCAAAGGAGCTGCCACAGCCGAAGAGGATGCCATAGGTGAAGTAACGGACCTCCAGAGACCTGGTGGGAAGAAGACATCAAGGTGGTCACGGCACGGGGAGGGAAGGAAGCCTTGCCACCCCCTGCAAGCTCTTGAGTCGGGACCAAGGGCTAGCATGCCACCGGCGCTGCACAGACAGCCTTGCCTTGAGGAGCTTATTCCCCAGCCAAAGCGAGGATTATCCTCGTTGCACAGCTGGCACGTTAAAACCTCCGGGAAAATGAAGTCTGGCTGGGGAGTGCTTTCTGCACGGCGGAGAAGGCAGCAGCCAACCTGCCTGCCTCGGGAAGCTGACCTGACTTGAATGTTTTTTTAAAGTACTGCGAGCAAGATTTTCTAAGGTAGGCAGGGGGTTATTTTTAGCTACAATTTTTTTTATTATTATTTTTTTTCTCCACTGAAACAACTAATTGAAAACATTCTGCACCCAGTGTTTCAAAGCAGAAGGCACCAACCCTGGTTATTAGGCACTTAGGGAGGGAACATCACATTTCTGCCCAGGCTCCAGGCTCCTTAATTATGTTCTTCTTCTTTAAGCTCCTCTGGGAGCTTCAATTAGGCAGTTAATAGATCTCATTTGTACCTTACAGAGGTGGCTGTGCTTGAGCAGGGAGCAATGTAGCTACTCTGCAGAGCAGGTGGAAAGTCTTTGGAAGCCTTTGGAAGCAGCTGCTTCCCACGGGCCAGCCTGGTTTTCCCAAGAAAAGCAGCAAAGAAAGGAGCCCAAACTCAGGCAGTGGCTGCACCCTTGAGTTCCCATGAGTTTCTGGCCAGATGAAGGATTTGCTTTCATCCCTGTGCAATACATTCAGCTGCAAAAGTCTGCCATGGGAGGAGGGTGTGATGGAGAGGTTTGGGCAAGTGATGTTGCGTGAAGGGGGTCTTCACTCTGACACCGAGAGCTGCTCGTGTGAAATACCGAGTGCTGCTCACGGAGCAAGAGAAAAGACAGCAGCCCAGATCTAACAGAGCGGTTCAAAATTGAGCAAATGTTTACAAGCACATCATTTCTTCCATGACAAGCTCGTCTCTGTAGCTAGTCAAGCAGAACGGGGAACATGAAAGCTGTACCCAGTGGCTCAAAGACAAATGGCTGTCATGAAAGGCAATTTCCAGCTACTCCAGGGCAAAGCCACATCAGAAAACCCATCCCCAGAGCCAGGCAGGCAGCTGGGCTGCCTCCGACCTCCCACGCACCAGCCCTGGCCACCTCAGCTGGGTCACCCCAGCTTTGGTGCTGCAAACAAGCTGATGTTTTGGATAAGTGGAGACAAATGCTGCTGGTCCCATCTGCTCGCTGTTGATGCTGAGACACCCCTGCGTGGCTGTGCCAAAGCCAGGCTCCTTCCAGCCTTGCTTCTCATCCTGGATGTCCCACCCTGCTTGCTGGGAATGTCCCTGGATGTCCCAGCTGCTCTCCGGTGGGAACAGCGGCACCATCTCCCTCGGACAAGGAGGTCTCCCGTGGGTAACGAGGTCTCCTGGGATGTCTCCCATGGATAACGAGGTCTCCTTGGTAGAGGAGGTCTCCCATGGATAACGAGGTCTCCTTGGAAGAGTTCTCCCATGGATAACCAGGTCTCCAGGGATGAGGTCTCCCACGGATAATGAGGTTGCCTTGGAAGAGGAGGTCTCCCATGGGTAATGGGGTCTCCTAGGATGAGGTCTCCCATGGATAACAAGGTCTCCATGGGTAACAAGGTCCCCCCTGGGTAATGAGCTCTGCTGGGAGGAGGAGACCTCCCTCCAGCAGCTGCCCCTCACGGGCACTCACCAGGAAAGGTGAACTCAGCAAGATTTCTTCCCTCCCGAGGCGCGGAGGCTCTGGGGTGGCTAAAGCTGGCCCTTCATCCCCAGCCCAATGGCAGATGTACCCGCCCCAGATGAACACTCAGCCCCATGTCCCAGAGAGTCCACAGATTTACAGGGATGTGTCCCCATTGTCCTGCCCCTTCCCAGGGTGGTGGGGACCCCAGGCACCCCCAGTGCCTGGAGCCAGGGCACCTAGCAGGGCACAAAGGAGCCGGCGTCCCAGGGTGGGAGCAGAGAGCGGGCGGCACGCCCTCTGTGAAACTAGCATGTTTTTGCTTTGAAAACCACTTCTTGGAGCATTTTAATTAAAACAACATTGATCCGAGCCGAATTCAAACCCACGGAAACATTTTTATTCGGACAAGCTGGGGCGAACAATGCTCTGGGGGATGCCTCGCGGTGCCTTTGAGGCTCCATGTAAAAAGCCACGTGTAAAGGACACCGGGGGTGACCTCGTTTTGCTCTCCTGAAGATGCAAATGTGTCGGGTTGGAAAGACTATCGCATCGCATCAGGTAGACCTGCCATCAAAATGCACATCGGGAGCACCTGCCTGGGGACATTCATGGCGAGCCCCTCATTGGGGTAAAGCTCATTCTGTCTCATGCCAGGAGAGCCTGAAACCACAAAATCTGCCCCAAATGGCAGCAGCTAGGGGGGCTGGTGTGGAAAAGGAGCTGGGAAGGGGCTGCCTTACTTGGTGAAGGAGCTGGAGAGGAGCCCGACGAAGGCAATGGCAGCTCCCAAGGCAGCCGTGGTCCTACAGCCGATCCGGTCGGTGAAGATGCTCACGATGGGAGAGCAGAAGAAAATCATGCCCATGGCCAAGGAGCCGACCCATGCTAGGGAGAGAGAAGGAAGGTGAGGGCTGTGTGTTGAACGAGGAGAAGGAGGAAAAAAAAATCAGGGCACAGAGCCCATGGGTGCCCAGCTTTGGGCCACTGGGGTCCTGGGTCACGGCCAGGCGCCGCAGCTACCAGGCACCGCTCCCCAGCATTTCCCAACCTCCCCCTGAGCGTGTCGGGAGGCCTCCCACCTCCTTAGCGGGGTTTTCTCACCCCTCCCCGTCCCACCAGCAACAAGATGTACCCAAACACAGCAGGCAAGGCATGTCAATTAAAGGGCGGTTTTATATACAGAGCAAACGAGCAGCTGGTGATGCTGGCGTTATGGGAACCGGGCGTCAACAAGAAATGAAAAGCAGAGACGTGGCGGAGGCTGGAGAAAGGAGGCTGACACGGGGGGGACCACATCTTCCAAAAGCTGCTGGAGGTGCGTGGGTCGTGCCAGGTTACGTCCCCTCCCTCCCCTGGTGAGACCCAGGAGATCCCTTCCAGGAGATCCCTACCCACCTCTGGGGAAAATCTCCGTCTGTCTGCTTTAAGAAGATTTTGTTATTCACAGATTATTTCAGCCCTGCCCTCCACCTTCCCTCTGTAACGGTTTCTGTGAGTGTTTTCAGGAGGAAAGGCAGGCTTTCAAGAAAAGCAATGTGGTGAGGAAAAAATCTCTGCCCGCCCGCGCCAAGGAGGAGCACGGGGAGCATCCCGCACCCGCAACGTGCTCCCTGCTGCTTTACGCCTTTTTTTCTCCTTGCACCTCCACCGAGAGCTCTGCAAACCCTCTCAACACACAACAACAGCCACAAGATCTTAGGAAAATGGCTGGGTCTCTATTAAAAGAAATCCCCCTCGCACCACGGGCCCCCCAAGCTCAGCCTTTCACGGGGACCACACAGAGAAGCCCTCTCCAGCCTGGGAAGAGCCAAACTAATTGCAGGGCTCTCCAGGACCCAATTTACTCAAAACGCACACAAAAAAATAAAAGCCGAGGCCGGGCAGAAGCCCTGCTGCAGCAGGGGAGAGGGGCGGGAGGGCGGCCAAGATGGGAAGGGCTCATTAACGTGGATAATGCACTTCCCGAAATGTTCCTTCGGCTGCAGCCAAGGCAGTAAAACGCGAGATGGCCCCGTCATGTTTGAAGTTTGTTATTTTTGGAAATTGCTTTAAGAAACACGGAAATAAAAGCATAAAGCGAGTATTAAAATTTAAAGGGGCCAGATTCAGATCTTAATAACCCCCGAGATTTACATGCAAATAAGCAGGATCAATCCCTGGCCCAAAACACGTGCACTCACCTGCGGAGATCAAAGCAAGCCCAGGCGAGAGGCTCAGCACCGGGCGCGTAGCAGCCTCCACGGATTTGTGTTCGTGAAAGGAGATAGCACTCAATTAAACCCGGTAAACAAAACAGATCCCCATGGCAAATTGCGCTACCTTTAGAGAAAGGGCTTACCACAAGCAATGAATAGAAATAGGTTTTGGTAATAACAGTGAGTGAAAATTAGCAAGAACCATCGCCCGGCTTGCAGAGGAGGCTGCAGCCTCTGCGGCACAACCAGCCCCTCTGGACCTCAGCACGGGCAGGGGGTCTCGGTGGGGCTCACCCCCGTGCTCCCAGACCGGGGCTTCTTGGTGGCACCAACCCCTTTTTGGCCCTGATCTGGAGGAAAGCTACGGCTCCAGCAGATCCTGAAAGAAATTACGGGGTGAGTCCAGCTCATCACGGGATGGGAACCCCGTGATGGGAACAGGAGCCTGATCAAGGCTTGGTGCTGCGGCATGGCCACTGCCTGCCACCTGCTGAAGGGGATGGTTGGGATACACAAAGAGCCCTCCGTGGGGCTGGTGGCCCGGTGCCCAGGCCTTGCCACCACCTTTTGCTGGAGCAGAGGTGTTCATGGCAGCAAAAGGAGGGCAAGGACCCGAGACGTGGCTCCCATTACCCCCCGGTGCTGAGCTCATTGTTCCAGCCTTCACAAAAACACCATTAACAACGGTGCCGCGCGGCATTTTCGGCCGAGTCTTATTTGTTCCTTTAAAAACGCCTCTCCAGGGAGACGAGAGGAAGGGACGTCGCTGGCGGCCGTGCTTCCCCGCTGACCCACATACCGCAGGCTGGGGGGATCAAGGGCCAGGAGGTGACCTCAGATCCGGAGCTGGAGGAAGTGTCTTCCCTCGCTTCCCGCGGCTTCTCCCGCTCGGCCGGGGATGGGGACGGGGACGGAGACGGGGACGGGGATGGAGATGGAGATGGGGATGGGGATGGGGATGGGGACATGCTGCAGAGGGTCGCCTTTCCCAGGTGCTTGGTGTTTCTTGCAGGACAGATGGGGCCACAAAGATAATTCTGCTACCTCTCCCCACCCGCTCCATGTCTCCGATAAATAATTTCTCCGGTCATACCGGGCGGAGATGCTTGCTGGGCACAGCAAGGCAAGTGGAGCTCTGCTGGCATGGCAAAGCTCATCACGAGTCCTGAAAGCCCTTCACGGCCCCACCTGGCTCGCATTTTGGGTGGCCTGGGAGCCGCAAGCCCTCGCTGCACAGCTGACAAGTGCTGCCCCGAGCATCTGCAGCTGTTAGATCCTGCGAAGCCATCTGCGTCATCCTTGCGTCCTCAAAGACGAGCCTGACACGCTTCCAGCGTCCAGCCTGGAGGGCTTGGATGAAGGCAGACACGAAGCGAGGGCTGAGGGGGCCACCACCATGCGTGGAAAGGAGGGATGCCGAGCTGAGGGGCAGCAAAACGAAGCTGATGAGCTGCTGGGCTACTCTGGGCACGAGGCGGTAGTGCACTGGTGGCCCCACGTGCAGATAAAGCCAGATAAACTCATTAACGGTATAGCAAGCCCCGCCTGGTACCATACCAAAAGCTCCAGAACAAAGTCCTCCTTCATCGTTTTTTTTTTTTTTTTTTTTTTTTTTTTCCTGGCTTCTCCTCCTCCCTCCTCCTGTGTGCAACTCGCAAACAAGCTGCACCTCAGGATGCAGGGAACTGGTCAGCCCCACAGCAATCCCTCGTGTGCACCATGCCGCATGCAGGGGAGGTTTAAGGGAGGTCCCAGCCACCCCCTGTCCTTGTCCCGGTGGCCGCTTCGATCTCCTGCAACCACGAAGTGACAGCTAGCAGCCCGTGCGAACAGAAGTCCCGGCACTGTGGCCGTGTTAAGTGGGGATGGAGGCAGACCTGTGGTTTGGCTCGGCAAGGAGCGGGCGCAGAGGGTTTTGCACCGGGGATATCTCCTCGAAGCGTACCTCGCTTCCAGGAGCCGTACCTCGTGCCTGCCCCGAGCCGTAAAGCCGGCCCCGGCCTCGCTGCCTCCTCCCCAGCTGCAGCAGCAGCAGGACCCCGCGCTCCCCCCGGCACACGGATCCTTGTGAAAGCCACCCAAAACCAACAAACAGCATGTGCTGCGCAGATGGGAACCGCCGTGTGCTCCTCTCGGCAGGCTGGGAAGGATTTTCTGCTCCGCGTCTCCTCCTGGCTTACAATTTTTGCGAGATGATTCACCTACCACACACTGAAGTCACCAAAAACCATAGGAGCTATGGTCGCGACAACTTTGTCCCGACGAGGGGAGAGGGATGCCTGCGACCCTGCGGGACCCCGCTGCCGGCAAAACCTCCCCCCCCCGTGCCTCTCTGGCCCCTTCTGCCCAGCACTTTTATGAAAACCAGACCGGCTCCATTTTAATGGGCCAAAAATGCCCTCCTCCCGCACGCGGAGCCAATCTGTAATTAGCCTTTCATGTAGGACGATGTTTATTCCTAGCGGGGTTTGTCTTGGCACGCTCGCTCCCTCTGAAAGGCGCACACATTTCAGGACTCGAGCCCTACATTTCGTTCTCTATCTGCCCGTTAATACTCATTGTTCCCAAGCCCCTTTTCAAAGCACACCCAAGAGGAGAAAAAATATCCTATTTCTTTCTGAAAAATACCCTCTCCAGCACCAGGCACACCAGCAGTGAGTGCAGCCAGGCTCACACACACACTGTTGCTGATGCAACCCCTCACCAAGACCCAGGACACCTTCCTCTCTGCTTTCCATCTTTTTATTTATGGACATAATTCTTTTTTCCTGGCTTTGGTGCCCCTTAGATGTATCCCCAAACCGATGCAGTGCAGGGAAGCGAGCCCCTGTGTTTATTTTGCAGCTTGTGCAGGGGGAAAGCGTGGTCCAGGGGCAGGGTTCGGGTTAGGGTCAGGATTTAGGGTTAGGGTCGGGGTTAGGGTCAAGGCCAGGCTGCTCAGCTCTCCCCAGCCCCCTGCAGCCTGGCAGCCTGGGGGTTTCCTCCAGGCCCCCGGCTCCTCACCACGTGTTTTTGGGGAAAAGGTCCGTGTTGCTGAGCTCAGACAAGTCCCAGAGCCAACGGCAATGATTAACTACAGCCGGACGGTGCGGGTCAGCCGTGGCCCGGACACCAGCTGCTGCACGTCCGAAATTTTAAGCCTTTGGAAAAGCCGTGACCTGACCAAACTTCACCGGGCTTTGGCTATGATTAACCTCTTCCTGACCACGGCCAGCTCCAGCCTGTGCAGCTGGTGTGCATGGGGACCATCCCCAGTGGGACCCCTCCACCCGTCCCCGTCCCACCGCCGTGTCCTCGCCTCCGAGCCCCCCGTGGCCACTTGTAACTGGGGGGCTCAGGCTGCTGCCCGGCTCCTGCGGCACAAACTGGGGGAGGAAAGGGGTGGGGAGGAAAGGAGCTGCAGGAATGTGCCCACTGCAGACCTCCGGTGACAAGAGGGCATTCTGCGAGACAGGCGGCCGCCGGTCCAAGTCCTTCAGGGCTTTGAAACGCCGTGCAGCCGTGCTTCGTCCCCATGCACGCGATGTTTCCTTTGCACTGTTTGTTCCCTCAAAAATGGCAGGGCTGGGAGAGGCCGGAGAACCACGTAAGGACCCAGCAGGCTCCCAGCGGGTGGGGGGCAGAGGTCCCCGAGCCCCCGCCCCTGGTTTTACCCTGCGAGGGGTAAAACCAAGACTGGGACACCTGGGGCACAACCAGCCCTCGGTACCCTGGGGACCCCCCCCCAGATCACAGCTGTTCCATCCCTGTGAAATCTCCGTGCCCTTCCCATGCCCCTGGCGAGCCCTGCCTGTGCCACACTTGGGAATCCTCTGCCTCTTGCTGGGAGGACGGGCTGGAGGAAGGATGCTTTTTTCCAGACTGGAAGAGACAGAAAAGCTCCCCTCCCTGCCAGATTTCTCCCGAGCAATCTTCTGTTTCCCATTAACGGTGAGAAGAAACCCTCGGCTTCGGCCCCGCGCTCCTCCCAGTGCAGCTCCCACGGGCGCTTGTCAACATCCCAGGAAAAAAGGCGAATTCAAACCAGCCGGGCAGAGAAAAACACCCTCCCTTTTTTCAAAGGGAAAACAAAGAGGCTGGGGAGAATAAATGGAGGCAAAACACTGGGCTTTGCACAGGCTCACAAAGATCTTTCCCCCCCCTGGTCGAGTGCTTGACAGCCTTCAACCCCCTGGAGAGCTGAGGGCAGTGATGGGGCAGGAGCAGCCCCAGCTTGGCATCAGCCCCCCCTCCATGGAGGAAGACTCCAAAAATCTTCCCCCCAAATGCCCCCCAAATCTTCCCAGATGGAAGGAGACACCTCTCCATGTGTCCCCCCCGGGGGAGGGGGGGGGGGGCTGATCAATAATTAAATGCCCTTTGCCCCTCTCCTCCAGCAGCTCTTGCCAAACCTCACCCTGCCGGCGATGCGCCCGCACCCCTCGACTTGCCGCGGCGATTTTCGGCTCCCGTCCTGCCTCCCCAAAAAATTGCAGCCCCTCGGCTCACCCTCTGTCCACAGCAATATCTGGTGCAGAAACACTGCTCCGGGCCCCCCAGGGGGCGAGGGTGGAGGGGGGCACCCACGCACTGGGTGCCTCCTCCCTGCACGGAGCCTCCCTCCAGAGGAGAGCACAGCCGAAGTATTTCAGCTATGTTCCTCGTTTGCCTACACCCAGCGAGGCCCCGATTTGTCCGCCCAATAAACGACGATAGACGTGGCTGTAAATATGAAAGGGAAAGCCTAGGCGGCGGCAGCAGCTGCTGCGGGAGCTCTCCAAAGGTCTCCCCCTCCCCCCGTTCCCATGGATTTTAGATTGTTTCGCCCCTGAGCTTGGCTGCCGGTGAGATGAGGCTCGGAGAGCTCCCGGTGACATGGGATGGCGCACGGTGATGCTGGCCACACTGGGGATCCTCCATCAAGTCTCTGCTATGGGGCTAAGAGGTTAAAAGGTAGAGAGGCGTCCAGGCAAGGTGTTTGGGAGCCATGCTGCAAAACCACTGCCGGGTCGAAGATGTGGCCTTGAGGACACGGCTTCCTCCGCCTGGGCCGGGGGGTTTCTGCCTTGTCCCCAGCGAGGCGATGCCAACGCCTCTGGCTTGTGCTCCTTCAGCCCACTGCTGGGGAAAAAAAATCCCCCAAACGATGCAAAGCTGGCGTGTTATTGCTAAACCACACAGCCAGAGGCCAAGAGGGGTAAAACTTCCCCGCGATTTTAATCTCCTGGGGTTTCCTGACATTAAAGCAGGCGTTTGAGAACACCTGGGTATCTTGGAAAAATAAGACTGGGCTGCAATTACGCAAATCCAGTAGGAAACCGAAGAGCAGCAATACACGGGGATTTTATTATTATTATTTTCAGCAAGGAACAGGTCATACCCCTTTACCAACGGGGTGTTACTTTTGGCTGACCCGCTCTCATCTGAAGGTTCTCCAGACGCGGGGACGCATGCACAGAGGTGCGTCCCGGCACATATCCCCACGGATCTGTCCCTGCCCAGAGCAGGAACGGGGCCGAGGGGACGCGGGGACAACCCGGGCAAGTCCAAGTGCCTCGGCAGCAAAGTGCCTCCATCCGGGCGGAACACGAGTGGCTTTTTGCTGCAACAAGGGGTTTTTTTTTTTTTTTTTTTTTTTTTTTTTTGGTGGGAATAAATAACCGAGCAGGTCGATGAAGGGTTCCGTCAGGCACTGGGGAGGTTTTGGTCCTCCTCCAGTTCGGGTTCAAAAGCTGTATATCCTACCTCTGCGCAGGAAAATGTCAGTCCGGGGTAGGTGCAAGGATCAAAGAGCAAATCCTCCTGTCCCAGCAGGTGCCAGACATCGGCTGATAGTGGTGACCAGCCAGTCAGTAGCCACTCAGCTTCTTTTCCAGCCATTTATCTTCCATTTCTCCCACGAAAATCACCCCTGCCCAACCCCAACCAAAGGGAAGAGCAGAGCCCAGCGGCTTCAGCTGTGCAGAGCTGATGGATTTGGGGGCAAGGAGGGATGAGGCAGGGCGCCGTGGGGCTTTCCCATCCCGCTGCTGGAAAGCTGGGAGAGGCTCTGCTCACCATGCCGAATCCACCCAGGCCACGGCGTGCCCAAGGAGAGGGCAATGGGATGGGTGATGGGGGAGCCGGTGCTCGGGAGCCCCCCCAGCTGCTGCCGGTCCCACCGGGACGAGGGCTCGGGACCGGTCGGAGCGGATGGGAGATTACAGGAGACATTTACAGAGCCGGGGAGAGCCTCCCCCTTCTGCCTGGATTGATGATGAGACCAATACCGGCAGCTTCTCGCTTAACCTGTTCGACCATCAGGGCCGAGCCAAAACTTTACTCATTCATAAGAAAATGTGCACGGAGACTGACTCGTCACCAGCCCTGACGAATGGGGAAAACCACCAGCAAGCAGTCCACAGCTCGCACACACCGGCGCCTTTTAAGCCCTCTATCAAGTTTCTGAATTGAAACGCTCCCAACCAAGCAGGGGAGGGAGCGGTGCATGCCTGGCACACCCCTGGGAGCTGCCACCCCGGCACAGCCACCAGGAGGGAAAAGGATCCCCGAAATCCAGCCTGGGGCTAACCTTATCCAGGGTGCAGCCAGAGAGGGTTAATAGCCAACCGCAGGGTTCAGGTCAGGACCCGAAGTGCCTCCACTCGCGGCTGTTTGCTTTACGGTTTGCTTGATGAACTGAAGCAGGGCAGAGTTTAATAGCTTAAAAAAAAAAAAAAAAATCCACCGTGATTTTTTAGCTTTTGGCAATACGTGTAATTTTGTGCGATTCTCTCTTAATTAAGGCCCTCTCCCAAAACACAGCACGGAGCCAAGCAGCAGAGCTGGAAAACTGGGCTGCGAGAGGCAGGTCCCGGGGGGTGGGCCGCGGCCCCGTCCCTTGTCCCCAGGTGTTCCTGAATATCAGCACATTACTCGTGGTGCAGAAGGCAGGATATATGCCGCAGATCTTCTGCTCCTGGTACCCAACACAAGCCTCAGAGACGGAAAATCTGTGGGCTGGGCGATGCAGCAGGCGATGCCCATCCCGGTGCAGGGGCATCCCCAAGCGCCGGGCCCTGCCGAGTAATTTTTGAATAATAAATAAATAAAAACCACCAACGCAGCTGATATTTACCCCTCGGCAGCACCGTATCTCGCTAGTGCTCCGCTATTATTACACGCCGCAATTAAACGATAAAGCTCTAATTGCCTTATCTGAGGGCGGCGAGGCAGTGCTGGCCGGTGCTGCGCAGCCGCGGCGCTGGCGGCATCCCTGGGGGGTGGCATCGCACTGGGCACCTTCAGGCCAGACAAAAGCCTCTTCTGAGCAGGGGGGGCACAGCAAGGAGGGGCTGCGAACAGCCAGGGCATGGCACGTCTGGACACGGGGCTCGTAGCGTGGATTTTGGCACGCTTGGCTGCCGCAGCCAAATCGTGCCGCTGGGTTTAGAGGTGCCAAGCGCCAGCACCGCGGCACGCAGAGAGAAGCAGCAAAAGCAAACCTTGGTACTTCATCCCCATGTTCATCCCCTCTGAAAGAGCCCTGCTGAGCCGCACCATCCTTTCCCTAAAGGTCAGCCCCCGTTTATTTAGGTTTCCAGGACTCGAATCCCAACTCTCGCCATTTTTCACCCCTTTCCCCCCCGGCGCCCACCCGGACCCCACGAGCAGCCCCAGAAGCCAGCGGGGGCCCTGTGCCCACCTCTCGGGGCTGGGTGCCGCTGGGGCGCAGCCACAAGAAAGGCCGATGCAAATCGCATCGTTAGCATTCTTTCCGTTTTAATAACCCAAGGTGTTACCAGCAACAGTGTTGCTGATTTTTATCTCCGCAGCGCCCTTTTAAGAGCTCCAATTTGTTTTTCTTGGAGATCTCGTTTTGTTTTATTAAAGCTGACACCGAGAGCGAAAGGAGACATTCTGGGCCCAGAACAAAAATATCCCATTTAAATACCACGTATTATTTTCTTGGAAACACTTCTCCTTTGACTTTAATTAAGCTCTCCCCGGGCTGGCGAGCTTGGCGTGCCTGGCTTTACAGCCAGCTTAATCCCCGGGCAGCCCCCCACCCCCTAGAGCTCCCTGCTTCCATTGTTTACATAAACCTCAAGAAATAAACGTGTTTTTGCTAAAATACACGGATTAATAGCTGGCTCGAGGTCAAGGACGCCTTGACGTGGCCTCTTCGCCACCGGCCCACCCGCGGAGCAAGCGCGCAGCCCTGGACGCCCCGCTGCCTCCTCACTCGCGGCTCTGCCGTAGCCGAAAAAGCAGCTTTTATGGCTTTGGGGTTTTTTGGGGGGTTTTCTGGGAAGGGATGGGGAGAGCTCTGCCCGGTGCCAGGCCATGATAAAGGGCTGACGGTGCCCAAGTGCGACGTGCTGCTGCCGGGCTCATGCAAGCGCGCTACGGCGATTGCAAAGCAAAAGCGCTCCCGAGTTGGGAAATCCCAGGAGGGAGCTTGTCCGGGCACCGTGGCGTGCGTGCCCATTAGGTAATTACCGTCAATCTTTAATCACGGGTGGTTTTCTCTGCCGGACCCGAGGCTGAGGGTGCAGTGGGAGCTGCCGATACGTTCGGTTTGCTCCAGCATCTTCACGAGCCCCAACGCCCGCTTGCCGCAGCCCCGCTGAGGGTTTATGGAAACCCGCCCGCCCAAACGCCCGGCAAGTACCGACATCCCCCTGAGAGGGAAAGATTTCACCTCCCTGCCACGCGCAGGAGCTGCCGGCATGGAGATTAAGGCCAAGAGCCTGAAACAAAAGCTTTGTTTTGGTGCCCGACACGAGATGTCCAGAAAATTACAAAAGAAAAAAAGGGGGATGGATTTTGGGGACACTGCTTGCCAGGGGCCGTGTGGCTCATCCCCAGGGGACCACGGGGGTGCCCTTGCTGAGGTCCCCCTGCAGCACTGCACAGGGCAAACCCCAGCAAGCTGGCCCACGCAAGGCTGCCGACCCTGGGTGATGCAGTCCCTGGCAGGTCCAAACCCAGAGCCAAAACAAAACAGAAGGACAGGGGAGAAACGGGGTCCCGTGACACCAAGGCGTGCTGCTGCCGTCCCATTGCGACCTGCTCCGCTGTGGGTTCGCAGACCCAGTGTCCCAGGGCACCGTTTCCCAAAGCCCCAGAGGTCGTCAGAGCATCACGGCATCATCCTCGGCTGGTCCCACGCACGCCCAGGTGGCTGCTGCCCAAAACGAGCCACAGCGGGGTAAAACTCAGCCACGGCCCGACGGTGTCCTGCAAAGGGAGGGAGCACGGTGAGGCTTCACCCAGCTGCCTACCCAAAACCACGTATGGGGGATCTGGGGGTTAAACCCCAAAAACCCAGAGCCCTGAAGACGAGCCAGCCTGCACCACGGGGAGGATGGAGCAGGCTGCCCGTGGTCCGTGCCCGGCAGCTGGCAGGACCAGTTGTGCGAGGCGCCGGGGGAAGAAGCGATCCTGAACCGCTCGCACACGAAAAGCGTGTTGCAGCAATGCCGGGCGCACGTCACGGGCGTTTTGCAACCGCCCCGACTGCCTTTGGGGTGGATGCACGGAAATAGCCCGGCATGAACCGAGCTGCTGCCGTGGTGCCGGTGCCCGCCGGCGATGCCCAGCCCAGCGCATGCCCCACTGGGCAGGGACGGGTGCCAAAAGCAGCATCGCCTTCCCTGGGAGCGGGGAGTGATCAATCCTTCGAGGAAGAGGAGGAGAAAAGAGCAACAAGCAGCGAATGCCGCGGTGGGTGCAGCTCGGCTGCAGGTGTTGCAGCAGCACGTGGGTGCTGGAGCACTCGGCTCTGTTTTGGAGAAGCCCCTCTGGGCACGCTGGTTCCTGGGGGACACCACTTTGGGAGCCCCCCATGGGGTCAAGGTGAGACCCTGGAGCCCCCAGCACCCACCCTGGCCCTGCGCATCGCCTCCCCCCCAGCCATGCTGACACTCGAGCCGCTGACATTAGCCGAGCACCGCTTTGGCAGAGCTCCCGAGGAGTCACCCGGAGGAGAGAGAAAAAAAAAAAAAAAAAAAAAAAAAAAAAAGCAAAAGGTTACCGGGCGCCTGGTGCTGACGGATCCCAATCCCCTGAAACAAACAGCCCCGGGTGCTGCGGCTCCCTCTGGGATTAGCTCCCCGTTAGCACGGCGGGACAGTGCTGCCTGCTGCCCCCTGTGCCCCCGCAGGAATTTCCCCTCGGCGCAGTGCAGGTCACAAAGCCAGCCTCCAAACGCTCCCCTGGCACGGCTGGGTGGAAATCCAGGCTCGCCCTTCGTCCCGAGCACCCCGAGGTGCCCAGGAGGGGTCCGGCAGCCCCCGTTCCACCTTCACCAGCTCTGGTGGTCTCCTTCGCACCAGGTGGGAGGGCCAGGAGCACCTCTCCTACCGGAGTGCTCAGCCTGGGGAAAAAGGGGGCTCGATGGGATCTTATCATTATCCACTAATTACAGAAGCACAACGGAGACCGGAGAACTCCCTCGGCTGGCTGCTGGAGGATGAGGGTGAGGTTTGGAGACCCGGGTGAGGTTTGGAGACTCGGGAAGCCCCCAGCATGTTCTGGGTGCGTGGGGTGAGTGATGGCAGCCAAAAGTTTATAATAAAAGCGCCAAATCGTGCAGATTTGGGTAAGGAGGTGACGGCCCAAGGGCCATCTTCAGGAGCCCTCCCAGGAGCCAGCACCCTGCGTCTCAGACACATCTCCCGGTGTGTAAACATGGGTAAGGGTGCCGGCCCCAACCCCAAAGCCCAGAGCAAACACCTGGGGAAGATGCCTTTTGCAGCAGCAGGCTAAATAAAGTGCACTTCGGTGGCGGCCGCTCCCATCCAGCCTCCTCCGGGCTGCGGAGCACTGCTAAAATTAATTGGGACCGCTTCCAAGAGCTACCTCCTGTGATTTACTCTCCCCGGGGTTTCCCTCGTGGAGGCGGCTCCAGCAGCGCTCACCGGCCCTGGGGCTCCTCGAGCCCTGGAGGAGGCCGTGCTGGTTCCTCCTCCCGTTCCCTCCTCATTTCAGCTTTATTTTGTCACGAAACAAGCTCACGCCTTCTCACCGAGCCTCCTCGCTCCATTACGGCGCTGGCTTCAAACCAGCCCCTTCCAGCCTGGCTCGCCCCCCCTGGGGACACAACACGGGGCGTCCCCGAAGAAATTCCCCGTGAAACCGGTTGGGAAGCCGGGTACGAAGATGACACCCGGCCAAACCTGGCTGGCATCGGCGAGACCGAGGAGCCGAGGGCTCCGGCAGCCTCCACTCCCCGGCTGGGGCCGGGCTAAGGGGGGGAAAGCTGCTCCCCCCGTCCCCACGCACGGGCGGGAGGAGGAGGCCGCAGGACGCACAGCCGCACTCGCAGGGGCTGCGGCCGAACCCGAGCAGCTCCCCCGAGCGCCCGCAGCTCCCATTTTGAGCAATCGCAGCATTAAAGGTTAAGCAAAAGGGGAGTTAATCTGTACCCGGGGTATCGACGCGAAGCGGAGGAGGGGAGAAAAAAAAAAAGAGATCAATGAAAATATTACCGGGGGAAAAAAAATAAATCAACGGGATCCTATCCCAGGTGCCCGACCCCAAAATTAGCGGGGGAAAAAAATAAATAAATCGATGTAATCCTCTCCAGACCCCAAAGCTGTCTTGGTGCCTTCAGTGTCCGGGCTGGGGCCGGCGAGCACCACAGGGCACCCAGCAAACGCCCTCAGACATCACCCAGCACCTCTCCGCGGAGGAGAATGGGCTTGTTCCTGGCTCGTGTGCAAGGTTGTTGTTGTGTTTTGTTTTTATCCCAGTGTCAGCGAGCCCTCTGCCTCCCCCCCGAAGGAAAACAAAGCCGAAAGCACAGAGTGTGCCTTGCAAAAGTCCCGGCTCGGGCTTCACGCTGCGAAGGGGCACGGCGGTGGTCGCGGCGGCCGCGTGTTTACAGACACCTCGCGGTTATATTCCTTCAAACAAAGCAGCGTATGCATTCAATGCATTGTTGGGAGAGGGTTTGTTTTCACAGCCTGACCCGAAATCTGAACTCCGTGGATCCTGCGTCTCTCAAGATCAAACGCAAGAAAACGTGACCAATGCAAACAAGGAATAAACCTTGATAATTATAGCCGTGCGCTGGGGCGGCTATTGTTTGGTTCAGACCAGTACCCGCTTCAGCATAAACATAACCCTATTTTTAAAGGGATGCTGGCTGGCCTGCGGCGGGGCTCTCCGAGCTCCCCCTTGGGCACAAGCCCACCTGCTTGGGAGCAGAGAGGGGCTCTGGGGACACAGCCCCCGGGGGCTGAAGAGCAAAGCGAGGTGCCTGAGGCCGTGCTGGGTGTCGGGGCGGGATGGGGCCGGCGGGTCCCCAACACGTCCCCCAGTTCTGCAGGGGGCAAGGGGGACCCCAGAGCTCGGCCACCACTTCCAGCCATGGGGAGCAGATGGATGCTGAGGAACAGACAGACAGACAGACAGACAGACAGACAGACAGACAGCACCGGTCTTTTCAGGAAGGCCGTATCACTTCAGTGCTTGGAAAGGAGCTACAACACTTTTCCTGATTATGTTTGCACGCAAACGACCGCCGCGGGGAAATTATGCAACCCCGCGCGGGGAGGGACAGCGGCAGAGGGAGGAAGGGCTGGGGGGGCCCTGCTCCGTGCCCCATGGCCCCCCTGGACCCCTCAGCCCCGCAGATTTACCCCAAAACCCGCGGCCCGATGAGGTGGGACCCGCCGGCCCTGCGTAGACCCCGCCGCACCGAGGTTATCAGCGGCCTCTTTGTTAGGCGCCCAGACCTCAATGCATATTCGTCACCCAGGCAATTTAATTACTGAGCCCGGGTTCACCTTGCACGCCCACACGCCTTTCTTTTTCGAGGACTCCGTGCGGTCATAGCCATAAATAAATAGATCTCGGGAGCAGGAGGCAGATGCTGTCTCCTCCGAACCCCGTCTTGGGCATGCAGCCGTGAAACCACCAGAACTCGCAGTATTTAATTTCTTTTGTTACAACTTCTGCAGCTCTCTGCCTCAGGCTCTCCAGATAGGATCACGGGGAGCAGGAAACAGCGCGGCGCGATGAGCTTCCCGGGGATGGCACGCACAGCGCGCAGGCACACACACACACGGACATCAATCACGGTAATTACAATCGTCCGCACGTTCCCAGCTCCCTGCCATGCCGCCGCTGCCCGTTGTCGCTCTGGTAACAGCACCACGGGGTTAATTCTGCATCCCCGGGGTTAATTCTGCATCCTTGGGTGCAGCCCGGCATTGCTTTCCTCCTCGTGCGCCCATGGCTATGGTCACCGGTGTGCGGGGCGGCTTGGGCAACGGTGGTCCCCTAATTTCAAGTTTGAGCCCCTTGACATCCCCTGGAGAGCCCTAGCCTCATCCGGAGTGATGGCAAAACCACGAGCACTTGTCCCTACCCAGCAAGCGGGGCCACGGTGCCCACCACGGGGACGGAGGTGACCTGCTCCTGGAGGAGGCCGAGCCCCGGGACAAGGTAGGCATCCCTCGGGAACCCCTTGGCCTGCTGCCCTGCAGCCAACTCCACTTAAGCAGCAGAGACATCAAAATGAGAAACATCCCCGTGCCCAGCGTTAACACAACGCAGCCTCGAGCTGGTTTTTGGTCCCACCAAAAGGCACCGTTTGGGGACGAGGCCCCCTGGCAGTGCTTCAGGACCCGTGCACGCCGGGCGGCCGTGGCTTTGAGGAAGCGTGGCTGCCAGGCAGATGCTCTCCCACCCTGATCCCAGAGATAGGGCAGGCAGGCAGCCCAAAAATCCCACACCGAGAACCAAGAGGCAAACCCAACAAGTGGGTGGCCGGCACACGCCGCCTGCTCCTCACCCCAAAACGTGGGGCGGGCGGGACGAGGTGCGGGCACGCTTTTCGGATGAATTACTTTTAATTGAGTACGTAGTAGCTTAGAAACGCATGACAGTGCCGGAGATAAATATAGTAAGGAGGGCAGGGATGGCGGGGGCAGGGAGCAAGCACAGTTCAATGCCTCCAGCGGAGGCTCCGGGGGGCCGGGATGGGAAAGGGGTCGGGTCGGGGGTCGGGAAGGGGGTCCCGTACCTGTTTTAAACTCCAGCGCGGGGTCGTTCTCGCCCTCGCCCAGGTCACTCTGCAGCATGGTGTAGATGATCCCGAAGGAGTTGTGGATGCCGAAGATGGAGCCGTTGCACCAAGCGGCGGCGAATACCACAACCCAGCCGAAGCCTCCCTCGGGGGGCTGGAAGGGCGCGGCGGCCCCGCTCCCGGCCCCGTTCCCGTTCCCATTCCCGGCCCCGTTCCCGGTCCCGGTCCCGGTCCCGGTCCCGTCCCCGTTCCCGGTGCCGTTCCCGGTGCCGGTGCCCGGCTCCCCCTCGCCGCCCGCCGCCCCTCGCTGCGCCATCGCGGCCGCGCTCCGGCCGCCGCCCGCCGCCCGCCTGCCCCGCAGCCGGTCCCAAATGCCCGCCGGCCCCCCCGGCCGGCCCCCCCGCCCGCCCCCTCCTGCCGCAGCCTCCCTCCCCGCCTCCCCTCCTCCGCCGCCTCCATCCTCCTCCTCCTCCTCCATCGCCCCAACCCCGGCCCCTACCTGCGCGCCCCCCCTCTCCCCTCGCGCCCCCCCCCCCCCCC